>NC_092499.1:148169396-148472427 GCF_047511675.1 Marmota flaviventris
GGGAGGATTGAGAGAGAGTCCAAGGCCAGCCTGGGCAGCGTAGTAAGAACCTGTCTCCTGCAGATGCAGCTCAATAGTGGAGCACTTGCCTAGTATGTGCGAGGCCTAGGTTCAACCTCTAGTACTGGAAAATGGAAGAAAGAAGGAAGGGAGGGAGGAAAGGGGAAGCGGAAAGGAGAGGACATAATCTATGTCTAACAAGGAACCTCAACTCACTTGAGACTGTAATTGTAAAATATTTGTAATTTCAGCCTCAACATGCTTGAGAAGATAGTATCAACTTGTTTGAAATTCTATGACTTCAATTGACAAAAAAATGAGAACAATGTCCCCCTAATGTTAAGTTTCCAAAGCTGAGAAAGTGTAAATTTATATAAAGAGGCGAGCATTAAAACACAGTAAATACTTAGGAGTATATTTAACAAAAAAAGTGCAAGCCTTGAGCAGTAAAAAGTACAAGTTATCTGAGGGAAACAAAAGAGCTAAATGAGAGAAATTCCATGTTCACTGATCAAATTACCCAATTCTGTTCCCATGACAATTCTTCCCAAACTGATCTATAATGCTAGCCCATCAAAATACCAGCAGGCTTTTTGGTGAAAATTAACAAGCTGATACTAAGTTTTACATGAAATGCAGTCTCTTGGAATAATCAAAATAACTTTGAGAAAGAGCAAAGTCAGAATCCTTCCACTACCCAATTTCAAGCCTTTGTCAAATATTGAATTGAGTATTGAGTAGTGGCTCAAAAGCAGATCAGTGGAACAGACCTGAAGTCCAGAAATAAACTCCTATGCTTCAATTTTCACAAAGGGGAAAGGACAGTCTTCCAACAAATGAGGCGAGATGATTGGACATTCATCCACAGGAAGAAAATGAATGTAGACACAGACTCTTCACAAAAAAAAAAAAAAAAAAAAATTAACTCAGATTGGATCATAGAACTAAATGTGAAAGCGAAACTATAAAAACTCCTAGAAGATAACATTGGAGACAACTGAGGATGACCTTGGGCATGGCAATGACTTTTTAGATACAACATTAAAGGCAAGATCCATGAAAGAAAAAGTTGACACAGTGGACTTCAGGATACAGGATGTCTGTGAACAGAGGAGTGAATAATGGTTTTAGTGTGGAATTAAGTGATGATTGGAAAAAGATTCTCTTCCCAGACTGTGGCTCTTCTTTCACTGCTGTGACTTTTATAACAGCCTACAGAATGACAGCACATCTCTGCAAAATCTCACTTCAGGAGGAAGGGATTTTTTGTTGAAATAAAAGAGTGTTTTGCAAGAAAAAAAAGAAGAAGAAATAGAATGTCTGCTTGTGAAAGGCGTCATCACAAGAATGAGAAAACAAGCCACAGCGTGGGAGAGATCACATGAAAATGGCACATCTGATGAAGAACTGTTACCTAAGCCAGGCTTGGGGGACACGCTTGTAATCCCAGAGACTTGGGAGGCTGGGGCAGGAGGATCCCAAATTCAAGATCAGCTCTCAGTAACTTAGCCAAGATCCTAAGCAACTTAGAGAGACCCTGTCTTAAAATAAAACATAAAAAGGGTTGGGGATGTTTCTCAGTGGTTAAGAACCTCTGGGTTCAATACCTGGTACCAAAAAAAAAAGTATTAGGTAGTTTTTTAAATGAAGTTGAACCCTCACCTCACGTCATACACAAAAATTAATTCAAAATGGAGTACAGACATAAATGCAAGAGCTAAAACTGTTACTGCTTTTAGGGAAAAAAGCAGGAAAAAAACACACAATCTTGGGTTAGACGAAGAATTCTTAGAGTCAACACCAAAAGCATTCTTGATTGACAAATCTAACTTGATCAAAATTTAAAACAATCTTTTGTGTCGAAACACACCACCAGTAAAGGGAAAAGCCAAGCCTCAGGCTGCAAGAATATGTTTGCAAATACCATTTGTGATAAAAGGCTGTAGCCAGAATAAAAGACTCTTACAATTCAATAAGAAAACAAATAACCTCATTAAAAATGGACAGAAGATTTGGACAGACATTTCTTCAAAGAGGACATTCACATGGCCAATTGTCAATGAAAAGCTATTCAATACCACTCGTCATTAGGGAAATGCAAGTTAAAACCGCAATGAGATGCCACTTTGAGCCTCCCAGAATGGCTAGAATCAAAAAGACAAGCAATAATAAGTGTTGACAAGGACATGCAGGAAACTGGAAACCTCAGATATTGCTGATGGAAGTTCACAGTGGTGCAGCCGGTTTGTGCAATCACTTGGCAGTTCCTGAAAAAGTTAAACATAAGCTTACCAATTAATGGAGCAAGTCTACTCCAGGGAACCTAACTAAAAGAAATGAAAACACATTTCCACACAGATGTGTAGGTGAATATTTATAGCCACATTATTCATAATATTCCCAAACTGGAAACAATCCATCCGCTGATAGATCCATAAGCAAAATACAGTATAGTCACACAGTGAAATATTACTCAGCAATAAAAAGGGATGAAGTACTAACAAATGCTACAATTTACATGGACCTGGAAAACACTAAGCTAAGTGAAAGAATCCAAATGCCAAAGACAATATATCATATCATTGCATTTAGGTGAAATGTATAGGAAAGGCTAATTGGTAGGGGAAAAAGGCAGATCAGCGGCTGCCTAAGGCTGCAACGGAAACAGACTAACACCACAGAACACTTAGCAGGATAACAAAAATATCCTAAGACAGGACTTTGGTGATGGTTACACAACTATCTATATTTGCTAAAAAAAATAAAATAAAATAATTGAATTATACACTTGTGATTGGTAAGTTTTACAGGATAGAAAATTTTACTTTGATAAAATGGATATTAAAAAGTCACAAAGAGAACGTGCACAGTAGGGTGACTAGAGTTTTGTGTATTTTATAAAGAAAAGAGTGAAGTTTAAAGGTTCCCAACACAAAGAAACGATAAATGTTTAAAGAGATGGAAATGCTAATTACCTTGATCTGATCATTACACATTTTGTATACATGTTATCAAATATCATACATACCCCATAAATATGCATCATTATTATTATGTGTTCATTTTTAAAGCTATATTGAATTAATATCTTCAAAATATTTTAACAGATCAAGTATAAAAAGGGAGAAAGAGTAATTTTACAGTGGAGAAACTCACAGGACTCCCACCTTAATTGAGGGACCAAGGTTATCACTACCCTTAATGAGATGTCACGCACCCTGCCCTCTGATATATAAGAATATATCTGTGCTCTCCTGTTCCCCAAGCCTATAACTCCAGTCTAATCATGAGAAAACATCAGACAAACATAAATTAAGGGACATTCTAAAATCACCTGACCAGTACTCTTCAAATGTATTCAAATGACGAAAAAACAAGAAATGGTCACAGGCTGGAAGAGGAGACCCAGGTGACCTGAAGAGCAAATGCCTCGCACTGTTAGGGATCAGGGACCAGAAGAGAAGGAGGATATGAGAAGGAAATTAACTGATGCTATTTTTTGTTTGTTTGTTTGTTTGGGACATTGTACCACAGCTACGTGAGATGTGGATATTAGGGAAGATGGGTGAAGGGCACACAGAGCCTTTCTGAACTTTCTTCATAACTCTTCTATATATCTAAAATCCCCTCAACATGAACAGCCAGAATAGGTTTTATGGATTCATGTATTTTATTGGACCAAATCTATAAAATCTATAAAACTCAACCCCGTTTCTAGAGACTCATAAAAATTAGAAAAAGTCTATAAAATTAGATATCATTTCTCAGCCATCAGAACCGTAACCACAGAGACCTTGGACAACACCAAGTGCTGGCCAAGATGTGATGCAAGAAAGCCTCCAGCCTTGGACGGGTGGAAATGTGAGTGGGCACAACCGATCTGCAACCCAGATGAGCATGACCTTCACCTAGAAATGCTGAGCTTGCACCTACTCCACAGCTAGGAATTTCCTAATAATTACATGCCACAGACCAGTGTTTCTTAAACCATTTTCACAATCACCAATCTGAGGAGCCTTTTTCAAAATTTGTTCCTAATCTCCACCTCCACCAAATGAAATACTGAGGGAAAAGACTTTGCTGGATAGTGTCATGTTTTGAAGAGCCACAGACCACTCTAATATCTAAAATCTGTTTGCTCCCTGAGTTTGGATCTGAAGTGTCCTCTAAAATTCCACATGGTAAAGGCTTTCTCCCCAGAGAGGTGCTGGTGGGTGGAGGCAGGACCTTCCGGAGGTGGGGCCCAGTAGGAGGTATTCAGGTTAGTGAGAGTATGTCCCCTAGAACAAAATTTTGTCACACTGGGGACAATACCTGTTCACTGAGGAGTACATGACTAGGTCAGTAGTTCTGAAACTTCAGAGTACATGGAAATCACCCAGAGGGTTTGTTAACACAGATTGCTAGGCCCTATAGAATCTCTGCTTCAGTAGGTCTGGGATGTGATCCAAGAATTCCTGGATCCTATAAAACATGAGCAAAACAAAACTGTGCCTGCTGGAGCCATCTAAAATGTAGAGTCACTCAGCAACGAAGCTGCATGATAGTCTTGACTCGACACAGTCACAGTCCAGGCCGAGACTTTAGAAAAGGGATTCCTCCATGGAATATTACGGGATGCCTGACAAACCCATGTCTCTTCTTTGAAATTACTCTTATCACAGCCACAAAGAAATACAGCTGGATGGCCTTATCCGAACCACAAAACCCATGTCAGACAGTTGAGCTAAAGGAGAACCAACAATCCACAAGAATCCCATCCAGAGGCCAGCAGGGCTGACCTGATTCTTTCTAGAACTTGGAATGAATGAAATGACATTAGGATTGCCCTACATCATGAACCTTTAGGACAGGTGGAGCTAGAGGCCAGGTGGGCATCACAGCAAACCAAGGCAGAGTTCTAAGAAAGAAGTGGAAAACATATGTGAGTAAAGGAAGCTGTTTTGCATCCATGAGACTGGATGGGTACCCACTGCAGCATAAGGAGCCAAGTCGTACCTGATGAGCTTCTTCTGTACCCTTCCAGAGCCTTCCTACCCTGCAAGTCCTGGAGTACACTCCTATTCTTTACAACAGCAACCCCCTTCTCCTTGGATGGCAGAGTTGGTACCAGAAACTGCACCACTCAATTTTTGCTACATATGTTTCCATTAATGTCCAGATGGTGACATGAGAGACTCCTGCTTAACAGGATAACAGTGCCAGGGGGACTGATGGGGCTGGTGTCTACAGAAGGCGAAAGCAGGAGGCCCCAGCCCAGGCAGGACTGAGGCCAGCTCCACAGTATTGCTGAGTCTCACAGGTCACAGTCTTGAGTTCCTAATCACCTCATCTAATATTCTCAAGTGCCACTCGTTATGACTTCGTTACTTTTGGGTATTCAGGAATCTGTAATGCAAAATTGTTCTTTTTAGATTTTTATGCGAACGCAAAATATTTATAAGCTCTGTCTTAAATTAGCCTCCTTTCCAATCCCCAATCCGGTATTCTCTCCCCCTGAATGTTAACAGTCTTATGGACTGGTGGTTTGGAAGCAAAAATTAAAGTAAACCCTCACTGATTCTTACTACCTAGGGAGAATTTCGGCACAAAACAGTGAAAAGACTAAAGTTTCAATATTTTGTAAGAATGGCAATTAAGGAACCATCAAACAAAGAGAGAAATTCAAACCAGTCTGCTAGCAAAATGTTTCCTAAGAGAAGTCTACCTGTAAATATTTCATTCATTCTATACAAAGGCACCCACCTGCTTCAAAACTAAATATGCCCCTCAGACATAAAGTGGCACAGCCTACTGATGAACACGCTGATGGGGACAAATCTCAAAGGCATTATGCTGAGTGATAAAGTCAATCTCAAAAGGTTGGATACTGCACAGTTCTATTTATATGATATACTAGAAAAGACAAAACTATAGTGATTAAGAAATTAGGGGCTGGGGATATAGCTCAGTTGATAGAGTGCTTGTCTCACATGCACAAGGCCCTGGGTTCATCCCCAGCACCACAGATTAAACAAATTTAAAAAAAGGAGGAGGAGGAGGAGGAAAGAAAGAAATGACCAGGGGTTGATAGAAGCTAAGCGCAGAAGTCGGGGGATGAGGGAGGCAATGAATATAAAGTAATAACATGAAGGTTGGCTGTGTTATAGGGACCTATGTGTAGGTTAAATTCCTAGAACTATAAAGTCCCCAAAGAGGCAATTTCAATCCTCAGTACAAAAAAAAAGAAAATAGACAATTTCAAAGTCTCATACACAGAAAAAAAATGAATATGCTCCTTGACTTAATATATGGTTATATCCAAAAAATAACCATCATAAATTGAAAATAATTAGAAACATATTCAACAGACCTAACCTACTGAACTCCCAGTTTAGTAGCACAGTACACTGCACAGTGTGGCTGTTGGGCTCCATGTTGGCAGGGCTGACTGGCGCTGTGGCCCCTTGCTGCTGCCCGCATCACCAGAGTATTCTACCACATCGCACTTTCCTAGAAAAACACCAGAATTCCAACTGCAGTTCCCGTTGAATATGTATCACTTTCACACCATCATAAAGTCCCAAAACAGTAAGTTGGATCAGCTTCCGTCATGGCCCAGCTGTACCCTCTTCAATAGGTAGAACCTGCCCCCAGGACCCTGTGGATGCAGTGAGTTAGGCCTTTGGTTTTCCCAGCAGAATGAAACTCCAACCTTCAGGCTAGCCCCAGCTGAATCAACAGATATTCTCCATCACTGGGAAAAGCTGAAGAGCTCACCACGTGCAGTGCCCATACCCTAAGATCGACACAGCACTTCCTAACACTGTGACGAGCACCACAGACAGAGCTGAGACTGAAGATCATCACTAACTGCTCAACTGCTGAACTATCCACCCTTCTGGTGGTCAGCTAAACCACATGTATCTGATAGTGATACTGCAGTTTGGATGTGGTTAAAGTGTCCCCAAGGGCTCCTGTGTTGAAGTGCAGTGCTCCACATGGTGCTCTTGGGAGAGCCTAGTGGGAGGTCCTGGAGTCTTGCTGAGGGCACTGCCCTTGGAATGGCTTAAGAAAGCTGTTATGTGAGCCCCTCCGTGGTTGTTTCAAAGAGATTGTTATAAAAGCAACAAGCTTTTATAGCCCCTCCCCTTCTCTCAGCCTCCAAAACTGAACTAAATAAACCAGTTTACTTTTATAGCTGGTCTGTTAGGTATTTCAGTATAGTGATGATAATACAAGTGACTTTTCACAAATTATATGAGTAAAATAATAAATACTATGAATTATATCTGATCATCAACTAAATTTTCTGTTTGTCTTACCTACATGCTACTAATAACAATCATTTTTAAATTCATCTAAGTAATTTCTTCTCTCAACTACAAAATGAGATGAGGAGATAAGGGATTAAAAAAAAATCCTCCATCCATACCTGAACTCTCAAATAATGATGGTGGAAAGAAGAGATCATGCAAATCTCCACATGAAAATTTTTAAAATGCTTAAAGATACTGTAAGACATCCGATAGCTGATAGAAGCCAGAAATCTAATTTCTGAAAACAGGTAAAAACCTGTGAATTTGCAGCTTATTAGCTAGAAAATATAATTTCAACCCCAAGGCTACAGAAAACATTGGTGGAGAAAACTGTAGCCAGACCAGGTAAATGTATCAGATACAGAGAATTCAGAAGTGGGAAAGCAGCAGAAATTTAATAAGAAAGTTCTGGCAGCATGAGAACCACAAGATGAGCAAGACCAAATGCAGAACATAAACTTCCTGTGTCGGGCGTGGTGGCGCACGCTTGTTATCCCAGCAGCTTGGGAGGCTGGAGCAGGAGGATGGAGAGTTCAAAGCCAGCCTCAGCAAAAGTGAGGCACTAAGTAATTCTGTGAGACCCTGTCTCTAAATAAAATATGAAAAAGGGCTGGGAATGTGGCTCAGTGGTTAAGCGTCCCTAGATGAAGAAGAAGAGGAAGAGGAAGAAGAACAAGAACAAGAACAAGAAAAACTTCCAAAATCTCTAGTTTATAGCTAATTTATAAATGAGTAAAGGAGACCTCAAAGGAATGGGGGGGAGCAGCAAGCAGGGGGAGATCAAGAAATTAGAGAGAGATCCACTCTTGAAAGATGGAACTTTCAGTGAGTTTGGTACTTTTCTTAACCAAGGGTACTCTCCAATTTGGGTGGCTTAAGTGGCATAAGGCTGAAGCAAAATGGTTCAAAGGATCAGAATAGAGTCCAGAACAGGCAGAAGTAAGAAAACTACTGAGAAGGTAAGTCACACCCATGTCCAAAGCTTGTCAGCCCAGGACTCACAGAGCAAGACTAAAGAAGCAGCCACAGGAAGCCAAACGATGTCAGCAGCCATGTATCATAAAGGAGACAAAGTTGGCAGTTTGAATCCAGGTAGATTAGATGCCTTCTAGCACAAAATCCAAAAATCCTCAGAAAACAGAGGAATTCATTTTCTACAATATGGTTGCCATTTTTTTTTTCAACCAAAAATTCCTAAACATGCAAAGAAACTGGAAAGTATGACCCATCCCCAGGAAGGTGAGGAGCAGTCAGTTATATTCAATATAATTGACTCTAATAGCTATCAATAGACAAGAACTTCAAAATACCTTTACAGATATGTTCAATTAATTAAAATGAAAAATGTATGGTCAACCAGCAAATGAATATAGAATTTCAACGACAAAAACTGAAAACTAGAAATATTCATTGAAATTCTAGAACCGAAATACAAAAATAACACTTTCAAGGGGCTAAACAACAGATGATAGATGGCAGAGGAGCCTGACATAGATCAAGAGTGGTCAAATCACACTGATGAGAGTGAATATGAGATCAAATAAATCCTGGACAAGCAGAGCATACACACGATGTAAATAGAGTTCAAAACCAAAATCAGCTCTTTCTCCCCAAAGAAAAACACTCAATTCTGACAACATCACATCCACAAGTGGTTTATTGGGATTTTTTTTTTTTTTTTGCTAAAATTGAGAACTTTGGAGAGCCAAAGATGGTGCTGGGACCAGTTGGATCAGAGACATTGACAAGACTCTCAAAGCGAAAGAATCTGTTGTTCAAACACAACTTTAAAGAACAGCCCCATCCCTTCAAGCAAAGTGGTGCTCCTTACACTGTGGTGCTCACAGCTGCCCCTCAAAATAAGGCCCAGTCTCTTTACCCAACCTGTGATCGTGTGTGGCCGGACTCACTCTCTTCTGAGGTAATGTCTACACATCTTGGCATTGAGTGTGCTTTGCCTCCACATGTCACCTGTTAGCAAGGGTATTTTTTCCTGACAGCTAATTGGTAACATACAGAAAAGAAATGTAAAGACACTGTGCTTAAAAAGTTATTGTACATCATTAACCGCCACAAGTGTTTTTTTCTTTTTTTTAACTTATTTTTTATTTATATATGACAGCAGAATGCATTACAATTCTTACTACATATATAGAGCACAATTTTTCATCTCTGGTTGTATACACAACCAATTTGTGTCTTCATACTTGTACTTGTACTTTGGATAATAATGATAATAATGATCATCACATTCCATTAATAACCCCATGCCCCCTTCCTTTCCCTCCAACCCCTCTGCCCTATCTAGAGTTCATCTATCCTCCCATGCTCCCTCTCCCTACCCCACTATGAATCAGCCTTCTTATATCAAAGAAAACATTCAGCATTTGGTTTTTTGGGATTAACCGCCACAAGTGTTTTACAGGGGATGTGGCACTGCCTGGGAATCAAAGAGACAAACTTTTCAGCCTGCTGGTCAGTGAGATGAGACATGCACTGAAAATGAAATCCATACCTTAGGTTTCGTTACACAACAGCTTAACTGGCAGTATGTATGTTTCCTGTGCCAGGAGAGTCCTCTCCAAGTAACACTTGTGCTAAAGGTATGCCCAGGACAGCGGGACATCTCCAGTCCCCTCCCTCCCAGCACCTGAACTGGTGGCAGCCCCCAGATACCATGTGACCTTCACCTTTCACTTTGGTTGTGTAAAATCCAACAGCTGCTCCATTTCTCCACAGAATTTTTGCTCGCTCCTTCACAGAATGAGGCAAAAAAAACATGTCATCATCATCCAAACTTCTCTCCAGTCTTCCAAAAATAATGACATTTAGAACGAAAAGTACAATCCTTTCCCCAAAGGACTGAACCTTTAAAGACAAAAAAGGAAAGAAAGAAAGAAAGAATAATCACCAAGTGAGATCAGAGGGGATACATTTTGCACTTGGCATCCATGGCACGCTAGGCCACGTGTGTTCTCTCCCATCACAGGGTTACTTCTGTGTTCAACAGCCAATATGTGAATCATGGTGTCTCCACTGACCTGTTGCACCAATGTGGCCTCCAGGACTGAGTTACAATTCCTGGGTCCCCAGGGCAACAGATGTGGAATGCACATTAACAGAGCACAATCAATCACAAGCTAATGAAACAGGAAGTTACGGGGGGGGGGGGCATGGCAGGCCATTTTGGCAGATTTGCTGGATATATCCTGAAATAACCTAATCTGACCTTTTAAACAATGGTGGGGGGGGCTGGCCCTAGAATTCTGGTCTAAAGAGGAGGGGAAATAATTGGAAAGATCAATGGCTACATCAAAAAATAAGGGATTTTCAATAGTTTGTGATAGATTGCAAACACACACTGGAGTCCTAACCCCAGAGAATGACTGAGAATTAAGACCCACCCCACTGCTGAACTCTCTTACCTATAACCAGATCTTCATGTAAAAGAAAACTGCATTATGGTCAAAATCACGCCCGTGGAGTTATAAGCTTTCTCCTTTACAAGACAAAATGACTTCACACTCCTGTCTGCTAAAATTCTCTGCATCTCTATAGCCTATGGATGGCAAATATGTGGCCAAAATCAGTTACTTTGCTCCTGTACTCACAGCAGACATAGCTATTTGGCTAAGCCTGGAAGCTGTACTAGTCATCTTTCTGTCACTGTGACAAAAAACCAGAGATAAATAAGCTTTAAAAGAGGAAAAGTTTACCCTGGCTCACAGTATCAGAGGTTTTAGTCCATGTGAACTAGGTTCTGTTGCTTTGGACCTGTGGCAGCACAGTACATCATGGCAAGAGCACATGGCAGAAGAGGCCTAATTACCTCATGGCAACCAGGAGGCAAAGAGAGAGGAAGGGGCTGAGGTCCCAAAATTTCTTTCAAGGGTATGCCACCAATGACCTAACTTCCTTCCACTAGGCCCTGCCTCCTAAAGATTCCAAGACCTCCCATCAGCACCACCGTGGGACCAAGTCTTTAATATATGGGCCTTTGGGGACACTTAAGATCCAAGGTATAGCAAATGTGGGCTCAGGATCCTCCTAAATGCAGCCCTGTGGAAAGCTACAAGATACGGACCAAATGTGGCTCATTAGATGAAACTAATCAGCTATTTCCACAATGACAGTATTAGATTGGATTTTACTCCTACAACACTGTTGTTTGACAGCCCACATGTTGTGCTGTTGTGTGGGTATGCTATGTGCACAGACGTGTGTGTCACCACCACATCAGGCACACCATTAACTGGGTTGTGACTTCTACCCACGCGCTACCATTTGATTCTCATCACCCGCTGGGGAGGTCCTGGTTTACAGTTGAAGGAATTGAAGCTCAAAGAAGGTAAGTGATTACTTTTATTGATTTTCCTGCCTGCTTTCAAAGAGAACCTGAGTCATCTGGACAAGGGCTTTGCAGAACCAGGTTGCAAAACTGGCAGGGCTTCTGAGTCCCAGGCCAGTGCGCCTGCTCAAGCCCAGCCAGGCACTGATTCCTTCTGCACCCTTATTTGTTAGAAATGAGACTTTTGGAAAGACAAAGTTTAATGCAAATATTAATGTTTGGCTTTATATTTAACATTTGACCCTTAGACAGTCATCATCACCATCAGCACCCAGACTTTCTAGGAGATCTTCAGCCATTCACAGCTCTTTGAGCCTCAATTTCCCCTGAGAAAGAGGAGGCCAAGGAGGAGGAGGAGGAGGAGGTCACTCAAGTCATCTCTAAAACACTCATCTGGTTTTCAAATGCTTTGATAATAAAAATAAGGCAGCCTGCAGCACCCTCGTAAATGGCACAGTGTTCAGTGCCAGTCAACTTATTAATTGGCCCAGAATGTAAAATATTTTACCTTTATCTGGGGCCAGATCTTAGATGAGGAAGAGATCTGTGGAAAGCTAACCAAGCTCAGCTCTGAGAAGCCACCACATTCTGTGTCTCAGACAGTGGCAACCAAATCAAGTTCAGACTTGGAGAACAACTAGCTAGTCTCAAAACCCAATCGGTGTGATGTGGGAGGTTATATTTTTCAACTCATAAAATCAAAAAGTTCAGGGGAAGCCAGAAGACAAAAACAGATTGCATCTGGCAGAAGGGAAATATCCCACCAAAAACTGGCAGGAGAAAAAGAAGAAAAACAAAATGACCTTAATTTATTCAATTTCCTTACAGAGGGGGGGGAAATGTGTGACATATGATTTTTTACTTAGAAACATTTCCGAAAACATAAAACTAAGATCCAGTTCTAATCCCTCCTTAGGACCATTAATTATGTTAACAGAGAGAGCATTAAGAAAGCTTTTTAGGTAATTAATGAAGAATGACTGGCTAAAAAAAAATATGTAATTAAAAGAAAAACAAAAAAATATGTAAAGACAAAGTTCTATAAGCAAAGA
Source organism: Marmota flaviventris (assembly GCF_047511675.1). Lineage (NCBI taxonomy): Eukaryota > Metazoa > Chordata > Mammalia > Rodentia > Sciuridae > Marmota > Marmota flaviventris. The sequence goes on from NC_092499.1 coordinate 148,182,095, forward strand.
AAAGAAATATTCTCATGTTCAGTGGGAATATAACTTTACAACATGGTTTATTAAGAGGTACCCAAGGTTCTTTCTGTTCACAACACAGGTCACATTTCCAAAAGGTGGGTAGGGGGTTGTTCATCTAAACTCAGAAGAGATGACAAATGAAAGAAGTCTCCACTCTCATTCTGAAACATGTATAGAGCAATAGGATTCTCCCTAGCATTCAGAACAACCAAATACTAAGTAGTCACCTGGCCCACTTGTGATAAAAGAGCCAGGACAACACACCCAGGCACATCAGGCACCACACAGGGTTCATTCACGCTCTTTAGTTGAATCTCAAGCCATCATGAATTTAATGGAAGAAAATCCTTTGCCTACTGGGCATGGTGACACACAACTTGGGAGGCTGAGGCGGGAGGATTGCAAATTCAAGGCCAGCCACGGCAACTTAGTGAGACTCTAAACAACTTTGGGAGACCCTTTCACAAAATAAAAAAAAATTAAAAAGGCTGAGGATGTTGCTCAGTGGTTAAGAACCCCTGGGTTCAATCCCCGGTACCAAAAAGAAAAGGAAAAGAAAATCTTTTGCCAAATAATACCTATGGAGTCAATTAAAACCAGACCTAAAACAGACAACACACAGAATGGAAAAAAGATAGTTGCAAATATTATATGTGATAAGGGACTTGCATGAAAAAGTCCTACAATGAAATAGTAAATGTCAAATAATGCAATTAAAATGAGGGCCAAGGATCTCAACAGACATTTTCCCAAAGAGGGTGTACAAATGGACAGTGAGCACTAAAAAGATGCTCTACATCCTTAGCCATGGGGAATGCAATTAAAACAGCCAAGAGAGACCATTTCACACCTGCTGGGGTGGATAACATAAAAGATAGACAAGCATCGGAGTTGGCTAATGGGCTACGGAGAGAATGCAACCCTCCAACACCAATGGGAAGGATGTAAAAATGGTGCAGGGGCCGTGGAAGGCAGTTTGGCACGTCCTCAAAATTTGACATACAGAGTGACCATATGACTGGCAATTCCACTCCCAGGTATATGCTCAAGAAAACTGAAAATATATGTCCTCACAAAAGAACTCATAGAAGTATTATTCATAGCAGCTACAAAGTGGAAACAAGTCAATGCCCATCACCTGATGAATGGGTAAACAAAATGCTGTGTGTACCTACAAAGGACCAATATTCAAGCAAGAAAAGGAACAAAGCCTGATACATGTTAGAGCAGGGATGAACCTCTGAAGATGACGCTAAGTGAAAGGGGCTAATCACAAGAGGCCACATGTGTACAATTCCATTTCTATGGCATGTCCAGAACAGGTAAATCTAAAATTGAGGCAGAGAGGAGATCAGTGGTTACCTTGGGCTGGGGAAAGAGTGGCGTAAGGGTGCAGGGTTTCTTTGGGGATAAGGAAAATGCTCTAGAATTGGTGGCGATTGATGTACAACTTTTTGAATACACTAAAAATCACTGAGCTGCAATCTTCAAAAGAGTGAAATGTGTGGTATTTGCATTACATCTCAGTGAAGCTGTTGTTTAAAAAAACTAAACTTTTAAAAATTTTTCAACAGAAAAAAGAAAAACTAGACCAAGAACTTATTCTCCAAACTGAACTTGAACAAACACTGATAGGTCGGTGTTTACTGAAGCCCATGTACATCCAGTGGCATCCCAGACAACTGTGGATAGACCCACCATTTCAAGACTGCAAAGAAGCATGGTCTTTCTCTCCACCTAAAGAATCAGGATAAATATGAAAACAGGCAGATATGAGGCAAACTGTCCAAACTCTTGGCTGGTTTCTACCCACCTCCTTAACCTCTGTCCTAGCCATAGTTCAGTCACAAAGACTCTGCCAGAACCTCTCAGGAACTGCTGCTGTGCCTGCCTTCACCTCACCATCCCAGGGCTTTGCTTTATAAGTACTCTACAAAGTACTTATAAAGTACTTACAGCACTTGAAAGACACCAAACCTGACTGACTGTCCGAGAGACGTGAATTGATAATCAGCTAAATCGTCGTTACCCACTCTGTGACGCAGTCTCAATCTCTTCATGTGCAAAACAAATTCTGAAATCCAATAAGCCCTGTTAAAAGTCTGAGGTAATGTACAGAATAGATACATTTCTGAATCTGATGCCTATGAACGTCTGAATGCATCAAGCAGAACTTTCCCACACAACAGAGACAGTAGAGATGACAGTTTCCAAACTCAGGCATGAGAGACCACTCAGGAAGATAAAACAGACTTCCCAACAGCCAGGGATGTATTGAACATAGCCAGCTCTTACCATTTCCCTTGCTGTACTGTATTATGGATTGAACTGTGTCTCCCCAAAAGATCTTGAGGCCCTCACCGCTAGTACCTCTGAATGTGACCTTATTTGGAAGTGAGCTTTTTGCAGGTGAAAAGGCCAAGATGAGGGCATTAGGGTGCTCCTAATCCAACCTTTTAAAAAGGGTGAATTTCAAGTTAGACATCTCCACAGAGGACAACCTAAGATACATACAGTGCATCAAGTGTCATCTTCAAGCCAAGTCGACTGAGGCCATCAGAAGCTGAGAGAGAGCCTGGATCATATTCTCAGAGCCTCAAAGGGAAGCAACTGTGGACTCCTTGTTTTGGATTTTCAGCCCCCAGACCTATGAGACTATCAATGTCTGCTGTTTGAGCCACCCAGTCTGTGGTAGTTGGTGAGGGCAGTCCTAGGAAATGAGTCACAAAGGTGAACTGCTGCATATTATTAACATGATATTAAGTATGGTGACTCTGAAAACCCTGTTTTGCAAATGTTCACTTAAAACTACATTGCCCGCCTGGAGTGATGGTGCCCACCTTCAAACCTGTAATCTCAGTGACTCAGGAGGCTGAGGCAGGAAGAATACAAGTTTGAGACCAGTCTCAGCAACTTAGCAAGATCCTTTCTAAAAATAAAAATAAATAAACAAACAAACAGGACTGGGCATGTGGCTCAGTGGGCAAAGCACCCCCTGGGGGCTCAACAATCCCCAGTACCAAAATAATAATAATAACAGTAAAAATAACAATAATAAATTTGTATCACCTCACCTTCACGAGACCTTCTCTTGTGGGATCAGAGGTTCTTAGTACATCTTCTGTGGACCACCAGGATTCCTTTAGGTAAACAGCTACAACTGAAGAGAAAAACCAAGAGGAAATGATGGCGTCACAGCCAACCAGCCACCAGGGAATCCCAAAAGCATGGAGCCAGAGAAGGTGCAAAAGATTCTTTGTAGATAAAGCAGTGATATTTTTAGAGCTGAAGTTTCTAACAGCACTGACCAGGGCAGGGCATGACCATCTCTCACAGGACATCACAGATGCTTCATAGATGGCTCATCAATGATTCCAAAGCAAGACAAGATATATCCCCATGTTGTTGGGAAAAACAAGATACACACCAATATCGACACGTTCAATGGGTGAGAATTACATTTTTCGCATGTTGCAAACATTTATCAGTCCAATCATTGGCCACAGCTCATAACTCCCCACAGCCAGTGAAATCCTACATTATCTAAGGGCACTGAGGGAACTCAAGGAATTGCTGCATAAGGAGCGTCGCTAGGGTGCTGGGCTCAGGGCTGCCTTCTTTCATTCCCACAATGAAACTGCTATCAGCACTTCTCTGAGGACACTGAAGCTGAGACATGAAGTAACTCGAAGGCAACCAGCCAGAAGGGACAGAGGTGGGATCTGCCCTGGGGCACTGGACTCTAAATCCAGAGATGAGGTCTGCTCTTAGGAATGGGGTGAAACGTGTGCAGTGGAGGAGCATCTCTGGATAGAAAGGTGCTGGGGCTAGGATACACCAGAGGAGGGAAGGATTGCTCTCCTCTTCCCACTCTTCCCCCATCCCCATCTGCAGTCCCTGAGGCCTATTGATTCTGCCTCAAAACATCTCTAGGACCAAGTCTGGATGTGGGTCCTGTAATTTAGAAGGAGACACCTAGGACACATTCCCAGATTCCTCACCAGAATTGTCCAAACCAATCACTTGAGTTGACTGAGAAGGTCTCCAGCAAATCAGCTCTCAACACCCAACACAGAGCTGGTGCAAGGTAGGGGCTCAGTGTCTACTTTATAAAGTCAACTGGTGAGTTGATTCTCTCCTCCTCCTCCTCATGCTGCAGTCACCACATCCCATCAGGTCCTCCTCCCATCAAGATCTTCTCCACAGATAACTGAAGTAGCTCCTCTTCCCGTTCCCAGCTCAGTGTCCCCCGCAGCCTCTCCCTACTGAGCAGTCACTCTGAAGGTAAACCCCATCACAGCCTCTGTCTCTGGATCTCCGCTCCTCAACCCACGTTCCTTGCTTAAGAATTGCATTTAAACACCAAAATTAATTGTTTTCTGATATCTTTATATATCCCTTTTATCAACATGTTTATACCTGCTTCTCAAAACAGGTATCTGAGCCTGAGGATTCCAGAAGTCACAGAATTAAAAGATGTACTTTCACCATCAAACATCAACATGGAGTTGAAAACAACATTTGACGCAAGGTTCAAGACTTTAAAGTACATTATTTTGTGGGTGACTTGGGGTAAGCTGGCATGGCCTTCTTCCCTATCCTACTCTGCTATTTAAGAAATGTTAGTAGAAAACACTGGAAGATCAGGCTATAAGGCAGGAGCCAGGTATCCAACAAGACTGCATAGCCAGCCCCTCTTCTCCAAAGATGAACAGCATCTAACCTGCTAGCTTCATGTCAGTGGTGAACTATCATTTCTGACAATGGTTCCAAAATTCATAGAACCAGCTAAGAGAGAAGGGCCAATTAAATGCTTGACATCTGCCTTCATTTATTCAACATAATTCATTTCCTAGAACTTACAGGAGCTTTATAAAGCCATAAGGGTTATTTTCATGCTTAACAAGGTGAACTAACCTAAGATGTTCTGCTTACTAATAGATTGCGTTTCCATAACACAGATGTTCAATTTACTAATACAGTTTCAAACAGAAAACAGGTTCACATGGTACCTCGCAAGTTTTACAGTGCACTGCAGAGCATTAATTAGTCCCACAAGGTGTCACAAAATAGATTGAACTGGTTGAAGTCTTTTTTTCAAAAGTCATCTTGAACTGCTAAATGCATATAATATCAAAAGTGAAGTCCAATCCAATCTAAGAATCTAAAACACGTGTTCCTTAAAACCAACTCTTGAAAAAACACAAATTGGCCTTCTGGAAGGCAGTAGTTTTTGATCAGTGAAGCATGATCCCTCATCCAGAGGAAACAGCAAAGAGAGATGGCAGCAGAGCCCTTGCAGAGAGGCTGCCCCAAGCTCAGCAAGGACAAATGATGGATCGGGGGAACTGACAGGTGCCCAGAGCCAGCCTCAGGGCATCACTGCCAAGATCCTGGAGCCAGCCAGCTCCAAGCGTTAGAAAATAAAAACCACAACATCCCGTGTTTTTAAAAAGGAAAAATACCACCCAGATCAGCATCCCCTCAGCTCTCCACCACCCAGGGCCTGGGAAGAGACCGGACACGTGCAACAAGTTTAGGCCATCATGAGACCAATCAGCAGGGTGTTGTGAAGAGCCAGTCTTGCTGTGCCAACAAAATTTCTCTCTCCCTCTGAGTGACAGGTGACACAGACCACAAGGAAGATGTCAGTAATGGATTTTGTTCTATTACTCTCCCAGGTTTCCAAAACAAGACAGTGAGGTCCCTAAGCAAACTCTCAGTGGCCCAGATGTACCCAAGGTGAAGCAAGATCAACTGAATTCAGCTCTGCTTGGCTGAGTTGTGGACTGCACAAACAGCGTGTCCTCAGTCCTTGGGGAATGAGCCTCCATCCTGATCCCTGGGAGCTGGCAGAATGCAGAAGGAGAGAGAGATAAACAAGCGGTTCCAACACAGGGCAGGGCATGATGGATCCTAGAACTGACTGACATAAGGACCCAGATGAGGGGAACTGCAAGTGTCCAGAGAGCTCACCTACTTTGGATCACTGGGTAAAGTTTCAACAGGCAGAGACACCAGGTAAGGCACTGTGGACAGGTGGGGATAACGTTGAGCAGAGGCACAGAGCCCTTCAGGTCCAAGGCCAAGTTTAGACAAACCAAACATCAGGGAAAGCCAGTGAGAACTAATAAAAAAGAAACAACTGCAAACTCTGGCTTAACCAGACAACAGCTTCATTCACTCTCAAGTCTAAAAGACCTCAGTGTCAATGGACAGCAAGACCACATGAGGCATTTTAGATACAACCCTGGATAGCTGCTGGTGCAGGGAAAGGAATTCAGATTTCAGAGCCAGACAGGGCTCAAATTCTGGCTCCTCCAGTTACCAGTGACCTGAACCCATCCCCTCCTGACAGCTTCACCCACCTGTCAAATGGAGACCACAATGTCCTCTCCCTGATTCTCATGCAGGTTCAGTGAGAGAGTTCACCTCACCAAACTGTTTTTCTTAAGGTTTTGGGAAATTTCCAATAGCTTCTAGAAATTTCCTTCACCTGCTTCAAGTCTTGCTCTGAGATTGCAAAGAAAAATGGGAAAAAAAAAAAAAAAAAGCTGTTGTTATTTCCAACGTCAGACAATGCACTTTGTAAGACACTATCTCTCCCTTGGGAGCTCTCTCTCCCCCAAAAACATCTTTCTGCTCCTGTTTGCATAAAAACATCTGTCTGTCTTTCACAGAAAAGCACATACAACGTTCACTCAAGGAATTAAGTTTGGATTCCAGCTTAGGACACCTCCAACTTAGAGGAAGGGCTGGAACCTGGGACATGAAACAGAATAAAGTCAGAGCAGCAGGCTGTGTGCGGCAGGAAAGCAGGGGAAGAAGCAGGTCATTCAGACTGAGAGAACCAGAGAGGCTGGAAGGGCAGGTGCACTGAGCAGGGCCAGAAGAAGGAACCAGACAGCAGTAGGGGGAGAGGACCACCCCAGGTGGGGGAAGTGACAGCCACAGAGATGTAAGAGGGCATGAATGGGAACTGTAGCAAGTCAGAGCCAAAGACGTAGGGAGACTCAGGGAGATGAGGCCAGTCAGGTAATACGGGACTCTGTAGACAGCTACAGTCATCATGCTTCAGAGGGACACAATCTAATTACTGACTTAAAATAATAATATCCAGCACAACATGTCCAAGCACTCACCAAGGGCCAGCCACAATGCCAAGTTTAGTATTTCACAGAATGGTTCGCAGTCTGATTCTGTTTCCCAGGTGAGGCTTAGAAGGGTTAAGAGATCTGCTCACAGTCCCATGCCTGTGAACAGCAGCACTGATGATGGATGTGAGCCTGCATGGGGCTCACTGGTTCCCAGGGCCCTGCTCTAAGCACTGTGCCACAGGTGAAGACGGGACTGACAGGACTGCAGAGCAGGGGCCAGGCCTGGGCAGAAGGCTGGCAGAAAGAGAGAGAAGAGGAGGGGACAGCAGGACAGGCCAACGCACTGTGCTGAGAAAGGAGCAGATGGAAAGGGAAGGCCACAGCAGAGCCAATGATTCTGGCCTTGCATTACGCTGCAGGACTGAGAGGGGCGCCTGCCATGCCCTCGGCAAACACTGACTCTATGCCGGCACTACACTTGGCATCAGGGGTCCAGGACAGAAGACACAGCCCAAAAGGACTACAACAGGCCACCTTGTCATGACCACACGCTGTGCAAATGCCTCAAGACATGAGCAGCCACTAGGAACCCACTCCAGGACTGCCTGGGAGGGCTCAGGGCAGAGTTACAAGACCAGGCCTGGGCCAGACACATGGTGGCCAGCCAGTGAGCAGGCAAAGGCCATGGAAGCTCCCCAGAGGCCAGGCCAGGTATTGGCTTTGTAACAAGTCATGAGAAGAGTCCAGGAAAGTAAGAGTTATTTGATCAGAATGGTGTTTTAGGAAGAGAACAATTGGCTACAACCAGGCGGGAGGAGCTAGTCCTTCTGCAATTAAAAAATATATAAATATGCTATTGAGGGCTGGGGATGTAGTTCAGTGGCAGAAGATGTGCTTAGCATATATGAGGCCCTGGATCCAATTCCCAGTCTCCCAAAAAAAATTATTTGAAAGGATTATAAGCTATATGATATTATAATGATGGATAAGTAAAATTATACAATTATCCAAACCCACAGAATATACAACATCAAGAGTGAATCTAATTTCAACTATGCACTCTGAGTGCTTATGTCATGTCCATGTAGATCCACCAGCTACAACAAATATCCCACTGGTACAAATATTGATGAAGAAGGAAACTGTGCATGAATATATGGGAATACTCCTTGTCTTCCTGAGCCTAAAACAGTGAAACCTAAAACTGTGCACCTAAATTTGCTCTTTAAAAAAAATAAAATAAAATAGGGGCTGGAGCTGTAGCTCAGTAGTACAGCACTTGTCTTGCAAGTGTGAGGCACTGGGTTCGATCCTAGCACCACATAAAAACAAATAAAGGTATCGAGTCCATACACAACTAAAAAGATTTAAATATTAAAAAAAATTTTTAAAGAATAAAATAAAATAAAAAGTGTCAGTGTGGAGAATGGAGGCCAATGGGAAGTCATGTGACACAGCCAAAGAGGGGAGGAGCTGGGCTACTGCAAACATGCTGGTGAGGAGGGAGGTGCTACGGACAGAAAGGACTCACTGGGGAACCAGACTGGTCCTAGGCAGAAGGGAGAGGGCAGCCCATTCTCCAGCTTGAGTGGCAGGACACATACCTTTTGCAGGAGGACTTGAGGACCACAAGGAGGTATTAGGGGTTTCAATTTCAAAATGCCTGCATATGTGAGGCACTGGGTTCAATCCTCAGCACCACATTAAAAAATAAATTAATTAATTAAATAAAATAAAACAAAGGCATGCTGTTCATCTACAACTACAAAATTAAAATTGCCTATTAAAGACAGCAAGGAGAGGGTGGGTAGCAGGCGACTGGATGCACAACCCAGAGCTGAGTGGGGAGAGAGGGCCATGCACCATGCTATCTATCATGGAAAAAGCAAAGAGGGGCATATTCCACACTCAAAAATATCTTACCTCCCCGAGCTTGCTGCAAATTGTTCATGCCCTGCCTGATGGTCTGCACTTCTTCATCACAGCTAATGGGGCTCCAAGTCCCTAGTTTCCCCCATCCTTACTTCCCTTTCTATTGCTCCCCTGGAGTCTAAGCTGCCACTGCCCCGTTACAAATCTAAGAAATATGTAGTTCCACGAAAAAAAGAGCCCAGTTAAACCAAAGTGACAGGCCATCTTCCCAAAAGCAAAATACATGTAAGGAAAAAATGCTGGAAAGTTCTGGCAGAGGCCGACACATAAACACATTCCAAGGCATTGCATGACTTTTATGCAACATTGACTGAGCTGGTCAATAATTTAAGGGGAGGGGAAAAATACTCTAGTTGACATAGCAACTGTCACATCGAATTACTCGGGCTACCATTTCCATACAGATGTCTTCCTTAAAGGAAAACACTTCCCCAGATGCCCATGAACTTGGGTGCCTCTTTTGCCATGGAGAAGGAAACATCTGGTTTGCAGTATATTTGCATCTGCCTCCCTGTGTGTCTCAGGCCTTTCTAGCCTTAAGCAATTTTGTTTTCATAAATCTGGATTTTTAACCCAAGGACGATGGAGCAAGGGGAGGAGAGGTGCCTGGATCCTGAGGTACAGCTGAATTGCAAGAGGTTGGGGGCAAATAGAAGCCCATACTAATGCCAGTCCTTCTATGAAAGGAATCTAAATATCAACAGGCTGGACCAAGGCAAGCTCACCAAGTTTCCCAGGGTTGCAGAGAATGATGCCAACAGACAGGCCCCAGTTGCAGTTCCATATGCTTCCTCCAAGAAGCAACCCCACCCCTGCCCTTCAAGACAAAGCCCCAGTCCTGACACTGGGAATATTTTCCTTGGAGCATTCCTGTTTTCCAAATACCATGAGTCCCCTGGTAAGAATGACATATCTTGGTAGGATACAATTCTCCTATGCTTAAATCCAACACACAGCAAATGCCACAAATTAACAGGGAAAAAAGAAGGAAATGTCAAACTATTGTCAACGTGCATTCCTGAAACACACTGCCATCACCACTACCAGCTATCCAAACTGCTCCCTTCATGGCCCAACAAAAACAAAACTCAGGGGTCTGCCTGATCAAGGGTGCTGGCCAAGCATCCACAGCCACACTGGCACCTCAGTTGCCCAGAGAGAAGTAAGTATTTAAATGGAGGCTGAGTATCTACCCAGAGCTCTTTTCCTCTGAAATGTCAAGCCTACTTTTATGCAGGGCTCCTCCAGGGCAGAAGGTAGGATGATGTGACATGCCCCAGGCTGACGTTTATCTTTGCATCACCCAAAAACAGAGCACAGGCTAAAACAGAAAGATATGATGTCCACAGGACCATGGAGGCCAACAGGTGCATGCTCTAACCAGGGGGTCCCTGATGTGGGCTCAGGGGAAACCCCCGCTCTGCATCCACGGGGTTTGTGGGTCTGCATAACCTCACACTCCAAAGCCAGGAACCCTGCTTTCTCCACATGCTGAAACTTGGACTCTACCCTCCTCTGCATCTGACCACATTGTTTGTTGTTTACTAGATGTACAAAAACCACCCATTTCATTGAATCGTGTCCATAGGCTCATTCTGCTAGATAAAGCTGATATGAACTCATCCCTCCCCCTGTTCTGACTCCAGAATGGCAGAGGGTCCCATTCTGGGAGTCAGAAATTCAAAGCCGTCCCACCTCATCCCCCAACTCTGGACATCCTGCACAGGGGTGAGGCACACCAGAAATGCCTGCTTGTTCTTGGGAAGTTCAAGGTACCGAGGAGTGCAGCTCACATCCACCATCATCCCCCCACAACCTCTCTGGACCCACCACCTGCCCCAAACATGGTCCAGAGCGGGTCTGGCCACAGGCCCACGGTGTTGCAATCCCACTCGGCCCACGACAGCCACTCAGAAGGCAGGCTACACTGTGGCTCCAATTTCATCTGAGTGTTTGCCTTGGCTCTAGCTGTCACTGCAGAATATAATGGGCATGTTTTTCCTGGAAAAACTCGTTATTTTTCAATTCCCTGCTTGTTTTTCTCAGGATGCACAAGACGTGCAATCACTGAAAACTGTACATAAATTAGCAGCAATTTTAAGGGTGAATATTACCCTCGGTCACAAAACGTCCTAGGAGACGGCTGGAGGGACAGACGTCCTAATCAGGGAAGTCCTTGTGTGTTGACGCCTGAAACGCTTTTACTTTAGTCTTCCTTCCCCGCGAGTGTCTGCTTTCTGTTTCGTAGCCTTGATCACCTCCGTATCCCATAGCTTCTCTGTGCAAAGACCTAAGGAGCATTTAGTGAACATACTCTGGGGATGTCGGCCAGCCAACACAGCCAACAGAGCTCTGAGGATCCAAGTGCCAGGCCCCTCCCATCAGAGTTTATAGTTAACCACAGGAAATGACCAGGACCATGAACAGTGACCTGTGAAGAACTGTAAAGTGATCTTCCCCACAGTGCACCTACAGCCCAGGTCCCGACCAGAGAAGGACCTGGGTCCAGATGCCTGCTCCCACTGCTGAATCTTACTTCTCATTGCCTTTTCTGTCCCACAGACCCTTCAGGAAGAAGTTCAGGTTGACCTCACCTATGCTTTTACTCCTAAGTCTCCACGCATGGTTGGCACCAGCATTAAACCAAGCCAAAACTTTCTTCACCCTCATTTCCCTCTGCCCTGTCTTCTCTTTCCCACTATTGCTCCATGCCCCCTACCCCACTGCCAGGCAAGTCCACAATATCCTCCCCTGGTTGCTAGCAGGAGATGAGCCCGCTGGTCCCTCCTCTCTACATCCTCCCTTGCAATCACAGGCAGGGCATTCTGCTAAGCACTGAAGATCCAGAGCCATGATCCCTGCCTCCAGCCCTAGCCCCATCAATCCTGTGCAATGTCACTAGGCATCTTTTGAACTCTGGGCTCCCTTCTATCTTAACTTCCAGCATAGCTTTCATGCAAGCAAGGTCTGGGACTATAACAGAAAGATTTTGTGAACTAAAACTGGAGAATGTTCAAGAAGAGACCAAATGATTCATGGCCAGACTCTACAAGGTTGGGAGATGCTTGGAGTGAAGGAAAGCCTATTGCTGCAGCTCCAGAGCCACTAGTCCTGTAGGGCAGAGGAGCCTGCCTCTGTGAGCACAAGGTGCAGCCACCACCATTGAGCCCAGATACCAGGAGACAGGGCAAGGGGTCCTGGGGAAGTGGTCAGTGGGCAACTTCTCAGACCTCATGCCCTGTATTCAGCCCAACTGCCACCTTTCTGGCAGGAACCACAGATGGTTCCTCTCTACTCCTAGAAATACCCAAGAGTCTCCTCATTCCAGAAACCTATGGCACTGGGGCACTGTCTCTTTCATGTGACTCAATTAAAATTTGCCATCTTTCATTAGTATCTGGAATATTCTTTCCCATGCCCTTTGACCATCTGACCACTGGGTTTTGTAGGGGGAAAAAGTATATCAGACAGATACACTTTATCCAGAGAGATGAAAAAAAGAAAATCTGACAAAATAATCACCAAGTTTCCTGACAAGGGCAACAGAAAGAGATGGTCTAGAAAAACTACACATGGGGCCCAGAAGCTTGCAGAGAGGGCTGTCACCAGAAAGGGTTCTGGGCTAAAAAGATGCTACAGAGTAGAGCAGGGCACAGTGGAGCACATCTATAATCCAGTGGCTTGGGAAGCTGAGGCAGGAGGATGGAAAGTTTGAGGACAGCCTCAGCAACTTAGCAAAGCCCTGTCTTAAAATAAAAAATAAAAAGGGCTGACAATGTAGCTCAATGGAAGTGCCTCTGGGTCCAATCCCCAGTACCCCCCAAAATAAAGATACTACAGTGTAAAGGAGGGCACAAGGGACCCCATAACCAAGGAGAGATTCCCAGACCCCTTGCAATCCTGTAAGAAGAACATGGGGAGGGAGGGAGCACTGGGCAAACTGAAGCAGGCTGGGAAGGTAGTAAACAAGGGGAACTACCAGGGGAGGCTGCAAGACTCCAAGGGGAGAACACTGAGGGAGAAAGCCAGGTGTTCTTGGCCACAGAGGACTACCTTCACTAGAAAGGCAAGTGTCAAATTAGAAGCGAGGTAGGTAGCTGGAAATAGTGGAAGGAGAAGCATGCATTAGCTACCTTTAGTCTCCAGATTCAGCAAATTTGCATCCCATCAGTTAGAAACCAGGAATGCAATCCCGAGGTTGAAGTCTGTACTGCCTGAAAGCATGCAATGCCAGGAACACACCAGAAAGAGCAGGTGTGAACCAATGTGTCAGGGGGAAATGCCTGTCTTAGAGCCAATGCCTGGTTCACCTAATATCCCCTCTGCCCTAGCAAAGGTCCAGAGTGGATAGAACGATCTACTCTTGGGGCTGGGGTTGTGGCTCAGTGGTAGAGCGCTCGCCTCGCATGTGAGAGACCCTGGGTTTGATCCTCAGCACCACATAAAAATAAAATAAAACAAAATAAAGATATTGTGTCCATGTATAACTAAAAAAAATTAAAAAAAGAAAGATCTACTCTTCAAATAACATGAAATCATAGTCCCATGTAAAATATAATCGGAAAATGGGCATAAATCTCTGCAACCTTGGATCAGGCAATGGTTTCATAGAAATGACACCAAAAGCACAAGTAAAAAAAAAAAAAACAGTGTTATGGTTTGGATGTTAGCTGTCCCCCAAAAGCTCACGTGTCAGACAATGCAAGAAGGTTTGGAGGAAAAATGATTGGGTTATAGCCTTAACTTCATCAGTGAATTAATCCCTGGTGGGATTAACTGAGTGGTGGCTAAAGGCAGATAGGGTGCAGCTGGAGGAAGTGGTTCATTGGGGGCGTGGCTATGGGGTACACATTTTGTATCTGGAGAGCAGAGTCTTTCTCTCTGCTTTCTGATCGTCACGTGAGCTGCTTCCCTCCGCCACACACTCAGCCATGATGTTCTGCCTCAACTCGAGAACCAAGGAATAGAGCCTGCTGTCCATGCAGTCATTCTTCTGAAACCATGAGTCCTGAAATAAACTTTTCCTCCCCTAAAATTGTTCTGGTCAGATCTTTTAGTCACAGCAGCAAGCAAAAATAATCAGACATAGTAAAAATTAAAAACTTTTGTACTTCAAAGGATACCACAAGAAATTGAAAAGGCAACTCACAAAAATGGGGGAAAATTTTTGCAAATTATATGAAAGACTTATATTCAGAGATAAGGGACTCGGTTTCCAGAATATGTAAAGAACTGTTCCATTTTAATAATAAAAAGATAAATAACCTAATTTAAAAAATGGGCAATGGGTCTGTATAGAGTTCTCAAGGAAGATGGTCAATAAACAAATGTAAAAATAGTCAGTGTCATTAGTCACCAGGAAGTACAAATAAACCACACCCAAAGATACCACCTGACACCCACTAGAATGGTCATAATCAAAAAGAGAGACAATAACCAGTGTTGGCTAGGATGTAGAGAAACTGAAATCCTTTTACGTTGTTGGAGGAACTAGACAAAGATACATTAGCTTTGGAAAACAATCTAGAAGTTCCTTAAAAGGTTAAATACAGCTACCATGTGATCCAGCAATTCCACTTTGAGATTCCCAAGAGAAATGAGGACATACACCCCCACAAAAATTTGTACATAAATCTTCATAGCAGCATTATCACAACAGCCAAAAGGTAGAAGCATCCAAGTGCTCATTCACTGACAAATGGATAAACAAAGTGTAGTACATCTACCTACAAAATGAAATAACACTAAGCCATAAAAAATGAATGAAGTTGTGAAACAAGCTATGACATGGACGGCCCTTGAAAACATGCTAAGCAAAAGAAGGCAGACATGAAAGGCCACATATTTTACAATTACATTTATATAAAGTGTTCAGAATAGACAAACCCATAGGGCAAGAAAGTAGATCCATGGTTGCCTAAGGCTGAGGATGATAGAGGGACAGGAGGGAGTGATAAATAAGGGAAGCTAGATTTCTTTCAGGGGTAATGAACATGTTCTAAAACTGATTGAGACGATGGATACACAACTCTGAGAATATACTTAAAACCACTATAAATAGATGTGTTACATGGTATATGAATTATATCTCAACAAAGCTATTTATTCCTACATAGAAGTTTATTTATTTATGTTTTTATACATTTATGTAGAGAAACTGAATATCTCTTATCCTATGTGCTTAGAACCGATGTATTTTGGATTTGGGATTTTTTTTAATTTTGGAATATTTGCATATGCATAATGAGATATATTCAGTATGGGATTCAAGTCTGAAATTCATTTATGTTTCACATACACCTTAGGCAAATAGCCTAAAGGTAATTTTATACAACATACTTAATAAGTTCGTGCACATTTGGGGGCTGGAGTTGTAGCTTAGTGGTAGAGCACTTGCCTGGCATATGTGAGGTCCTGGGTTCAATCCTCAGCACCACATATAAATAAATAAATAAAATAAAAGATGCATTTACAACTAAAAAATATTTTTAAAAAAGTTTGTGCACATGTGGAATCTTATGGCATCGTGTTCATGTTAAACAAGTTTCAGGTTCAGCCAGGCGCGATGGCACACACCTGTAATCCCAGCAGCTCTGGAGGCTGAGGCAGGAAGATTGTGAGTTCAAAGGCAGCCGCAGCAAAAGCAAGGCACTAAGCAAATCAATGAGACCCTGTCTCTAAATAAAATACAAAATAGGTCTGAGGATGTGGCTCAGTTGAGTGCCCCTGATTTCAATCCCTGGACCAAAAAAAAAAAAAAAGTTTTAGATTCTTGAGCATTTGGATTTTAGATTTTTGGATTAAGGATGCTGAACCTGTAATGAGAATAGAAGAAGTAAAGTCTTTCCCTTAGGACTGAAGATCAACAACCCAAATTTTGGAAGAAGATGGAGTCATGTCTTAATAACAAGCGTGAAAGCAGAGATTGGGTGGTCCAGGCATGTAGCTGGTGAGCTGACCACCTTGCATTGGTTCTGCTAAAAAGCCAAGATAAACTGAGATAGCTTTGTGGAAGCAGAGTGTCCACTCCAAGAGTGAAGAAGGCTCTTGCCGTCCACCATATGCGTCTCCCGGTTCTCAGCACAAGCAATCCTCACACTGAGACCCGCCCATGAGTCACCCTGGTCTCAGTAAAGACAGAGTCTGACTCTGACTGGTGATGCCTTGATGCCAGGCCAGCACCACCCTCCTAGCAAGGCAGGACGATGAAGCTCAGAGACAGCGACAAATGACCTGACCAGGGTTCACCACTCATAAGGGCAGAGCCAATGGAATCCAGGGTCTAAGTGTCTCCAGAACTCAGGCCCTCTCCACTGTAGCACCCATGACATGATTGGGATGCTGCTATAGCTGGGATCTTGAATGTGTTAAAGGTTTGGTCCCCAGCCCAGGGCGCTATTAGAAGGTGGTAGAGCATTTAGTAAGTGTGGCCTGGAAGGAGGTTTTAGGTCGTCTGGGGGGGTCCTCAAAGAGGATTGAGGCACCCCTCCCTCAAGTGTCTTCCTTTCTTGTTGGCTGGCCAGGAGAAAAGCAGTTTTGTTCCACCACACACTCCACCCTGATGTGCTCCTCCCCACCAGAGACCTACCTGTCCTCCAGGTGGTGGACTGGAACCTCCAAAACTAGGGGCCAAAATAAACATTTGCTTTTTGAAGTTGATTATCTCAGGAATTTGTTATAGTGATGGAAAACTGACTACCACAGATGCCATGTTCTAAGAGAAACCTAGGTCTGCAAGAAGGACCCAGTGTGTGACGCTGTGGAGCCCACATCACAGGAAAAACAAATGGAGAATGAGAGACATGTGATCTAAAAAACAAACAAATGAACAGACTTTGGAGATAAGGCAATTAGCCCCAAACATGAGAAGAGCTGTCCAATAGGGAAGCCACCTACCTGGATGGTCCTGTTGGGGGGCACCCCAATGGAGGAGACAGATGGGCATGTTCGTTTGGGTTCTTATGAAGAATGTCCTAATGGTTGGGCTGTCCTAAAATAGAACAGACCATCCTGGGGTGCAGAGGTCACAGCTTTCCAGACACCACCTCCATGACTGATGTGTCTGTACAGCACCTGTCATCTTACTATCCCTGCTATCAAAGAAGCATTATATGTTGTAATGATAACAGTAAATCTGACCAAGACAATCATCACTTCCAACAAAGGTCATTCAACCAGGAGACCTACTGTCTTTTTGTGTTTATAAAGAGGTGTTAATAAATGTTAGTCAAACATTAATGGCATATTATCAGGAAATGGAAATGACATATTTAGAATCGAAATAAAAGCAATCTATTTAGAATTTAAATAAATTCAAAAATCACTCTTTTTTCTCCCTCTGAAATTCAGCTGCACCTCCTAAAATCATCTTGGAAAACACTGGTCCTAATGATCTCAGCCATGAACTTCTAGACCCCCAGGCCCTTCTATTAAGCAGAACAGCCCAAGTTCCCCCCAAGTAATGCTTAGAAAGTTTTGAGCCCTCTCACCATCCCTGATACGCTCCATGGATTAGCATCTTGTGGCAGCAAAGAATGCAACTCTGAATGAGGAGGAACATGATCCTTCCAATCAAGCTGGCTCAGAGCATCCTCAGCTGCCCACTAGCATCTCCCTTCTCTGTTGGCACTCACTGCACTTGCTCCACGAGAGCCGCTATCTTCTAAGCCAGGTAAGGTCACATCCTCCTCAGCCCACTTGATTACTTGGTGCTTTTGGATTGACTTCTTATAGTTAGGGTAACTCAAAAACAGACTACATGGAGTCGCCAATCAGAATGTGTCAGGGAGAGAATTCAAAGTGACAAAGTTTGGCCAGAAGCTATTGAGCAGGCCTCCCGCCCTGCAATCCTACATTTAACACAACACACAAGGAGAGGGGAAGAAGATGCCAAGGTGTACCATGGGGGAAGAATATGGGAACCCTGCTCATTTCAGGCCTGTACTCTGCCTGATGGTCACGAAGCATCACATTTTCTGCCACAAGTCATTTCATTCTCATAGCTGCTCTGGGAAGTAGGTAAGATGTCCCCGTTTTGCAAATGAAGAAACTGATGCTCAGAGAGGCCAACTAATTTATCCAGAACATGCAGGCGGTTAACAGAATCAGGATTCCCAGTCAAGGTTCATCCTATTACATATGCAGATGAAGGAAGAAATTAGAAAAGCGAAAGGCCACCAGCTGATGGTGACCTTGAAGGTGAGGATAAGTGGTTATGATTTAATACAGAGGATCAGAAAAAGGTCACATCTCTTTGGATGTGAGGAATTACTTTTGAGTCTTTGCAAAAACTTGAGATCAACTAATACTTAACAAATAATGGAAATAAAACCAGAGGAAATAAGTGAAAGGCAAAACCCTCAGGATGTACAGAGGTGATCTAAGAAGGGAGGTTCCTGGTAGTCTTTGGTCATGTCCCTTCAGAGGACCTAAAACCAGCCTCTATCCAGAAAAGCAGTCAAGAACAAACCCTCCAGGAGCAACAGGGACAAGGATGACTCCTTCTCAAACCACCTTTGTGGAAAGTGCCTTCACAGTTTCTTAGAAGTGAAAGGCAAACGTTTAGCCACTTACATTTTAGCAGACTGCCATGAACATTAGCTGTGTGCCATCAGGGAATTTGAAATTCCAGGATGTTTTCCATTGGCTCAGAAGGTCACTGGATGTTACAGTGGTGGATTCAAGCAGCTTATCAAAAATTAACTCATACACAAGGCTGATCCAACAGTTTGATTCCTATGCCTCCCACTGAAACACACACACACACAAGCATGCAACAGACCTGGAAGGAAATGACAAAGGGACTAGCGATAGCGTTCTCCACAGTCACTGCTAAGCACAGGGGAGAAGTGACACACTTGTCAAAGCTGTGAAGTGGGTCCCTGACACCACAGGCTGCTGCGGGTCCACATGCTTTCAAGCCACAGGATGTGCAATTCATGCGGACTTTGAAATATTGGATTAAAGAACACAAAGCTCCAGGAACACCTGAGCACCTTTTTGAAATCATGTAAAATCACAGTGGAGTCCACAGCACCAGGAAAACATTTGGAAACTTTACTTAAAGTATTATTACCTATGAGGAAGGGTCCGCAGTGAGATTTCTTAGAGCTTATGAATATTTATTATGGAGTATTCTTTAAAGCAACCAAAAATTAAGTCCAGAACAAATGGGAAACAGATTTCTAAGAGTCGTTATGTTTACATTATGCAAATTATAGTTGAAGATCTATAACCCGAATATTGTTAAATGCCTAAAAAGGGTGGGGGGAGCAGCTGATATTTGGACATTTTCTTAAAATGGACGAATAATATTTTTAGAGCTTTTGACAGTCTGTGCACTGAGGGACTCCTGCAGGCACATCTTTTACTAACCTGGTAGTAAAGTCATTAGGTCAAGGCTATGTCAAAGGCCTGGGGTTTTAATAGCCCCTTTGTTCACAGAAGTCCATGCAGGACTGGATGGGTGACACTCAAACCCGATAGGAAAGCCCTCATACCTGGCTCAGCCCCTGCCAGTCCAGAAGCAATGAGGAGGCTTTGCCAACACGCCAAAACTCCCACCTAAGCACACTTGGGTTTCACATTTAACAAAAAAGAGAAGCAAAGTGGACAGGCTTACATGCTGAAAAGCTTGCCCGAAAGATGTCACCTTGGACTTTATGACACTGATCAAGCATAAACCCCAGACAGACACACAAGTTTACCTCCAAAGGAGGCAGCGAGCTGAAGGTGGCCCCCTCCCTTGACAAAATGTAGTTAAAGACTCATAACCCAAGCTTTCACCAGGTACCACATCACTTGAGGAAGGCTAACTAATTGAAATGTTTATTATTAATAGCTACTATTTCTTGTTAGGACACCAATACATAGTCATCATATGAAATCTGTAAAACACAGAGAAAATTGCTAAATAGAAATACATTTAAAGTGAAAGCTTACCAAGTCAGAAATGAGGCGCCACCTCTTCAGATCACTGATGTCTGGGCTCAGGCAAACCCACAAGCCTTTTCTCCTCACCTCCCACTGCCCATTGCCAGCAGCCCCTGACCCCTGCCCCAGATGCAAAAGAGCACAGCTGTGCCCTTTCTCAAGGCTTCAACCCAAGGAGCTGAAAAGTCTGTTGTATGTGGTCTCCCCATAGTGCAGAGGAGAATGAATGAGTTACAGATCACATAAACTTCACCACCAGAAACAAAACTCCCGGCCCACTCATCACCTTGCAAAAAACACCCTCCCATGCTCCAGTTGTGCGGTCTTAGGCAAGTCACTTGACAACCCTTGTCCTCCCCTCTATGTGGGGGCTGAGAATGTTCCCTTCAATTCAAAGGGTTGTGGTAACATTCAACGACAGTGTCCCATTCCGTGCATGCAGCTAGTTCTGCACAGCACTGTTAATAAGAACAGCAAGTCCTATCTCCAAAAGTAACTCTGAATCCTGTCACTGTGAGCAAGATATACAAAAAGATACAGACACTGGGGCTGGGGACAGCTCAGCCTTAGAGCATTTGCCTAAGCTTAGAGCATTCCAACCCCAGCATCACAAAAAAAAAAAAAGTGTGTTTGTGTTTGTGTGTGTGTATGTAGAAATAAACTTGCTCTACTGGATTCTTGAAAGTTGAAAATAAACCAGCTCTGCCTTGATGTTCTTCTAAACTTGGTTTATGAGCATAACCATCCTTTCTTAGGCATTTGATTCCATTCATTGCATTCAATGAAATCAGGAACCCTGTTTTTAAAATCCAGGGCTGGAAGCATAGCTCAGTTGTGGAGCATTTGCTGAACACATGCAAGGTCCAGAGTTCCATCCCCAGCATCATGAATGTATACACACATGCACGCACACACACACATTAATAATTACTAACCTGTCTTTGTGTCTTGGGGATTAACCAAAACCAGTATTTTATGGTGAGGTTCATCACGGTGCAGAGAACAAAAGCAAATGGATGAAGTTTCAAGTTTAACCTGAAAAAATAATAAAATATCTGTTTTGCTCTTTCATCATATTAAGGGCACAGGAAATTGCTGAACAATTAGCACAGTATTCATTGAAAGAACACTACATCGTGGAGGTAAACAGGATGTAGGCAACATAAAAATGCAAATCTTACTCATTCTGAGCTAACCACAAGGGGTATCTGGTAACTGTCCCATCTCCGACCTGCCAAACTTTTCTCCCCACTTTCACCTGCCCACCTATTCAAGTTGATTAAACACTCTCCTGCCAAATGCCCTGGGTATCTCTCACTTCCATATACTTCCTACCCCAGCCTTCCATCCTGATCCTCCTTGGGCCTCAGCCTGCAAAAGCTGAGAGCTACACACCCACCTCAGTCATATACCTGTTAAGTCGGCATCAACTATCCTCCCTGAGCCCTGGTGACTACTCTATAGGAGCAGTCCAGGATGTCACTTTGGCTGCCTACTGCCCTGGCTCAGGCCCCTGCAAGCAGTCTCAAGAAATACATACTTCACTGGGTGCTCCAGGCTTAGCCAGGGCTCCATGCAGCCCTGCAGTGGAGATGCTCAATTCTGGGTGCCTATTTGCTTATATGACAGAGGAACTGGGGTCGCTGACACTGGGATTGTCCCAGAGTCTTCTCTCAAGCCCCCTCATCCAAAGCCCTCATAGTGGCCATCACACTTTCTTCTCCCAGCTTCCAAAGCACAAGGTCAACACATTCCATTACCATGCTTATTTTGAAAACCAAGGAGAGTTAAGAAAATTAGAAAAGAATGTGTCAGCTGAGCAAGGCAGGAAGGCTGCTTGTAAAAGTTTACAGGAGGCCTCCACAGTTTCAAAGAACTATTTCTTAACAAATCCTGGGACACATAAACATCTTGGTACCTCCCCATCTCTGAAGTCACTCTAATGAAGAGATCTCAAGCTGGCCCTCCTGCAGAGGTTATGTCAAGCACAGCTCATCCACGAGATGGCCGATACAAGGCCATTAAATGTGCCATTTACAAGGCATCATATCAACCTAGAAAGATACTTATTACTGAATACAGCATTGTATTCAGGGAGTGACCTCACCTAGTTGTTGTTTTTAAGTATGCAGGAAAAAAAAATCCAACAGAAATACATCAGAATGTTCCCGGTAGTGAACCATGCATGATTGTGTTTTCTCTACCCTTTGGTACAGTGCCCAAGTATCATACAGTGAGCTTTTACTGTTTTGTGACCAGAAAAATCAACAAATATTATTGTGTTCTAAATGTGACAGAACAATTTTAAGACCAGAAAAAGAGTCAATTATAAAATGAAAAGATAGAGGAGCAAAGTGACATGACATGATATAGCCTCAAACCACTTCCGCATCTTTCTTTTTATTTTGGAAAACCCCGGATTCAAAAAGAAAAGATAAACCTGCTAAAAGCAATGAGGCAGTTCAACACCATTCCTAATGAGGCTATTTTGTAGCTTAGCGGTAGGAAACTGCTCCTATCCCTTAATTAACTACTAAAATAGCAGGAAATCAAATGATTGTTTCCATGAAAACTTTTTTTTAGAAAGGAGTGAAGCAAATAGGTATACAGACATGACAGCATTTCTATCATATTAAAATAACTTAATTTTAGTAACTGTCTTATGTTTTTGTTAACACTAATTTTTTTATCTTAAAGAGCATAGTCTGTATTGAGTTTTATTTTAAGGAAAGTAATCCATAAACATGGGTGTAATTAAAGCAGGTGACTGAAACTTCAGGGCTAGCTGCTGCACTTCATGGCTCTTTTTGGATTGCCCTGCAACCTCCACGCTCCACCCACCCCTGCAGCCCACCTCTCAGCTGGGTGTAACTAAATCCCCAACCTTGACGGAGTGCTTGAGAGCTTCTGGCCACGAGGGGGCGCTAGAAGCGTACAAGCACCTTCTGCAGATCAACGTGAAGTCACCCATGGGAACTGGATTCTGGGAGTGACTTGACTGGGAGTTACCATCTCTGAAATCTCAAGAAAGCCACAGTTTGTAACTGTACCAACCATTGTTTTCATTAACTCTGGAACAACTGCACTATAGTAAAACAACACCCGGTCTCCCTCAACAAACTGTGCCTGCCAGATAGCAATCATTTCTGCCATGAGTGAAATCTTACAGATGATCTCAAACAAGAATTTTTTTGTCTCTTCCAACAGATCAGCCTCAAATGTGAAAGATAACTACCGTAGGTACTATCCAATACAGGTATTCTTTTTACTGACTGCAGGGAGGGAAGACTATCTCTTAAGTTACACAGTTTTAAAATTTCACCCACAATGCTACCATCCGAACGAATAAACAATTTTCTTGTCTCTCTGTTCCCTTCAAGGCCCGACTCACAATGCACACAATCTTACTAGTGCCCAAAATCATAAATGACATAGCTTCATTCCAAATTATGAAATGATAGAACTGAAAAAAAACCTTAAAGACCATAGATAAACCAATCTCTTCATCTTACAAATCAGGAAACTGAGGTTCAGCTAGGTATTTATTATACCCTGTATCACTTTTAATTACTTTATAAAATATTATTATAATTATTTAATTATTATTTAATTATAATTTGAAAATAGCAAGACAAGAGAAGGTACAACTTAACCAAGGTCACACAGCTAGTAACTGGTAAACCTATGATTCGCACAGGTTACCTGGTTCATTGCCTGGCACAACCAGACTCACACTCAGGACTCCAGAATCCCAACTGAGGATCCCTTCTGCTTCTCAAGGTGGAATTATTTTACTATTCACTTTTGTTTTTGTTTTCCTAAATCTGGAATATTCTTTCTATAACACTTTCTTCTCTAAATTAGATTTGACAGAACTCTCCGCCAAGAAAGAGCACACATACCTGCTCCCCAGAGGAAAGAGAGAAAATCTCTGATGAGGTCTGAGCTCCTTCACCAAGTGAGGCATGATAAGCCAATGTTGCTTCCTGATGCCCCTTGGGGTCATCTTCCAAAATATCCACAGGGTAAGTGCCTACTGGGGTGGGGAGTAGAAGTGATGTTAGTTTTATTCTTTCATTAAAGGGACAGTCACTTATATCTTGAAGATATAAAACTAAAAGATTATTTGCTTTAAATCAATTTAGTTCACCTATTCCCTGTTAGGCTGTTTAGGAAACTTCTTTGAAACTACCGAATGATTTCCCAAGTACTTTCAGCAGAATCAACACAGCAGCAAGGAACACAGCAGGCATTGGGAGGGCTGAGACTAGCTGCTGACTTCGTCAAAATCCAACTTGACCCAGCTATCCCACTCCTCGGTTTATACCCAAAGGACTTAAAAATCAGCATACTATAGTGACACAGCCACATCAATGTTTATAGCAAATCAATTCACAATAACTGAGCTATGAAATCAACTTAGATGCCCTTCAAGATGAAGAAACTGTGGTACATATACACAATGGAATGTTACTTAGCCTTAAAGAAGAATGAAATTATAGCATTCGCAGGTAAATAGATGGAACTAGAGAATATCATGCTAAGTGAAATAAGCCAATCCCCCCAAAAAAACAAATGCTGAATGTTCTCTGATAAGCAGATGCTGATCCATAGTGGGGAGCAGGGATAGGGGCAGGCGGAACTTTGGATTGTGCAGAGGGGTGTGAGAGGAGGGGTGGGGTGGTGGGGATGGGAATGAAGGTAGAATGAGACAGACATTATTACCCTATATACATGTATAATCTTACTACTGGTGTGACTCAGCACCATGTATAGCCAGAGGAATGAGAAGTTATGATCTATTTATGTACAATGTGTCAAAATGCATTCTATTGTCATGTATAACTAATTAGAACAAATTTTAAAATCCAGCTTGAGTGGTTCTCACTTTCCTAGCTAATATTAACTATAAATATTAATATTAGCATGATATTCTCTAGTTCCATCTATTTACCTGCAAATGCTATAATTTCATTCTTATTTAAGGCTGAGTAAAATAATGATGAAACTTGGGATCTCTATCTCATACAGGTTCATGAGATTTTGCCCATTCCTCCCTTAGTGGGACTACTCTTTTGTAAGAGACCATAACTCCAATGACTCATATGAAGTACATAACTACATGCCCACACAGATAAATGAATATTGTACGTATTCATTTGCAAAGAAATTAATGCATATTATTCTCTGAATCTTCCCTGGTGTCTTTTTCCTATAGCCACACTTTTGGAGAAAAAATGATTTTATTTGAGGAAAAATTATATTCTTGAATCAAACAAAGAGAGCGTACAGTTGAACTTAGCAGCAGCAATCAAATTTTCCCTCTGGGGCTGGGGATGTGGCTCAAGGGGTAGCGCGCTCGCCTGGCATGCGTGCGGCCCAGGTTCGATCCTCAGCACCACATACAAACAAAGATGTTGTGTCCGCCAAGAACTAAAAAAACAAATGTTAAGATTTAAACAAAACAAAAAAAAATTTTTTTTTTTAAATTTTCCCTCTGCAGCAATCAAAGATGCTGGGCTGGCATGTCCCCATGTGGGATAAGGGCTCTATCCCCATTCTGTGGACTCTGCCCCATCTTTACCTTGGATTTGCCTCTGGGCCTCCTATAAGGGAAGAAGGTTACCAGAGAAGCTGCTGCCCTTATTCCTCCCCTTCCTTATTGAATATGGAAGGACCATCATGATTCCCTGAATAATACAGCATAACAACTACTTGCATTTGCACTGTATCAGTAAGTCATGTAAAGATTAAAGTCCCCAGGAGAATCTGCACAGGTTCTCTGCAAACACACCATTTTATTTAATGGACTTGAGCATCCACAAATTTTGGGTTCCAAGCAGGGGGGTGGTCCTCAAACCAGTCTTATGGACACCAAAAGACAACTGTATATTCTTCCACTCTTTGATTTCTTTTTAAGTACTTCAGGGTGAAAATCACACAAAAATTTACTACTACAACTGCATTGATTCAAATATTTCAAATAAAGAATTGACATCAGGCAAGGAATAAAATAATGATGAAAACTTGGGATCTCTGTCTAAAAAGATTGTGGGCCACTACAACCAAGACACTCTGCTACAGAAGGCACACATGTGTGAGCGTCGGTGTGTGTATCCTCTCCACACATAAATACATTTAAAGAATCCCAGACTCCTCCTTACCTTGATGAGTCAGGAAGTCCCCCAGCAACCAATCAGACCTGCAGCCCTCTAGCTGAGCCCCTGGGGTTCCTGTGTTCCTTACTGAGGCCTTCAGGAGCACAGCTCAGGAGCCAGAGGGATCCAGTTCCTTACCCAGGGACCATTTCAAAACCGTCAAGGAGACCAAACTCAGCCTGTCTCACTTCCCTTCAATCATCCCAATCCATCCCTCACTTAGCACAGGGTCTCAGCATCCCATAACAGCCTCTCACCACCCCCGCATCCACCCACCCTCCACCCACACCAATTAAAATAGCAGCACAGTTAACTTTCTGTGGACTCTAGATCTCAATATGCTGCTCAGTGTCCCACGGCCCGCATTTCACTGAATCCTGCTTAACTCCAACTGGCAGAGGAAGAAACAGGCCTCACGAGGATAAGACCTGGCTAGAAAGCAGCAGAATCAGACAGGAGACCAGGTCTGTCTGATTTCAAAATCTGTGTACAGCATTCAGATCATGACAGTGACCCTATCAACTTGGTCTCCTCCACCCTTACCCCTCCACATCCCCATCTCCTCCAGCACCCAGTGGGCTCATGTCCCCACTCCTGACATCCTCCTTCTACCTCTTCATCCACAGGATCCACCTCCGATGCAGCCATCTCTCCTTGCTAGGAATCCCAAAAGGCAAGGGCAAGTACTCTAGGGATCACTGAGTCCTGTGTTTATGTGAGAACTTAGCCTAGGATAGCAATTAACACTGATCAGCCACCCCCTCTGTCCGTAGGGCCCCCAACTCACACCTCAACTTGGTCTTTTTTAGTAGTTACCCCCTAGCCCAGAGCTGCTGGGGCTTGCTGAGTACAACTTCCCTCCCCACTCCCAGACTCTACTCTGAAGACCCCTCCCCATGCTTGTCCCATACAAAGCACTTAGTAAATTTAGGTGGTTGTTTAACTGAGCTCTGCACTGAAACTGCTACTTATTTCATCTAGTTGGTCAAGTATGCAAAAAGACCTGGCAAACATTCCAATGAATCAAGGAAAACTGGAAAAGGGGCTGCTTGAAACCTGGGTGCATCCCGCAGAAACCAGCCTCAGTAGCTTCCTCTCCCAAAATGTCCCCAGGAGCACCAGCATAAGGAGCAAGTTAGAGATGGACTCTGATTTTTACTCTCTGTTGCTGGCTCTATGTTTTGGGAAATGCATTCCTCAGGTCTGGACCATTGATCAGCCTACTCCAGTGAGGATGCAGGGCCGACAGAAGAGCATCCTCAACCAGCCCCAGAGAGAAGCTGAGCAAGGCCCCCTGTCATTTTCCCTTGTGCCCAGGGAGTGGAAGAACACTGTGGCCAAAGGGTTTGCAGGCACTCCCAATTTGAGGCCACCAGGCCAGAGGCTTGACTCCTGGTGGGTCGGGTAGGGAGGCTCCTTCCTGGCTTCTACAGGCTGCCAAGAGTTGCCTGGCACGATTTCTGGTCGTGTGTGGTCAGGAGAAATGCTATGAATGTGTTTTGCTCCTTCCATGCCATGAAATCATTTCCCCTGCAGGTTACTTTGCTGGGGCCGTGAAACATCCTCAAAGGACTCTGTGGGGACTTTCCAGAAGACAGTCACTGCCCTAGGGCTCTAACGCCTGACTGCCCAAAGGGAACACAGGAGTGGACCCCTTGGGGTCTTTTCAGAACCAACAGCTTCAGGAATCAGAAGACTATCCTGAGAGTGGTGGTGACATCCTGCCTTCCTCTGGGGAGAGAGGCACATAAATTAACCCTCCCAATCACGGCAAACTGGTGGGGGTGGGGGAACACCATAATGCTCAAAAAATAGTGTGGGGCTGGGGATATAGCTCAGAGTGCTTGCCTCTCACGCTCAAGGGCCTAGGCTCCATCCCCAGCACCTCCAAAAAAAAAAGAAAGAAAATACTGTGGCACCCACACTCAGTTCCCTTTTAAAGCAGGGTGCACAAGAACAGCCACAGAGCAGAGCACTAGGAGTGCCCCTCAATTCAACCTAGCACCCACAACTCTCTGGCCCACTTTGTTTAAATTCATTCTCTTCCCTTTGAGGAAAACTTCTCCATCAGAAATCTCAGCAGCTTCTGTCCTATACAGATGTTTGGGTTAGCTTCCTGGAAAATTGGGTGGGAATGACAATCAAAGCCGCTTAAGACAGGAGAGGGGCGAGAGCACCCAAGGCCCAGCAGAAGAAGACCCCTCCCCAACCTTAGAAGAAGGAAGGCACCACTCCTCAGCCCAGGAGAATGAAACCCTCTCATGACTCAGAAGGAGGACGGACTCCCCGCTCCCAGGAAGAATTAAAACACACACACACACACACACACACACACACACACAAGCACACACGAGAGTCAGCCTTGGGAAGTAAACAAGGCTTGCGCACGCGCCTGAGGCTGGACCAGGCCTCCACGCTGTTCTGCTTCCCCGCTTCCCGGGTGATGGAAGGCAGGCTCTGCAAGAGCCTCCAGATGTGAAATGCTAACAGCCTTTAATGGCTTGAACTGAACAGAAAATATTTTCCAAAGCCAAAAGAATGTAATCTTTTCAGTACAACGTTAAATACTTTTTATTAAAAAAGGCACACAGTTGAAATGATATTCTCTGCAGACTGTAAAGAAACTGAAATCCCTCAACAAACTCAGAATTAAAGAATTCACTTTAAGCATATGTTGGCATAGTCACCCTAAAAACAAAAACAATAGTACATCTGAAAGCATTCTTCTAGGGAAAATAATTGAATTATTCAGGATGTTTGTACCAAAGCTCAAGTTCCCAGACTGCTTCAACAGCAATGTTATACCGAGCCACTTTGTATCACCCACTGCCCATCGGCCACCAACGCTGCAGGGTCAGCCACTGCTGTTCAGGCTGGCAAGGCCTTTCCCAGTACTTTTTGATCCTTCCAATGTAAACAGCAATGCCAATTAATGAAGACCTTGGAAAAGATTGGTGATCTGCATTTAATCATTGATTCAATATCATTTGCAGAATATTCTCTCCAAACACTACCTCACCATAAAGATTAGGAAAATGCTCTCATTTTAGCAAAGCATAATTTTTCTCAGATGGAACTATTATTACGAGAAGCACTAAGGGAGATATTTTAAATTTTACTAGCCTCACTCTACGAACTTGGCCTTTGCCGAAAGCCACTACCTGGCAGTAACTATGGGATATTATGTCATTGGAAAGATTGGCTGTAATCATTTGAATTTTTTAGTAATGTGGGTTGTCATTCTTCAATTACAGTAAGAACAATTCTTACTCAGGGTAACATGAAAAACATTCAGGATATAAAACGATAACATTCAATTCACTTTTTATAAAGTAGTTAAGAGGCACAAAAACTTTTTTCATATTTTTGCTCTCTGTCATTTTTCACATAGGCAGTCTGTTTTGGCTTTTGCAGATTTTTTTTTTCTTCACAAATTAATTTTCTTCTAAAAAAGCACTTATTAATAGAAATGGAAGCTTTTTAGAGAAGAAATCTACCCGGGGGGTTAAATGAGTAATTCTGGGCTTAGCAAAAAGCATGAAGACTAATTTCTAAACAGAGATAGGAGGGGGTACCAGAAAATTCAGAAAGCATAGAGGAAGAAATCTGGAGGGGGGGGCAGGTCTGACCCCAGGTGTTATGCACTCCTAAGCAGTTGGGATAATGCCCAAAGGGAAGAGAGTTTTGGTATCATCTCAGCTGCTCAGAATTCAGAACCAGGAATTCATCAGGGCCCCCAGGTTCTAGTGAGGTGCGTGTTTCACTGTGCAGTCCGATGCCCAGGGCTGTGTGTCTGTAGGTCATGTGCATTAAGAAAACCCAGTAGTCACCCTGCAGATTTCATCCTGAGCCTGCAAAGCATTCATCATAGGATGCCTTAAGCCTGAGAGTTTCTTTTAACATAAAATATAATTAAATTTAATTTTACCTTTTTTTTTTTTAGTGCTGGGGATTGCACAGGCTAAGCATATACTCCACCACCAGCCCAATTATATTTCATTTTAAAAAAAGAGGACTATTATATTACACTTAGTAAGGAATACCCACAGTTGTATGAGACAGTGCCTGGCATTTATTTAATATCAAAGCATTTAAGGTTTGTGCACACATCATTTCAACTGGCCTGGGTATCCTGCCACTGTTTTCCCTAGAGCATCTATGGAACACTAGCTCCACGAGATATGCTTGGGATAGGCTCGTGAAAGCGGGGTTTCTAGCACCACCAAGTTTGGAAAAGGGTGGCATGCTGTGGCTCTGGGTTCATTGCTAAGAGTTCTACGTATCTATCAACAATCAAGGAATTTAGAATTCCTGTAGCAGTTGAATTTGCTTAGCTCAGCATCTCTTTCTCAAACTTATTTAACTAGAGCCTCCTGGTCCCAGACCATCAACTGACAGATGGCAAAGCAAACTTTCTGAGGGGAGTGCTTTGAAATAATGTCAGAGTGGAAGGACCCATCACGGCTAGAGCGAGAGAAAACAGGCAGGTGCCTGGAGCTCAAGGCCAGAGCATTAAGAACTCACCACCAGGAAAGGCAGCCTTGGTGGCAGCAGAGCATCCCTCTTCATAGGAAAGTAGAGAACAGAAGGTGAGGCCAATAAACACTTGGATATTTTCGTTGTTTTTTGAAGAGCATCTGATTGCCAAAATATTCTTAGCAAAGAATTAAAAAAAAACTGGAAAACAGAATGTAGAATATGTTAGAATTTTTTGAGCAGATGAGCAAAGTTGTCAGGAAATGAGGAGGCATTGCTGAAGGACTGCAGGTGGCAGCGGCAAAGGTTTTATTACCCAGTAATTGACAGGCAGCCGGTTGCTCTGTTATCACATGGATAGCACTGGCCCACTTGCAATTTGTTGTTGTCTTTGCTGAGAATAAATCACTTGTCCCAAATCAAAGATGGTAAAACATGCAGATGACTTTATGTGCCACCCACGTAAAGGTTTATGTAATCCTAATTGCTTTTAATATGAAGGTCTCATAATTTGAGTGTTGGTGCCTCTTGTTATTAGGCTGATGATACGAGGATAAAACTATTTCTCCCCTGAATCATTCAAAAGGATATAAGGTGGAACTAAGACATACTGTTCCTTTTTTTTTTTTCATTCTAAGAGGCATCACATTTGGGGACACATGTGAATTTCTATTTGGGACAGACAGCAGAACATAACATCTCAAATATCAACTTCCATATGAATGGTAACCAGAGAGGTCTTCACCTTGACACAAGGACTGAAAGCTCAGGTTTTCCTTGCTGATGACCTCGAGCAACTCCATACCAAATGGTCATCATTACAGTGCTGGGGCCATATTTGTCTAACCTTTACTGGGAAGGAAGAGGGCTTTGGCACATGCACAGGACACACAGAAAGCATTTGAAGCTTGACACTTCAAATCATGAACTTAATTGACCAGGAACTTACGAAAATACCAAGTCTCAGTGTCATGTGGTGGCCCTGAAGCTAGTGGGAAAACACTGTGGTAGAGCAATTGTCCAGAAAAGAACCAGAGCCCTAAACCACACAGCACACAAGAAGGAGAAAAATACCCTCGTCACTGTGACGCTCTTACCCGCTAAGTCACAGAATAATATTTCTCAGAACTAACCCAAGAATCATGGCTGTTAATGGACTTTAGGAACTTTTATCCAAAAAAAACATCCTTTTTTGTTCATCTATTACGTTTCCAACAACAAAACCTCTAAGAGGGAAGAAAATGAGTTTCTACTTGGCATGTCCACCTCTGTGCAGAGCAGTGATGGACACTGAAAGACCAACAGTCTCTGCCTATGTAGCCTGGTCCTGGATTAAGTTATTTCACACTGTTTAAAAATTGAAGCTGTCTCAGGGTTGGGGTTGTGGCTCAGTGGTAGAGTGCTCACCTAGCATGTGAGAGGCACTGGGTTTGATCCTCAGCACCGCATAAAAAAATAAGTGAACAAAATAAAGGTATAAAAAAATTTAAGTGTGCAGTGGAGTGGGCTCACACCTGTAATCCCAGTTATCTGGGAGCCTGAGGCAGGAGGATCTGAAATTCCAGGTCAGTCTCAGCAACTTTATAAGAACCTGTCTTAATAAATAAAAAGTGTTGGGGGTTTAGCTCAGTGTTGGTGGAGCACTTGCCTAGCATGCATGAGGCCCTGGGTTAGATCCCCAGTACTGCAGAATATTGCAAAAATAAAAAGAACTTATGCTCATCCCCCAGATTTGCTTCACTTGAGGAATGGGCAGTGATAAATGGGCAGGCTTATCTGGAACTTTTTCCAAGTATTTAGAATGCATTTGTTTCTAAATACCTGGGAAAGTATCAAGATAACTGCATTTTTATAAAAGCTCTGGACTTATTTACATAAAAATGAAATGTAAATGAAGAAGATGCAGGATACTAATATTTGCATCAAGGTTGGTACCTGTTCAATTTGAAATTGAAGAAATAGAAATTGAACATCTGCCTTGAGTGTATAAACAATTTTTCTAAAGGTCTCACTGGGAGAAGATGTGTACGAAAAAAAATAAGGCTATATTCTCATATTAAAAAATACTCTTTTAAGTACTATCTTTGCATAGAGTTTTCTAGTTCACAAAGAACTTTCACGCATCCTGGCTTGTTTGAAACTTTCATCAACTCCATAAAGTCAATAAAGTACAGTGCACTGACCCCCATTTTTCAGATGTGAAAACAGAGGTTCAAAAATGGAAAGTTAACTAGACCCTGGGTTGAACCCTCACTGACTCTCCGACTTACTAATTTATGTTGAGCTAGCTCGCACTGAGCAAATGTCAGCTCACACTT
Source organism: Marmota flaviventris (assembly GCF_047511675.1). NCBI lineage: Eukaryota > Metazoa > Chordata > Mammalia > Rodentia > Sciuridae > Marmota > Marmota flaviventris. The sequence goes on from NC_092499.1 coordinate 148,215,017, forward strand.
GGGATCACCCTATTTCAAATACCATTGAACTTGTAAACCCATGTTCATAGCAACACTGTTTACAACAGCCCAAGATAGAAGCAACTCAAATGTCCAGCAACAGAGGAATAGATACACCAAACATGACACAAACGATGGAATATTTTAAGGAATAGTCAACCTTAAAAAGGAAGGGAACTGACACACGCTACACATGGATGAAACTTGAAGGCTGGACCCTGTGAGATAAGCCAGTCATGAAAAGAAACATTTTTTGCGATTCCACTTACATGAGGCACCTTAAATAGACAAATTCATAAAAATGCAAAGTGAAATAAGAGTTTACCCAGAGTCTTGGGGGAGGAGGAGTGGGGAGTTGTTGTTTAATGGGTATGGAGTTTTTATTTGAGAACATGATAAAGTTCTGGAGATGGGGAGTGGTGACATTTGTACAATGTACATAATGTGAATGTGCATAATGCCACCAAGCTGTATGCTTAAAAGTAGGCAAAAATGTGGCGCATGCTTGTAATCCCAGTGGCTCGGGAGGCTGAGGTAGGAGGACTGCAAATTTGAGGCCAGCTTCAGCCAACTTAGCAAGGACCTAAAACTTAGTGAGACTCTGTCTCAAAAAATAAAAAGGGCTGAGGATGCCTGGTACTCCCATAAAATAGTTAAAAAATATAAATTTTATGTTATGCATATTTTACCACAGTAATTTAAAAAAAAAAAACTTTTTATGGACTTGATTTTTTGGGGGGGAGGAGGGAGGGTTACCAGAGATTGAACCCAGGGGCACTTAACCACTGACCACATCCGCAGCCTCATTTTATTTTTATGGAAAGCATGACACATATCTATAATTACTTCGGACCATTTATTACGGTAAAATAGACATGGCATAAGATTTACACTTTTAGCCATTTTCAAGTGTACAGCTTTTGTGGCATATTAAGAGCATTGTTGTGCAACCATGACCACCATCCATCTCTAGTACTTTTTCATCTTCCTAATGACATACTCCCCATCCTAGATATCACCTCCAGCCTTCAGGCCCTTTCTGCCATTCCACTGTCTCTATGAACTTGACTACTCTAGATATGTCATCTGAGCAGAATCACACGGCAATTTCTATTTGTAATTGCCTTAATTCACTTAGCATAATGTCTTCAAGGTTCACCCATGTCATAGGGATGCATCAGAATTTTTATCAAGGGTGAATAATAGCCCATGATATGCCACATTTTGCTTCCATTTCATCTGTCGATGGACACTTGAATTTCTCCCATTCCTTAGCTATTGTGAATAATGCTGCTGTGAACATGAGTATGCAAATATCTCTTCAAGGCCCTGCTTGCAATTTTTTGGGCTAGATATCCAGAAGAGTGGTCAGCTAGGAATCCTGTGTTCAATTTTATGAGGAACCTCTATGCCATTTTTCACAGTGGGGCAGCACATTTTAGATTCCCATCATCAGGCAAAAGGATTCTGATTTCTCTATATACTCATCAATGCTTGCTATTTTCTGTTTTTTTTTTTTCTTTTTAACAGAAGAGGTATCTTATTGTGGTTGTGATTTGCATTTCCCTAACGATTCGGGATGTTGAGGTTCTTTTCATGCACTGATTTTCCAAGTGTATATCTTCTCTGGAAAAAAAAAATGTCTGCCCAAGGTTCTTTGCCTACATATTCCTAAATTTTAAAAATCAACTTTGAAAAACTTGCAAAAAGTGGAAAGACAGACATTCATTCAGAGGGAGATGAGCGGCAAAACTGGTGGTGTGAGTTTGGTGCTTCATCCAGAACACACCATAGTGGGAGAGTTAATCAGAAGCAGCACAAAGAGATCAGATGAACAATGAGGACAGCATGAACATGTGATTGTAGTGAAGACGGCAAAGGGAACAGATAACTTGAGCAGGTTCTGTCAATGTGCATAGCAGAACTTGCAGCTGACTGGCTGTGCAGCAGGAGAGGACAAGCTGACCTTCTACTTTAACCTGACTCTTCCAAATAAGTGAATGAAATTCAACTGGAAGCTTTCAAACTGTGATGGATTTATGAACTAACATCAGAAATAGTCTAAATCTGTTATGATCCTAGCTTTATCAAAGTGTTAAATTGATGAACACATCAATAAAAGAATAGTATATACTTTACTCTAAAATATTATGTATTTTTCCTAAAGTATAAACTGAGCAATTTTGAAAAAGTAGATGAAACACCAGTGAAAGGATGACTTTTATATGCTGAATTGAAACCTGATAAAAACTAGAGAATGACACTTTGACTTTCCCCAACATTAAGCCACACAGGCGTTTGAGCTGCAGATAAGGGTACATCTTTGAGGCCATTTAGACCTGATTTCATATGATAAAACAAACCACCATGAAAGAGACAGCACAAACTACAGACTCAAATTCACAAAGACTGCAGATATTGAGATTATGCAATATAGAATATAATGATATGAAGCATGTTTTAAAATATTTAAATAAAAATAAATTTAAAAGGTGAAGATTTTTCAAGTTGCCCAATAAGATTCTAGGAGGAAAGAAAGTAGAACTTCTAGAAATGAATGTCTTAATAGCTGATGAATTGGAAAACACAGCTAAAGAAACGACCCAGAATGCAGTACACAAAAACACACAGATGGAAAACTTGAAAAGTGGGGTAGGAAAAATCAAGAGTAGTGAGAAGGTTCAATAACAATTTATCTGAAGTTCCAGGAATGGAAAAATAGCAAGAGTTCTAGAATTAATGAAAGACACCTTGTCTTAAATTCTAGAATCACAACCAATGCCCCAAACAAGGAAAATTCCCACCTAAACACAAGTAAAACTGCAAAACAGAAAATTCAAAAGATGACCATAAAAGCAGTCAAAAAGCAAAGAGAGATCCTTCTAAGCAATTAGACCGACTGCTGTCTTCTCAACATCAACTATGGAGGCCAGTAAACAATGGAATTCAATTTTCAATGTGCTAAATAAAAATAGCTTTCATCTTCCACCTAGCAAAAGTAACTTCCAAGAATGTGAGCAAAATACAGAAATACTTAGAAAAACAAAACTGAACTGACGGTGCAGCTCAGTGGAAAGTTGAAATGCATGAGACCCTGGCTTTATTCCCCAGCACTACGAAAAATAAATAAATAAATAAATAGAAAAAAAAAGATGAGGGATTTTACTGCCAGCAGACCCCCTAAAGATATTTATTTTTCCTTTTTTTCCCTAGTGTTGGGGATGGAACCCAGAGCTACACACATACTAGGAAAATGCTCTACCCTTGAACTACATCCCCTGTCCACCCTCAAAGCAATTTCTAATGTGCGTAAGAGAAAAGGAAAATGACCCCAAGAAAAAGTAGTTAGTCAAGAAGAGATGGACACAAAGAAAATGACAAACATGTAGATATATCCAAGTCATTGCTGACCATACAGAACTAAAACATCTAACTTGAGGAGCTAAAAAAAAAAAAAAAGCATGCTAAAACTGAGGTGCGACATAATACTGGCACACAAATGGGGGAGAAATGGGAGAGAAAGCATTCTAAGGCTTAAGTTATTCCAGAAAGCTAAAAAGTTGACTAGTCTCAGAATAAATTTGAGTTAAATATGCATATTAAACTTTACATTAGCCCTTTAAAGAATAAAAATGAAGATTAAATGTCAAAACAGGAGAGAGAAAAATGAAATTAAGGCAAGAATACAGGGGATTTCAATTAATACAAAAGAATGCAAGAAATTAAAAAAAAGATCTGTCAAAAATCATGTATAACTGTTAAGATTAAAAGCAGATATCATCAACAAATAACTAGACTTTTGCAGGATAGATTTTGTTGTATTTGTATATTTATACCAAATATTTTAATAAATATTTTATTTAATATTCATTCATCATCAAAAATACAAGTAAACTGGGCATAGTAGCACATGCCTGTAATCTTAGCAGATGGGGAGGCTGAGACAGGAGGATTGTGAGTTCAAAGTCAGCCTCAGCAAAAGTGAGGTGCTAAGCCACTCAGTGAGACCTTGTCTCTAAATAAAATACAAAATAGGGTTGGGAAAGTGGCTCAGTGGCCAAGTGCCCCTGAGTTAAATCCCTGGTAACCCCACCACAAAAATAAGCAACACCTTCTCTTCTACACAGCTTTAAAAGTGTCACCCCCACCCCAAGATGTTCTACATAAAACTCCTCCCAGCAATCCCTTCTACACTCACAGAGCCAACAAGGGTTTTCACCAGCACCTGACAGGAAATGTCCCCTGCATTCAACATTCATGGAACTTGGGCACTAGGCAGAAAGACCAACCAGGGTCCAGCCCTCAGAGAGACTACTATCATCTGCTTGGGTAGCCATACCTGACAACTTTCATGGCCAAGTAGACTTTTAGGGACTAACTTATCCCTTCCCGTCCCTTCCTTTCCCTTCTGATGCATGGAGGCTGGCTAATCCCTTCTGATGGGTAGAGGCTGGGTAAGAGCTACAGGATAATTGATAGTAGTGGCATCCAGCCTCCGCCCACTATCCCCAGTGAGGTCCTGCTCCCCAGGAACTGAGATTCCCCGGACTTGCCACGTCCATGTTCCCCTATGAGGTTACTCACATGCCATGGATCAGAGAAAATTCAAAATGGCTAATAAATATGTGATTTAAGTTTTATGTTAGCAGGAGGTCATCTCTGAAGGGGTCTTTTAGGAACTGTCTTGTGAATTATTTCCTTCCTGAGCCTCTACCTTTTTTTTTTTTTTTTTTTTTTTTGAACTTCAGGGAACTTCACCCTTAAGACAGATTTCCTTCTCTGGGGAGTCAGACCACAACCAACAACAACTCCCATTTGAATCCCAACACTGCCACTAACTAGCCAGCTAACCAAAGGCAAGTTACTTCATCTCTGTGCCTCAGATTCTTCTCCAGTAAAGTATGGATGATAACACTATCTCCCTTTACTACTTATCATGATATCAATTAAGGTCATGCTTATGAAGGGTTCAGTAAATAACTGACCTACAGTAAAGTGTTCCTAAAGGTTAATTTACTAAATTATTCAAGTATTCAAGTCTCCTCTGCCCAAACATGCAATGGAGAAGCCAACTCCCAGAGATTGAACCCAGAGCAGTGTACCAATGGTACATTCCCAGTCTTTTTTTTTTTTTTTGTCCTTTGTTGAGACAGAGTCTCACTAAGTTGCTTAGAGCCTTGCTAAGTTTCTGAGGCTGGACTTGAACCTGCGATCCTCGGACCTCAACTTCCCGAGTCACTGGATTACAGTCATGTGCCACCATCCCTGGCCTTCTGCCTTTTCTTCTCACCACAAACCCTTTTGAAACAGCAGCTGTGCCTGGCCCCTGTCAGGGTCCTGAGATATGACCACCCACCTTCTGGGCTGTTCCACATCTGCAGTGCCTGGGTTCCCTCTGCCTCAGGTCCTGCCTGTGGCTTCTTTTCTTTCTAGTTTCCCTCTTTGGATTTGTTGAGATCAAAAAGAAAAAGATACCCCAAAAGTACAGCATTTTGGCATGCTGAGTACTGTGAACTAAAGCAAGTCGGAATCCCTCCAAACTAACGTCTCTGACCTTCTCCAGCCCTCCTGTCTCTTGCCCTCCTGTCTCTTGCCCACCATGTTCCCCAGAAACAAGTCATATAAATGAGAATTCCTCTTCTCCACAGTAGGCCATAGGAAATGGGACCCCTTCCCCCATAAAAACACTACACTTAGTCCTCCTGCTCCCAACCTTTCTGTCTTGGAGCTAGACCTAAAGAAATTCTCTGACCCACTCTTTTCCCATGGTGGGTCATAAGACCCTCATTCCAGAAGGGTCATGACCATTACTGGGGAGGAAGAAATGCTACAACCAGAGAAATCAGGAAGAATCTGAACACAGGCCTTGTGTGTTCCTCTCTAGCCTACTGCTGTCATTTCATCCCATGACATTTCTACAGGACTGTCCCTGCTTTATAGAATGTAAGCATAAGAGAGGCATTTCTGCCTTTGTGTCTTCATTCTGAAAGTTCCTCACATAAAACTAGGATTAAATTAATCTGTTATATTTTTCTCTTACTCTGTTTTTCTGTTTGTTTTCTGAGATGGGGTCTCCCTCTGTGGCCCAAACTATCCCAAATTCCTGGGCTCAAGTGATCCTCCTGCCTCAGTCTCCCAAGTAGCTAGGATTACAGGTGTACATAATTGAGACTGCCTCATGTTACAGAGTTATGTTGGGAAGACAAGGGATCACCTTTACTACCCCTACACATCTGTGTCTCAAAACCAGTTCCCAGAACTTCTCCCTCCCTGAGCATTCTCCCTCTGTCCTCTCCTCCTCCTATGTCCCAAGGGACACCCTTCCCAGGCTTCCATCTGCATTGCTCTGTCTTCACTCGATAGCAGTGGTCCCCAATAGAGCTCAGGCACCACAGACTCTGGTGGTTCTAGAATTCTCCACTTGAATTCCTTCTGCACTCTGGAGTTAGTATTTCTGACAAACTTTTCATATTTCCAATGAGAGGCATGTCCTGAAACACCCTGAAATCACTATGTCTCAATCAAATCATGCCAGTACCCTCCCACCCTCAGAAGTCAGTTTATTTATTAGCATCCCCACGGTCCCCCTTACTCCTACCCAAGCTTCTGAGTTACCCTCTAGTTCCCCTTGCTTGCTAGCTTTCTTTTCTATCAGCCCACTCTGCTTTATGACCAGTGTAAATTGTCAGAACACCCAACTTTTCAAAAGTCCAAACAAATGGCCTTCTCTATGTCCACTCTGCAAGAGTGTGGGCCCAACAGTTGGCTCCCACTCACAAGAGGTCTCATCTTGCCGAAGTCAAGCCTGAGTTAAGGAGACAGGGAAGTTCAAGGTAACAGAAGAAGGCTGCATCTAACTTTCTTTTTTCTTTCCAGTATATTCTAAGCTGAAATGACAGCAACAGATGCACCAGTGGAACCTAAGAAGGTCTTTGGTAAAGGGGAAATTAAAAACACACATACAAAGGCTCTGAAATGGGGGGGGAGGGGCAAGGAAATTCTGTGTGGCCTTGGAGCATGTCAAGAAAACTTGAATTATTGTAGGGTTCTCCCAAATCCCCTTTGGACTGTAACTCCTTAGGAAAACAGACACACCCATATTAAGGAGCCTCACAGAAACACAAAATACAGCTCCCAGGTCCTTCACATGCCTTTTCCCTGTTTCAGAAGCAGAAGTGAGTCGGAACTAGGATATAGCCTTACCTGAAACCATAGTTTCTAGTTCCAGGCTTCTTTGCTCAAAGAAAAAGTGTTCCCAAGCAGACACGATTAGCTCAAACCATTTTTGGAAAAGGGCTATCAAAGCTTGGGCAATGGTTCAACTATGCAAAATTCCAATCCATTAGGATCGGGCACATGTGGAAATGATTAATGTGCAACTGCTGTGTGTCATCTGGGCCATCAGTAACTGTCAAAACCACAGCAAACATTGAAATAGTACAGGAAAATCCATAAACGGTTATAGGCCAGCTATACTTTTCCAGAAGGTGAAATTATCATTACTTTTTCCATTAAAATAAGACTGCATAAACGGATTTCTGAAGCACTTGTCATGGGGAACCCTCTGTTTCATGGTACCACCAGAAGACAGAGACCAAGAAAGGAAGCTAGCCAGGGTTGAGTATCTCCCTGTAATGACACAATGCTCATTCATTATACAATGAGCCCGTACTGGCTTCTCTGCGTTTTTTTAAGAGTCACATTTTTTCCTTGCTTCACTTCTCCAACATGCACACTGGAAACAGTGCTCACTATCCAAACCATTAAAACTAACTTTCTTAAAAACAAACAAACAAAAAAAAACCTAACTTTCTAGAAGAAAGTACCAAAAAAAGAAAGAAATAGAATCTCTCCAAAAATAAAAACAAAACTCTCTTAATCTCCAGACCAGCGAAAACATTCTTGAAGCATGTTGCTAATTCATATACTTAGCTACCGGCTACCTTCTCCTTAACTCATTGACTTAGAATTAAAAGAAAAACAACTCAATCGTAGCTTTCAAATGCACGTTATAAAAGCAAGTGATTCTGACGCTGACATTGGCTTCCAGTAAAAAGCAGAGGCGCCTCCATGAGACGTAGTTTTCCCTCACAGGGATGTGTGCCTGGAGAGTGTAGCCAGTCTGCGGTCTGACTGCTTGTGAGGCGGGGCCCGCCAGCTGGGGCCAAGGCGCCTAGTAAGCGAACTGGACGCTTAAGGGGACAAGAGGAGCTGGCCACGGTGCTCTTCCTCCCTCAGGAACCAGGCCCCTTCCTGCCACTTGTTCTCACTGGAGGAGAGGATGCAGGAGAGAAAAAGAAGTACTATCTCAGAATCTAATGGCCCTACCTCTGCCTCCCTCCAACAATCCGCTTTTTAGGGGTCAGTCCCAAGTGCTTTCAGATTCAGATGCTGCCTCCAAACAGAGGGCCAGACATAGTACCACCTGGGATCCGACAGGTGGCGGCCTTAGGGTAGCGCCCTCAAGTCCCGGCTGGGACAGTAGAGTCGCGTCTGACGCACAACTGCAGCCCGGATGGGAACGGGCACCCAGTGGGGCCCGACCACCCTCCCCCGCTCCCCATCCCAGTTGCCCGGGCTGGGGGACTGCGGTAACCCGAGCTGTCTGTACGGAACTCTTCCCCACAGTGAGATTCCCATTTCCCAAACAAGACCACCAAGACCCTACGATGCAGGGAACTCGCCCACATTCCCGCCCAGGGAGCAAGCCCAGGTCAGCTGTCCTAAAGCCCTGCGGTCCCAGGGATGGCTAGGAGAAGCCGCGACCGAGGCTGGGTGCCCAGCACGGTGCCCTCCAGGGGTTCACATGTGGCAGCTCCTCGGATCATTTCCTCTTTTTTCCGCGTGCCCTGCATTTAAACTTTCTGGGGTAAACGCGGGCGCCTAGCCCGCTCCCCACCCGAAGGCAACGGCGGCAACAGGTGCGCGGCTAGCGGCGTCCTGGCGCCTACTCCGGGAAGTTCCCTTGGCCGCGGCGCGCTGTTTACGTCTCGTTTTGCAGCGCTGGAGCCTGGAGCTTTCGGACGGGACGAGCCATTGAAACCCGAGACCCGAGACGCGAACAGGGGCGGTTGCAGAAGGCTGCAACCCAGGGCGCACCGGGTCGGATCCGCCGCGGCTCCCCTTACCTGCGGCTTTGAGGGAGCTCTCGTCCTCCATGCTCCGGCTCCGGCGGCGGCGCCCAGTCGCCCTCACTCCCCTCCGCCCCACTGTACCTCGAGAATCCCCTGAGACTTCCCCACACCCTGCCACGGCCGCCACACCAGCCACCCCACCTCAGGCTCCTCTCACCCCGCTCTTCCCTCGGGGTGCCCTCACTCCTCGCCTCATCCCTCAAGACCTCCGCCGGGTAGTTTGTCAGCTATCAAAACCGTGGCTCCCCGAAAATTTTGCATTCTTTCCACCTTCCCATCTGATTGACCAGCCAGGAGGAGTATTTATTATTCCCCTTAATGTGGGGAGGGGAGAACTGTTCGCGACCCCCATACACACACGCAACCCCTTAGCCAGTGTCTCCAAGCCTGGCCACTTTCATGCCTCCATCCCCTTCTGTTTCTTTTGTGAAAAAAAAAAATTATATATATATATATATATATATATATATATTTTTTTTTTTTTTTGCCCAAAGGTTTTGCAATTCTGAAATTTTGCACAGTTGAGAGTCCATAAAAAGAACACATAACACAGTACAACCACTTATGTTTCTGCCTATTTCAAAGTCTTTCCAATTTTTTTCCAATCTGCTTTTGCTGATACCAAACCCTTTTTAATTATTAAACGTTCAAAAAATTGCAGGCAATTTTTCCTCCATTACATTTGGCTTGTTTCAGGGTGTCATCTTTCCGAAGGTGCAGGGAATGAATGATGTTAAAATGCAACTGTGCACAGACTTGTCTGTAGTCCCAGCAACTCATGAGTCTGATGTGAGAAGATGGCTTGATTCTATGAGTTTCAGACTCAGGGATTTAGAATAAAGAGAGAAAAATACTGAATCTCGCAGGAAACACCCACAAGCATTGAGATATGGAAAGCACAGTTACAAATCTTGAGCAATGAGCCCTTGACCCATGCCCTTGGCCCATGCCCTTGGCCCAAGGCCTTGTACAATGAGGGAAATACACAAGTTCAGGGGAAACTGGCTTGAAATTGCACTGCTCCACCCTGGATCCACTTCCAGTAGGGCCCCTGATGCAGCCTTTCTATAAATATGAGACCCCCAGCCCAAGTCAGGGCTGCTTCTCACTCTCAAGACAGCCTGCATTCTTCCTTGAATGTGCATCTACCTTCCTAAATAAACTTCTGTCTATGCCTTTGTCCAGCTCATAGTGAAATTCTGTTTCATCACATACGCCAAGAAGGTGTCCTGAGTTGAGTTGTCCTGAGTTGAGTTCCCCCCTCTCCTTTGGAAACTCCTCAGACCCTTCTTGGGAGACAGCTCTTCTCCCATGATAATGAAGCCAGAATTAGACAGGTAGATAGGCAAGGGTCCTATCCAAAGAAAGGAGAGATTGAAATGTTAATGCCTTCAGAGCCCTTCCTCCACCCTTATCAAGATAACCTGCCTCAGCTCCAACCTGTTGCTAAGGTAACCTGTCCCAGGGATTGTCCCTTCCTAAGGGAGTTGTTAATTGTGCCCCCTTCCTGCCCTGATCACTCCAACTTGGCCCTCGGACCCATCAGCTTCTCTCCTTTTGGCCATCCCACTGAGCATCTCCTGGGTATCTCCAGGGCCTACTCACACATGCAGGAAGGAGAGAGATAAAGGGAAGAGAGGAGAACAAAGGAAGCCTAGGACATATAAAAAAGTCAGAATGCTCTCACTTCTTGGGGTACCAGGATACCAACTTATGGCCTTCTTCTCCCTCCCAGGAGAAGTCTATGTTACCCCTTTTTAAATAAACCCTGCTTTATATGCTTCCTCTCTAATATTATGCTTCGACGTGTGAGGAAGCAGAACTTGTCACCGGTAACCGGTGGTATCAATAAGACCAGCCTGGGCAACATGGGGAGACCCCATCTCTGAATAAATAAATAAGCATTCAACTGCCTAAACACAAGGGATCTGGTTGGGTACTTGGAAGCTGATCCTTCTGGACTGGCCCCTCAAGCTAACTGCATCCTCAGTGCCTATTATGGGCCTCTGCCCCTAGTACAGATCTAGGACTCATTTGCCTTCCTTGTCTCTCCACCTCCACCCCACAAACAAGCAGCTCTGAATGTTGCTGAAAGCTCAGTCCTTGTCCCCATTGCCAATCCAATAAGGAGAACATGGTTTTGAGAAAAAGAAAAAAGAAGGTTTATTGGTTTATTAGCAAAAGAGAAACACAGGGCTATGATTCTGCCCATCTGCAGGAACATGGGGGTTTTAAAGAGGTGACTCAAAGGCTATGTTCCACGTGTTTTCTGTTGGAGTTGTAATTCAATTGTTAATTTTGGAGACAGTCATTTCAGAGATCTTCTGGTACCATCCCCAAAGTCTGGATTACTTCATTCCTATGATGGATGTGTACTCAAGGAATGAGAAAGGTAATCCTGTTTCCCCTGAGGTAGGAAGGGGGAGAGATTAGGTAGAAGCAGGGAGAGAGGAAGAGAAAAACACAGGTTCATTTTAAAAATAAGTTGCAGTAGCAGAACAGCAAGGATTATATCCAAAGCATAAAGTGGACCACTGTTACAAGAAGAACCATCTAACTGCTCCGCATTCTTCACCCCATCTCCCAAACAACTGAGGTGGTAAAGACCAGGGCATCCTCATGCAGAGGATGAGAAACATCCCCAGTTCTGCTTCTATGCATCACTGCTGTAGTGTGCTTACTTACTTGGATCCCAGAACCAGAAGCTCCCCTTAAAGCAACCCTTGAGTCACCACTTAGGAGTCTGAGATTCCATTTTCTATATTAATGAAATCTCGGAGCTCCCTGGGCCACAGAGCTCCAAACACCATGTCCTCGTGCAACACACATTAATTGGGGTAAGGAACAGGAGAAATAAATGTAAGCAGGCAGCTCACGAAGACAGTTTATGAGCTGCTCCTACTTAACCACAGATATCCTGGTAGCATTGTGCAAACAACTTGTGAGCCACCCCTGCCTAACCACTAAAATCCTGCTAAGATCAGATTGGCTAAAATAACATCTTACCCAGCCACAAGGAGATGACACTATCAAGCTAACTTCAGACTGGTTTCCTGTCCTTGTCCACCAGAAGACTTCCTCACCTTCACCTCTTTTAATCTTTAAGACTGATTACCATATGTATGTACACAACCATTAGCTGCATAATTAGATGCTAATGAAGCTGAGCAGAGTTCTCCAAAGGGACCTCCCAATTCCAGAGAATCTCATTCATATTTAACCCTTGTATATGAATATTCATCCCCCAGAACAATATAGATAGGGAACCCATCCATCTGGCCCCTGCATTCAGCATTCAGCCCTGGGGTGTGTACTTTCACTTTGCAATAAAGCTTTTCCTCCCTGCCCGAAACCTGCTGTGTCCTTAAATTCTTTTCTGCAATGTGGTCAAGAATCTGGAAGTTTCTAATAGAGGTCTCCTCGGCTCTTGGAGACATTTGAACCCCTAATCGGTGACACGGCTAAATTCCCCATACTCTTCTGGATCTAGGGATTCCGCAGTGAACAAAATGGACATACCTTGCCCTCATGGAGTCTACTTTCTAGGAAGCTAGAGATAGAAATAACACAAAAGTATGTCAAATAAGAACTAAGACAAAGAGTAAAACAGACCAAAGAAATGGGGGCTTATAATTTTAAATAAAGTAGTGAATGTAAATCTTCCTAAAGGGTGACATTCAGGCAAAACCATGAAGAGAGGGAGCTAAGCATTAGGAAATGTTAGGTCGATGAATGTGACTTAGGAACAAAGCACAAGCAGACTGTGCAGCCCGTGCATTATAGAACCAGCAATCAGGCAAGGATGGAATCGCCTGTCAATCAGCCAATCCTGGCCAATCCTGGATCTTAGCCAGCTCCCCACCACCAACCCCAGTAGGACAAGGGACTCTAAAAACCCCTTTCCCTGTCCCAAGCCCCCCTCCCTGCCCTAAGTCCCATAAAATTCCAGTCTGGTCGAGCCTCCACGCGGTTTCTCCTCAGCCCCTCTTCTTGCTCTCCCGGTCTGAGAGTTTCTCCCGGGAGTGAAATCTCAATAAAGCATCCTTCAGCAGCCTTTTTAAATCTGCCTCCTTTTGGTCACCGCTGCCTGACCTTACAGGAAGGGGGAAATGGCAGAGGTTACAGAAAGTGCAAAGGTCCTAAGGTGGCAGCAAAGCACTTTTTTGGTATTTAAGCCTTTGTGGACCCCTTGGAAGTCATGGTGTTATTTAAGTTATTGAGACATCAGGCTAAAGATTTATTAATCTTCCTTATGAAGCACAATTCTTAAATCCCTTATTACCTTTTCAAAAAGTGTTTATGTTGCTTTGTAAATTACGTACATAGTACCTGAACACATTCCTTTAAAATATGTGTGTGTACAGGAAGTATGTACATATGGCCTGAAAAGTTCCCTGCTTCTTATTCAGCTCCAATTTTCAAAGTCAATATTTAGTCAAATATTTTCCCTATCTCTCCCCCGCTCCAATCTTTCTCAGTTTTGTGTCTGGCTTGGATAGATAGAAACTGCCCCAAAACTAGGAAATAAATTCTTCTAAACTAGTTCTGTTTTTGTTTTAGACATCAAATTTTAATCCAATCAGAATTCATTCATGTAAATGGTGTAAGGAGTGGATCTAACTACACTCATTGGTTCCCAAACCACTAAATGGTGAATTCTTTCCCTACCATCATTGTATTATCATCTTCTTAGCCATAAATTAAATTTCCACATGTAGCAAGTGGCACTTTTAATTACTCAGAGGCAGACTGTCTTTAAATGCAAGCATATATTCAATCACAACAATCCTCAAATGCAAGCAGTTAACTCAATTCACACTAACCGAACACACCAAGCACATCACAGAATCCCAGGGCAACCAAGAGCCCCAAAGTACCTCCAATGCCGTGCCAGGTGACTTCTCTTAGCTGAAGAGCGAACATTGTCTTCATCCAGTGGTTCTCTTCAGCCAGCAGTTGGAATCAGGGAATGATGGAGTCAATCCAGGAGCGGACAGCTAGGTGGCCGGTCTCACCAATGTCCTTTGGAACGAAGCTCTCTGATGTGGCAGGACAGTGGTTTAAATACAGTGCCAAGTTGGTGTTCATTGGTCATGTCCTTGGATGATGTTTTATCACACTCAGGCGTTGCTCTGTCTCTAGATGATGGTCCTTACTAATCACATCCAGGCATTGCTAAGCATGTTTGTGGCTGATGCTCCCTATAGTCAGCAACTTAATGAGTCCCAGCATGTCTATGGCAGATGCTCCTTACACCACATAAATTCTAACTCTTGTTTTGTCAGTTTTACTTTCTATATTGATTGATTGATTGATTGTACCAGGGATTGAACCCAGGGGTACTTAACCACTGATCCACATTCTCAGCCTTTTTTATGTTCTATTTTGAGACAGGGTCTCACTAAATTGCTTAGGGCCTCACAAAGTTGCTGATACTGACTTTGAACTTGTGATCCTCCTGCCTCAGCCTCCCACACTGTCCATTGAGGGAACAAAGAGCAAGCAACCACGAATCAGGCACTGACAGAACTTCCTGTCAATCAGCGGGGTCTCCTGACCAATCTTGGATCTCAGCAAGCTCCCTCGACCAACCCCAGTAGGACTAGGGACTCTAAAAACTTGTTTTCCTGTCCCAAGCCCTCCCTTCCTGCCCTAAACCTCATAAAAATTCCAGTCAGGTCGATCCCCAAGCGCTTCTCCCCAGACAGCCCTGTTGGTCTGGAGGGTCTCACCTGGGAGCAAAATCTCAATAAAGCCTCTTCAGCAGCCTTTTTAATCTGCCTCCTATTGGTCGCTGCTGCCTGATCTTATACACACCATTGGGCTAACAGTTGTGCGCCACTGCACCTGACAAGGTCTGATAACTTTTAACACTTAATTGTTAAAGATTTTCTAGTAAATAAATTTTTGTCTGTAAATAAATTTTTACATTTCTAAGACTTACTCAGACCTACTCTGCCATTTTGCACACACTACTGACACCAAAATTGCCTCTGACCCTAACCAAGAATGAAAGAAAAGTGCGTAAGCAAATAGGAGCTCCACAAAGACCTGTGACATATTGTAGCATGGTCCCTATTCCACCGCAGGAGGACATGTTACACCCTTCATCGGGCCTCATTTATCCGCACAAGAATTTCCTCAGTGTTAAGAACACAACTATTCTGGTATTCCCAAAATATCTGTGAAATGTGACAGAAAAATCCAGCAGTGTGTAAACAATAGGGCTAGCAACCTCAAGATGTGGCCCTTAAAAAAAGAGAGAGAGAGAGAGAAAAAAAAACAAGCAAAGAATGAGAAAAATCATGACAGAAGAAAAATATAGGCAAATCTTTCTCCTATAAAATGCAGAAAAAATTATATTATCACATTGATGCCAGAATTAGACAGTCAGATGGGCAAGGGTCCCCTCTAGAGAATCAGAGGATTGAAATATTAATGCCTTCAGAGCCCTTCCTCCACCCTTATCAAGATAACCTGCCCCAGCTCCAACCTGTTGCTAAGGTAACCTGTCCCAGGGATTGTCCCTTCCTAAGGGAGTTGTTAATTATGCCCCCTTCCTGCCCTGATCACTCCACCTTGGCCCCTCAGGCCCATCTGCTCCTCTCCTTTTGTCTATCCCACTGAGCATCTCCAGGGCCTACTCACACATGCAGGAAGGAGAGAGAGAAAGGGAAGAGAGGAGAACAAAGGAAGCCTAGGACACATAAAACAGGCAGAATGCTCTCACTTCTTGGGATACCAGGATACCAGCTATGGCTATTGGCATCAGATCAATAATGGCATCAGATTTGCCATTTTAGGTTGGGAGCCGTTTTATCTAGAGGCTCCAAAGTTTCAATTCTGAGGCAATGCTGCTTAACTTCTTAACTTAAGAACATGTGCCTGCTAAACAATCAATCCTACCCCAGCTTATGATGCAACTCCTAAGCAGCTGATGAAATTCCTCTTGGGAGCTACAAAGCAGCTGCTGCTCTCCACCAAGGGTCAGCCTTGTTGGTTTGCCTCGTGCTACTGACAATAAATCTCTTGTGTGAGTTTCCAGCGTTTGGCATGATCTTTGGATTTTTGCGTGGACTCTGCGAGCGTTCTTTCAATGGCCCCTTTCTCCCTCCCAGGAGAAGTCTATGTTACCCCCTTTTTAAATAAACCCTGCTTTATATGCTTCCTCTCTAATGTTATACTTCAACATGTGAGGAAGCAGAACTTGTCTCCGAGAACCAGCAACATCAACATGTCATAGAAGACTGCCAGAAATTTTAAAACACTCATATTCGAGCAATTTGAAATTCATAGGTAAAGTTATAAAAATCCAATATCCTTATCTAGGAACGGAGGTGATACCCACCTATAGTCCCAAGTACTCAGAAGGCTGAGGCAGGAGGATAACTTGAAACCAAGAGTTAGAGAGTAACCTGGGCCATATATCGAGGCCCTATCTCAGAAGAAAGAAAAGAAAAAGAAAATGAGTATGTCCTGTACCAATTTCCTATGGAAAGCTGAAAATAAGAGCAGCATTATAATGTACCCCCGACATACCAATTCTCTGATTGATTTAAAACAGTTTTAAATGTTTGTTTCAGAATGTCCCAAAAGTAACAAAATTTTTTTTAGAATTTTTTTAGTTGTAATGTTAAAGCACGACGCAAAGAAAACACCACCGACTCCAATTTTAAATCAAATTGGATATTGATTTGGATTTTTATTGGATTTTTATAACTTTACCTATGAATTTCAAATTAAAGCAAGCTTGTAATTCCGACTAGCCAGGACTGTCCCTCTCCTGAAATCCGAAATCTGTGGGATAGAAGATAGCCCGCAGCTCTCTAGGAACACAGCTTTATAGCACAAAAAAAAGGGGGTGTCTTGAGAACTTACAGATAACAGAATTTTGATAAGCATAATACAAAGGCAGGTAGTAAGTTAATGGTCTAAATGGTTCAGCACTTAGGGAGTAAATTTAGATCAGAGAGGGTTGTTATCTGGTCAGAGAAAACCAGGCATGGGTGAGTTCAAGGCACAGGCAGGCATTCCAAGTAAGTTTAAAACAACAAAATACGGCTAGACCATATAGAAATCCTAATATTTTACAGAAAACAGAAATGTATCTTTTATAACTTTTGACAAGATGGCTCCTGATCTTAGGAGGGAATTAGGCTGGATTTATCAGTAGATAGACAAACTACCTTTATTTTATTTTATGTGGTACTGACGATTGAACCCAGTGCCTTACATATACAAATTAAGCATACTACCACTGAGCTACAGCCCCAGCCCCCCAAAATTTTTGAATTTTTTTTTGTAGATGGGCACAAAACCTTTATTTTATTTGCTTATTTTTTTGTGTGTGATGTTGAGGATAGAACCCAGTGACTCATACTTACTAGGCAAGCACTCTACCACTGAGCTACAATCCCAGCCCCCAAATTTTTAATTAAGTAAATAAATGCTAAAAGCATTTGAAAGTTATGCTTTAGTAGGACGTTTAAAAACATAAATGGATGTCATCTAATACCCTCAAGATCATCAAGGTCCTTATCTAAGTGGGTGCTGGAATAAAACCCACCTCGTACAACCAGCCAGTAGTCACAGGTCTGCATGTCGAGGCAAGGAGGGTGAGATGGGGGCATGATGCAATCATCTATTCTCATCAATAAAGAAAACAATAATAATTGAGGGTGAGACAGGAGGATCACGAGTTCAAAGTCAGCCTCAGCCAAAGAGAGGTGCAAAGCAACTCAGTGAGACCTGGTCTCAAAATAAAATATAAAATAGGGCTGGGGATGTGGCTCAGTAGTTGAGTGCCCCTGAGTTCAATCTCTGGTAACCCCTACAAAAAAAATTAATTGATAACTACTGCAGTTTCAGTTAGTTAAGTTCTAGCAAAATCATAAATACTATAATTTTGGAAACAAAAATATTTGCCACAATCATTCAGAATGCTCTTCTGTGTGGACCTAACCAATAAAGAAAAAAAAAAAAAACCACACAAAAAAGAAAACAGGAAAGCAGTGGAGATTTTGATAAATATTCAGAGTCACTTAATTTTTTAAAAATTATTCAGCAGTACCTTATTATTCATGGAAGATTTCCAGGGGATGCCTGAAACAGGATAATACCAAACTCCTCATATACTGTTTTTTCCTTTGTATACAAGCCCATGCAGAAGTTTGCTATGCAAATTAGGCACAATAAAAGATTTTCAACAATCACTAATAATAAAGCAGAACAATTATAACAGCATACTGTAATAAAATTGCCAGCATACTGTAATAAAATTGCCTCTTGCATTTTGGGGCCATTTTCAAGTACGATAAGGTTGCTTGAAAGCAAGCTCTGTGATGCTATGACAAGAACAAGACCATCTCATAACCAGCATGGCTGCTAGTGGACATGCTGGACAAGGGATAATTCAAATCCCAGGCAGGACAGAGCAGGATAGCAGGAGACTTCATCCCACTACACAGAATGACATATGATTTTAAACTTTCTGGAATTTTCCATTTATATTTTCAGATCATGGTTGACCAAAGATAACTGAAACAAAGGAAGCCTCTGAAAACTGTGGATAAGGAGAGCTACTGAAATCTATCTGCTTATTTAACTGAAAAATTTTCCACATACTGTGTACCAAAAGATCACTAGATCAGCAGCTATAACATGTTCTCCATATATTCTAGTACAGGATTTTGCAAACTACAGCTCACAGATCCAATCCAGCCCCGACCATTTTTGTAAGCCTGAGAGTCAAAAATAGTTCCTACACCTGTCAATCATTGAAAAAAAAAATCAAAAGAAGAATACTTCATTTCATGTTGATATTATATAAAATTCAAAAATTCAGCATCCATAAATAATTATTGGAGCACAGCCAGGCCGGCTGGTTTACATTCTCACCTATGGTTGGTTGCCCACACTACAACAGCAGAACTGAAGAGTGGCACCAGAGGCCATGTGGTCCACAAAGCCTAAAATATGTATTATCTGTCCCTTTACAGAAACTATGTGCTGGCTGGGCCCTGCTGGAGTAGGAAGCAGAAGATGTAAAAGTACAGGGGAGGGTGACTCTCAAATAATACTTTGGTAGAGTGACATTTTTGGAGAATCAGTTCCTGCTTTGACAAGTAGCAATTTGGCTACGGGTTGTATGTTTGACAGCAGAGACAAGTAGCTGATCTGGAAGCAGAGATGCCTGACACGGAGGAGTGCTTATATTATATTATCATTATGTTTGAAATCACAAGTGCTTCTTGATGATTGATTTCTTTTCCCCAACCTCCCAAAGGAATTTGACCAGTTTGATTAAATTTCACTGATGTCAACGGTATAAAATGCATTGTTCTAAGAGCTGTTTGTGTCAGAGACAACAAGCAAACCCTTTTACTCCTTTTTCTTGCTTAAGCAGGAAGTCACCACTTGCCAATAAGAAATCTAAAACAAATCCCCAAAAATTTTATGCTTAGTTCAAAACGTGAACTATTTGGGGTCTTGGGATCTTATAATCTTGGCAGCCCACATTTGCTGTCCCTGGTGAGAACACATGTGGACTGCTGCCTGCTTTCCGGTTCATTCTGGGGGTCACACCTTGCCCTCTTAATCCCGGAGTCAAATATGATTACAAATATTTTCCTCTTGGGAATCTATATTGTAAGGAAGATCTTTGTGCTTTCCGTTAAATAAAACGTCTCCCTTTAGTTGCCTTCTCCGTTCTCAGGCTTACTGTATTTCACCAGCCTAAAGATTGTGTTTGACATCAGCAATTGTTAGAGACCATTTGTTTTTACAATGGAAAAAAGAAATAAAACTACAGATGGCAGACCTCAAAATCCATACTTCTCTGAGATGTTTTCATTTAGAGAGTGGGAATGTGCTTTTCTTTTTTTTTAAATGGAGATGAATACAACAGTAGACATGTCATTGGGACTAAGTAAAAATATTTTGTCTCTTTTTAAAAAAAAATTCATTACCAGATTAGAGAAAACTTTTAGGGCAGAAGAAAATTTTTAAAATTACAGGAACATAAAAACTGCAGGACACATTCCAGTTTAAGTTAAAATAAGAATGGTTCATGTCAGATCCTTCACCCCCCACCCCCCCCCAAAATCTGATAATAACTGTCAGGCTATGTGGCATGTCCTTGTAGCCCCAGCTACTCAGGAGGTTGAGGCAGGAGGATGGCAGGAGCTCAGGTGGGGAGTTCAGCATGGGG
Organism: Marmota flaviventris; assembly: GCF_047511675.1. Lineage (NCBI taxonomy): Eukaryota > Metazoa > Chordata > Mammalia > Rodentia > Sciuridae > Marmota > Marmota flaviventris. The sequence continues at coordinate 148,235,360 of NC_092499.1, forward strand.
AACATATTGAGACCCAGTCTCAAAAAAATAATAACATTAACAGCAACAATATTAAAATAACTGCAACTTCACTATCCAAAAAAAGCAGTATGGTTCTAAACTGGAGTTTGAAGCAGGAGGAACGTGAATTTGAGACCAGCCTCACTAACTCAGTGAGACCCTGTCTCAAAATAAAAAATAAAGACGGTTGGGGACGTAGTTCAGTGGTAAATTGCCCCTGGGTTCAATCCCTAGTACCCCAAACAAACGAACAACAGCAACAACAAAACTAGCAGTCATCACAGTCAAGGAGTCTGCTTTCTCTAAGCATAATAAGTTAACATCAGTAAACTTAAGTTATGATTCCTGGACCTTATTAGTTAGTGTTGATTTTGGAGTTTGACCCTAGAACCAACCAACTTTACAAATGTGGACATTTTATGACTTCCCAACTTCCTCCCTTAACTGTGAAAGGGACCCAAAACCCTTCTGATAGAAGAACTAGGTTAGGTGCCACAAATCAAAGATGCTAACCTGAGGGAGTTGACACAAAAATCTACAAATGCCCAAGGGAATGTGAGAAACTAGCTAACTGCTTTCAAGCTTGAATTTTCTCATTGCCCACTTTAACTTCAAAATAAAGTGCAGTCCAAAGCTCTTTGCATCTCTCACAAAACAGGGTTGACCTCAGCTTCCAAGGGTAAGTGGTGGCAGGTCAGTGAAGGCAAATGGCACTTCCCACCTGCTCTCAGCAGTCAAATAGCTTGCAGCCCCCTCCAGAGGCCAATTAAAAGTATCCTGTTGCTTCAGAATCCCAGGAGGGCATCAGCTGGGGTCCAGTCCTTATCAGTGAGCCCAACTAAGGGGGTGCATTTTTTTAAAATCAGGGGACCAATTAAGTAGTTGGAACTGCATGATTGCTTTGTCTTGCACACAATACACTGAACTTTCCAGAAGCAGCACAGTGCTTGAGCTCATTCCCTGAATGAGATTCTCATGGTGTTGCCCACATAGGAAAAGAGAATTGTTTTTTGTTCCTTTTATTACACAGCTTTTGAAACAGTGTTTTTAGTAAAGGGGGGGGGGGGTATTTTAATAGTATTTTCGGAAAGGTCAAGATGTTGCATAACATGGCATCTTCAGTTATAGAAATAACCCCAAATGTTAGCTTTTTTGGTTACTCTGACACAGTTAAAAAGAGGAATGCCTACTGTACTAGGGAAGATGCCAGGGCTGCTCTCACATTCAACGGCACATTTAGGGAATGGAGCATGGCATAGGCCATTTTTTGCAAGCAGAAGGAGGGGTGCTGAGCTCACAGACTGGAACCAATAGTGACAACCAGCTGGTGAGCACCTGCCCTTTAGAGCCCAGGAGCAGAGACACTGCCCAGAACACAGTAAGACTCCCAAGTTCTCAGAACAGGAAAAGATAAAGGGTGAGCTTGCCCACAGTTCCTAAACAGCAGGTGTTTGCAACCAACACTTCAAAGGTGGGTGTCATAAGGCTGGGGCTGTAGCTCAGCGGTAGAGAGCTTGCCTAGCACGTGTGAGGCACTGAGTTTGATCCTCAGCAGCACTTAAAATAAGCAAATAAAAAAACAAAGGGTATTGTGTTCATCTACAACTAAAACAAATTATTTTTTCAAAGGTGGGGTCATAGCTTCATATCTGTGTGTACTGTGCGGGGCGGGGAGGGGGATGCTGGGGGCATTCTTTTTTTCTTTTCTTCTTTTTTAAAAAAAAAAGTAGTTGGCAGAATCCCTTTTGAAAGCAACTAAATCTCACCGAATTATAATAGCCAAATTACAATGACGAGTTCAGGCAAGGGAGAGGGAGCATTGCTAACGAGGAAAAATCATGGTATAAACATAGGGTACCCACGGTCCGCTGCTTTGAGAATATTTTAGTCCTGGTCCTAAATCCTCGATCTGGGAAACCAGGACAAATGGTCACTGCACCGTGGCGCATGACCCAGGCCGAGAGTCCAGAAAGCGCCTGATGGCACTCCAACCCTCTACTGGTTTGTCTCTGGCAGCTCCTGAGTTCTGAGCTGCTATTTGTGCTTTCAAGGGGCATCACCTTACCACCACCACCGCCACCCGCTTCGTCCTTGGCCTTTCGGGCCGGTAACGCGGCGGCAGAGAGGCCGGGCACAGGCACTCTGGAGCTGCAGGGTGGCCTGCAGCGGGCGGAGAGGAGGACGCCCGGCTTGGCTCGCAGCGATAGCTCAGCGCCACACCGCTGCACCCGGGCCCCTGCTAATTGCGCGGGCTCCCCACTTGGGCTTCATGGATTCTCAATCCAGCTGTGTGGTGGTGACCGGTAAGGCTATATTTTTGTGCATTCCCATTTGCTGCTGCTTTTAGCCTGCACCTGGAATGCGCACTTGCTTGATCCTGGTCGTAAACAGTTCCCTGAGGGGAAAAAAGAGTGGCAACTGGTGGTGCTAAAAATTCCAGATGGAGGCTAACTTCCTGCTATGTCCTATTAAAAAACAAGCTTCCCTGCTTCTGTGGCTCATTCGCTGCAAATAACTCCAGGGGCATGCACGAAGGTGCCCACGTGTGGCTTAGGCTCAAACCTTTCCTGTCTTTCAGTTCCTCAGGGAGGAAGCTGAGGCTTGCACCCGCTGTCCCTGAGTCTGGGACCCGCTGGCTGGACATAAGTGGTATCCTTAGGAGAGCACTTTCATAACAAGGAAGAGGGACATACTGGCTCAAAAAGATCAGGACCCTCACCAGGCTCTCACAGTACCTCTGTGGTGACCCCTCCCCTGCACTTCCCGCTCCAACCCCCAAAAGAGAAAGGAGCACACGGTTCCACATACAGAATGAGTTTCTTACTATGGGAACCCTGAAGCCCCATCCCCACCCCTGTCACGAGTGGATGCCTCTGAACCTCAAAAGGTCAACTTGGAAGGAATGATAGCTGTTTGCTCCTGCATTTCACAAGCAAATCTAAAGCCACCCACTACCACCACTGTGCCTCACAGCTGGTCCCTGGGGGCTTGAACTTTCCTCACAAAGCTCTTTATTTATTTTTAGTTAGTCACCAAAGTTCTTTATTTTTAGTTAGACACATTTAGCACAATTTATGTTTTTTTTTTTTTTTTGAATACTGTTGGATGAAGGAAGCATTCAACAGATGAAGATTCCTATATGCATGAAAGTCACCCATCTTAATTGAAGTTACCCATCTTAATATTTTCAGATTGCAATTCAAACTTCTATCAACCTTCTAAAAAGAAAATTCTTTTGAAACCCTTTTATCTCCCTCGTTCTCATTTTGAGTCTAGAAATTGAATGATTCAAATTACGTCTGAATTCCTAAGGAAACTGTACTCCTAGTCAATGCAGTGGTTGCCTCAAATGAAATATGGATATTGAAGCACCATTGCCCCTCTTAGAATCACACCCACGCTTTCCTTTATGTTGTCAGCCTGTGGTTTGCCAGCAGACTCTAGATTGTTGATGATGTACTTGATAATCAGCCACAATCTGAGGATGTCCACCAGGTTCCAGAGTATGACCTCCTTTATTAGAAATGTTCTGAGCTGCCCAGGGCAGCCTCTTTATATAATTGGATTTGCTTAATGTGTAAATCTCACCAAGACAATTGGCACATAGACAGATGATGGGAAAACCAGGGCTCTGACAAATGGTGTCAAGATCAAGGTGTTCTTTCTGATTGGCACCAAATGATAGCAATGAAAGGCAGAGGAAACCTGCCTCCAGAGGGCCTCTCTCATTCCCCTAGATTTCTCCAGCTCTTTTTTGCAAGTTCCCCTCCAGAGCTGGCAGGTTGACAGTGAGATCCGACCCAGCAAAGCAAAAGCTTCAAAGCTTCACTTATTGATTTGTTTTCCTAATTTCAAAAAAAAAAAAAGAGATGTAATTTTTGCTGATTTGAATATGATTCTAAAACAGAATGTGCTAGTTCTGTGTGCTGCGGCATTTTTATTATCTATCCTAGGAGGTACCTAGGATTTTTTCCCCTTATTCTCAATATTTCCTATTACCGTTCTTTATTTGCTGACTATTGCCCTGGGAGTTAATCATATTTATCCTATAGAATTCAGTCAAAGTCAGAGGTCTCCTCCTCCTCCCCCTCCATCTATCTTTCTAGTGCTAGGGATTGAACTAGAGGCCTTGTGCATTCTAAACACACACTCTACCACTAAACTCTACCTCCAGATCTAAAAGTTTTACACTTTTTTTGTAGAGGGAGGGTACCAGGGATTGAACTTGGGCACCCGACCAGTGAGCCACATCCCCAGCCCTATTTTGTATTTTATTTAGAGACAGGGTTTTGCTGAGTTGCTTAGGGCCTCTCTAAATTGCTGAGGAGGGCTTTGAACTCGCGATCCTCTTGCCTCAGCCTCTCAAGCCGCTGGGATTACAAGTGTGCATCACCACACCTGGCTTTTTTGTTGTTGTTTTGAATCTAAGAACTCTTTGCCTAGCCTAAGGTCCCAAGATTTTTTTCCCTTCTTTTTCCCCCTAAATGTTTGTATAGTTTTACCTCTTACATTTAAGTCCATAACCATTTTGAATTCATTTGTGCATGAGGTTTAAGGTTTAGGTTGAGGGGCTCAGTGTTTTATGTCCAGTCGATCCAGTACCATTTGTTGAAATGGTTGTCCTTCTCCACTGAATTTCTTTTGCACCTTTGTAACTAAACAATTGGGCACATTTATGTGGGTCCAATACTGCGTTCTCTACAAAGCCTACTTTTCTATTAGACATTTGTGCACATATGTACTCAACCATACCCCCACCCCCAGCCTGGCAGTGAATAGGTCCCACCTTCCTTTTCGACTCCTCACTGTGCCTTGCACGAAAGGTTGTTGGAGTTGTCCAGGACCCACAATGACCTGGGGAGCAGAAAGAGAATCTTATGTGGGCGTGGTCTTGCTTGAGAAAACCTGGGTATCTTTGGTTTCAGGTTTTGGGCCCTTCCGGCAGCACCTGGTGAATTCCAGCTGGGAAGCAGTGAAGGTAACACCCCTCCCCCACCAGGCCCAGATGACTCCTTCTGTGACTGCTGAGAAACCCCAGCTTGCAGGCCCCTTGGTAACCAGAGCCTCACAGGAGGAGACAAACAAACCTGTGCCCCTGGGAGAATGGTTTGTCTTTGGTCCCTGATTGGGAAATGCCTACCTGCAGATGCTCTTCCCACCTCAGTGGTAAGAAAGGAGGCTGAAGGGACACTCCTAGGGACAAGAAAGGCTAAACCAAGATGGATTCCGATTGTCCCCATCTCTGTTGTCTATGGGACTGTTGGGAAGTCATTCTCTCAGCCTCAGTTTCCTCAGTCATAAATGGGGGAATAATCATGCTGATATTGCAGGGCTGTTTTTGGGGACGCAAAGAGGTAAGTGTGCTGAACACTTTTGTATGGGCAGCTTTGTTCACGCATCGTGACCTGCACAGGAAAGCACTGTGCATAAACACTGTGCTTATTTTTAAGGAAGTAGCTTCCCAGTGGAGAGTGCATCCTCCCTGATGAGGGCTGGGAGTCTCCTACAGAGCAGATCTGCTTCTCCTTAGGACAGTTGTCTGTTATCGGTCCCCACTTGGTTGTCACTTAGAGGCTCCAGATATTGACAGCTGTTTATTCACACGTTTCCTTCAATTTCATGCCTCTGTTGGGTTAAGCCAAAGGTGGGGTCTCCAGTCTATTCTCAGAGTTTCCCAGTCACGCTGAAAAGGCAACAAAACCGCTGGTGTCACCCACCTACAGCAACTGTGGCATTGATTTTTCTAGGCTGTCAGCACAGGTGCCATCAAGGGCACTCTCGACTTTTGAGTAAGAATTTGAGTTTTCTTTTTACCATCAGGAAAAAGCTCAGAGAACCCCAGACCCACTGTCAAGCCTGGCTGCACCTCATTGTGCATCAAAAAGGCTAGCCCAGGGCTTTCATGGGGCCGTCGGGAGTCTGCAGCCAGTTCCTGCATAGATGGCACTTCCTCTGCCAAATGTGGGAAGGGCCCGCACTTTTCTGCTTCCTTTTGCAGTCATGATAATGGAAAAAAGCCATACTGCAAGCTGTGGGACCCAAGACAAGACACCCAACTTTTCTGTGGCTCGATTTCCTCATCTGTAAAGTGGGAAGGTCCTGATGGCTGAGAGAGTTAACACATGTAAACCCTTTAGTCTACTAAAGGGAAATTCTCCAAAACAACAATAAAAGCAAAAGAATATCAGTTGAGTAGTAACTTCAAAATGATGAAATTGTAACTGCCACAAGAAATTTGTACCCAGCAAAATTATTTTTCGAAAACAAGGACGAAGTAAAGACATTCTCATAAAAAGCAAACATCAAGAGTTCATTCTCAAAAGGACAACATTAAGGGAACATACAAAGGATGTGTATTTGGAAGGAAAGAAAATGGCCCCAGAAAGATGGTGTAAAATGCAAATACGAATTTTAAGAATAGTCAGTTTTTAGGTAAAATCTGTATTCACATTATATAAAATAATAATAATAATAATTGCTAATTTTCAAGCTTAAAAAAAGGATTGACCTGGGTTAAGTTGTGGCTCAGTGGTAAAGTGTTTGCCTGGCACGTGTGAGGCCCTGTGTTTGATCCTCAACACCATATAAAAATAAATAAATAAATAAAAAGGTATTGTGTCCATCTACAATAACAACAAATTTAAAAAAAGAGACTGACCTAAAATATAGGGTTATGCCGGGTGGTATTCACCCAATTCTTCAGCCCTATGTCCATCCCATCACGGCTGACCCTCTGCCATGAGCTCATATCCATCATCTTCTCAGCCTTCCTGGTAGTCCCCAAGACACAGACTAGTAACAGTCTGCTTAATCTCCTTGCTCACAATGGCACCATAGAGTGGTGATTGGAGCAGAGGCCTTCTTAACAGTTGAAGACCCACAAGGAGCACTATCAATAATGGCATCTGGAGCAGCAGTTTCCCAGGCTGGCTGGCCCAAGCCCAGGCTTCCAGTGCTCTCTGCCACCCCTGTTTGTCTTCCCCACTGGTCCCTGCTATCAACCTTATAGTTTCCCCTTCTTTGTGCTGTTTTTTTTTTTTTTTTCCCCTAGACAGAGTCAGTTGTGACCTCTTTGCTATCAATTTGCAGGACCATTCTCTCTCCCTGGGCCATTCTGGGTCATTCGGTGTCCTTCACTAATATGTCTGTAGTCTCTATTTGGATTCTGGTTTAGGTCCTCACTGGTAGTACCCACTGAATGTGCTGGCATACCGCCGCAGGTGTCCATTAGTCATCTAAGTGGATGTATTAAGATAAACTCTCAGCTAGTTCATGGACATACATTGACCCATTATACAGATACAGAATTAGGCTGAGATGCACTAAACAATATATGGAAAGTACACAGCTCCCTGGGTCAACATAAGCACCAACGTGTGAGGAACTGCATCAACATATCCCCATCTCCACAGAGGGGTTAGCTGGATACATGTATTCTAGGGGCATTGTATTGACTGGCTACATAAATAGTGACATCATTCTTTTCTACCTTATTGCTTTATGCCAGCAAAAATCAAGCTGGTCAATGTCATGGGGGGAAACTAAGCAACATTTAATGAGCACTTACTCTGTACCAGGCACTGTAAATGGGAATGCAGAGAATTATAGATAGTAAGGGAATATTTAATTCTACATTTGCAGCATTTCACTTAGAAGAATGAAGTGAGCTAGTAACAAATAATAACTTGAATGAATTTTTGTTGTGGTTGTTCATAAGTGGGAGAAGAATGTTGAAAAACAATGGAAAATGTAGGAAATTAATAGAAATGCTAAAAATTTACAATGAAAAGAGGCATATCCCTGGAAACTTCCAGAAGAATGACTTGATTATATTTCCCAACAATGTGTGCCAAAGTATTTAACAATGAGGCTCCTGTGGTGGGCATCCTTCTTTCCCCAAGCTCAAATTTTATGTAGCTACATGTGCAGTGACTGCATCATTACCCATCATGATCCCCTGACTCGGTATACTCAAATTTTGGAGCTAGAACCACCTTATATTCATTCAAAAGAAATTACATCTTCAGCTTTTCTAGAAGTGCCTGAGTAAGTAAAATAAGAATTTTGTAAAATATACCATGGACCAATTTAGCTAAGATGTTTTATAACTGCATTTAAAATCCACACAACTGGAAGGGCCAAGAGGTCAAGACTCTTGCCAGATTGATAAACTTGATATGCAGAGTAATTCCTCTTTACCCCAAAGATGAGGTGGCCTCATCTTTATACATGTTGCTTTAAATGAGAACAACAGCAGTGATAATGATGAATATAAGGCAGTGAACTAGAACAGTAAATTAAGTATCGAGCTGATGAATACTTTAAGATGAAGGATGGGGCTGGTGCAGTGCGGCATGCTTGTAATCCCAGTGACTTGGGAAGCTGAGGCAGGAGGATCCCAAGTTCAAGGCCAGCCTCAGCAAATTAGCAAGAACCTAAGCAACTTATAAAAGACTCTGTCTCAAAATAAAAAATAAAAAGGGTTGGGGATGTGGCTCAGGGATAAAGTACCCTTGGTTTCAATCCCTGGTACCAAAAAGAAGGAGGAGGAGGAAGAAGAAGAAGAGGAGGAGGGTGGAGGGAGGAGAGGGAGGAGAATATGGACCCCTTTCACCGCCCCCCCCCCCAAAAAAAAAAGACATGAGGATAGGTCTTGGCTTAGGGATGGGCAGGTAACTGCATAGCTTTCCTAGTACAAGTGAATTAAAGTTAATTGTTTCTCTCTCTCTCTCTCTCTCTCTCTCTCTCTCTCTCTGTGTATGTGTGTGTGTATGTGTGTGTGTGTGTGTGTGTGTGTGTTCAGATATGCTTGCTCATGGACATGCTGGAGATTGAACTTACAACTTCACGCATGCTGAGCATATGCTCTACCACTAATATACATCCCAGCCCCAAATAATTTCTTCCTCTTCTTTTTTTTAATATTGTTTAGTTGTCAATGGATCTTCATTTTATATTTATATGTGGTGCTGAGAATCAAACCCAGCGCCTCACACATGCTAGGCAAGCGCTCTACCACTGAGCCACAATCCAGCCCTCAAATCATTTCTTTTGATTCATTTTTATTTTCTTTCTCAAGAGGGTCTCTGTTTTTCAATTTTACTGTTGCTGTGACCAAAAAACCTGACAAGAACAATTTTAGAGGATGAAAAGTTTGTTTGGGGCTCATGGTTTCAGAGGTCTCAGTCCATAGATGGTTGACTCCATATCTCTGGGCCCAAGATGAAGCAGAAGGGCATGATGGAGGCCTGGGATTGTGGCTCAGCGGTAGCACACTTGCCTGGCATGTGTGAGGCACTGGGTTTGATTCTCAGCACCACATATAAATAAATAAAGATCTATCAACAACTTAAAAAAATGTGTGTGTGTGTGTGTGTGTGTGTGTATTTTAAAAAAAGAAGGACATGATGGAGAAAAGTTGTTCAGAATATGTCCACTAGAAAGGAGGGAGAGGGAAGGAGGGAGGTAAGTGGAAGTGCTCAACTCATTAGAGACAAAATACATACCAAAGGCACATCCCAGTGAACTACCTCCTCCTGCCATGCCCTACCCTCTATAGTTACCACCCAGTTAATCCATTCAAGTGGATTAATGCAGTGATAGGTGAGGGCTTTCATAAACCAGTAACTTCACCTCTGAACTTTCTTGTGTTGTCTCATACAAAGCTCTTGGGTTGAGCTTTCAGAGAACAACTCATATCTAAACCATAACTGTCTCTATTCTTCCTACCAAATACCAAGATAGATGACATACATTTTTTCAATGTAGCCCAGAATGGGTTTTGACTTGTTTTCTTGATAAAAGCAAGAAGGCCTGAGATTAAAAATAGCAAAGGCAAGGATGAAAGGAGACTCCTAGCTGCTCTACAGAGAATTTGCTGATGGTAACAGCCAGCCCAGTGCCATCCATTTCCTCAGCAGCCCTATTTTGTATTTTATTTAGACACAGGGTCTCGCTGAGATGCTTAGTACCTTGTGTTTTGCTGAGGATGGTCATTTCAATGACCAGACATGGTCCTCCGGGTGTGGATAAACTGAACTCACTTGAACACTTTTCCCAGGATTTCTTGTACCTTTCTTCTCCACTTTGGTCCAGGTGGGGTATGAATCCATTTTATCCATAAAAAAACAAGTAGTCACTCACATTCATGCTAACTCCAGTTCAGCATGATAGAGGACTGTTCCTCCATTCTCATTCTGAGATGACACAAGAATCCACAAGAATATTGGGGCAATGCCTCCCTGATCACTAAGGGCCCTGTGCCCTGAGGGAAATGCACAGTTCCACATTTCATTTTCCATCACTGTATGTTCAACTATATCAAAAGTTAGACTAAGGTATATACTTTTGAATTAATTGTTCTTCTTTGCTATATAGAAGTCTCCCACTTTATCTGCTGAGGATATGTTCCAACATCTCCAGAGGATGAATAAAACTATGGATAGTACTGAACCCTGTATTTAAGGTTTATTCCTATGCCTAATACCTCTCAGAAAGTTTAATTTACAAATTAGGCACAGTAAGGGATCAACAATAATAACAATAAAGTAGAACAATTATGACAATAAAATTAATAATAGAAGTTATTTAAAACTTATGAATTGTTTATTTCTGAAACTAAGACTGACCCTAGTTAACTAAAACTGCAGATAATAGGAGGATATAGAATGAATCTGTGCATGACCTCCTGTTCTTGTTCCCACCACTCAGCATATTTCATTGACTTGAAGAACTACTTAAAAAAAAATGTTTGGGCATCCTGACATTGCATGGATGTCACAGTCAACTGCATCTTACCCTTTGTCATATTTGAGCAGTACTTTTAGTTAATTAATTAATTAATTTGGGTACTGGGGATTGAACTCAGGGGCATTTGGCCACTGAGCCCCATCCCCAGCCCTATTTTGTATTTTATTTAGACACAGGGTCTCTCTGAGATGCTTAGTACCTTGTGTTTTGCTGAGGATGGCTTTGAACTTGTGATCCTCTGCTCTCAGCCTCCAGAACCCCTGGGATTACAACTGTGTGCCACCGTGCCTAGCTAGTACTTTTACTTTACTACTGATTCATACTATAAGGCTTGGCATTCTGTCTCTGGGGCTCAGATTTATTGAAATGTGTCAAGTCCTTGCTGAATTACTCCATCAGTATGGGAAATATTCCGAATTGCTTATCTTGCTTCGAGGAGACCAGGCCGAAGTCTTGAGGTTATCAGAGCTCTGTGTTGCCCTAAGTGTGATGAATATCCACTGCTGCATACACAATCAGCCATCAGAGGAAAGCCCATACATAGGCATGGGAATCATGCAGGTGACTTAGGACAGCAGAATGTCAGATTGGAACTGGGATTCAAAGGGCAACTCTTTGTTCTTTCCTATTCTGGACCAAGCTTTTTGGGAAACAGATAAGAAAGGGAAGGCTTATTAGCTCACCTTTTCTCCACTGCACCCTCACACTACTCACTTTAGAAGCATGTTGCAAATCTTGAAAAACATCAGACACAGTGGGGATGCCACACTTGGGATTCTAAAATCTCAGAGGCCCACCTACGCCTGCAGCCTGCAAGCCAGATTAAGTACCATGAAAAGTCCTCAGCCTCTTTTATGACATCTGTAATCAGGCATGATGACCCTGTACACCCTGAGACAGCCACATAGCCTGCTCCTCTCTGAGGTGCTCTTAACTCTCCTGGCTTGAAGCCCACCCTGAGCCTTTGTGGTCAAACACTGTGCTCTCTCTCTGGGCAGGCAGATGTGCATAATGCTGTGTTTCCTGTCTTGCAGGTATTTGCAAAAATATTCAGACAGGGACTAATGAACCTGAGGTGAAACTCAGGCACTGTGTCCCTGAAAGATGGAGAAATATTGTCAGGAGCCACAGATGCATTTGGGGCATCAGCCCTCAGCCAGTATCCTGCTGGAACCGCTGCCTCTTCTGCCCACTTATAAAACTATTTTTGTCCTTTACCTATATATATTTTTTAATTTTTTTTTTAGTTGTAGATGGACACAATACCTTTATTTTATTAGTTTATTTTTATGTGTGCCGGGATCGAACCCAGTGCCTCACACCTTCTAGGCAAGCACTCTACCACTGTGCCACAACCCCAGCCCACCAATATGTTTTTATTCATTCTAATTAGTTATACATGACAGTAGAATGCATTTTGACACATCATACATAAATGGAGTATAACTTCTCATTTTTCTGGTTGTACATGATTTAGAGTTACACAGATCACATAATCATATATGCACATAAGGTAACAATGTCTGATTGATTCTACTATCATTTCTAACCTCATACTCTCTCCCCTCCCTTCTGTCTAGTCCAAAATACCTCTATTCTCCCTCTGTCCCCCATTGTGAATTAGCATCCATATACCAGAGAAAACATCCAGCCTTTGGTTCTTTGGGATTGGCTTATTTCACTTAGTATAATATTCTCCAGTTTCATCCATTACCTGAAAATGCCATACTTTCATTCTTCTTTAAGGCTGACTAATATTTCATTGTGTATATATGCCACAGTCTTTTAATCCATTCATCTGTTGAAGGGCACCTAGGTTGGTTCCATTGTTTGGCTATTGTGAATTGAACTGCTATAAACATTGATGTGGCTGCATTACCATAGTATTCTGATTTTAAGTCCTTTGGGTATAAACCAAGGAGTGGGATAGTTGAGTCAAATGGTGGTTCCATTCCCAGTTTTCTTTCCAGAGTGGTTGCACCAATTTGCAGTTCCACCAGAAATGTATGAGTGTATCTTTTTCACCACATCCTTGCCAACATTTATTGCTACCTGTATTCTTGATGATTGCCATTCTGACTGGAGTGAAATGGAATCTCAGTGTAGTTTTGATTTACATTTATCTAATTGCTAGAGATGTTGAAAATTTTTTTCAGATATTTGTTGATTGATTGTATTTCTTCTCTGTGAAGTGTCGGTTCAGTTCCTTTGCCCATTTACTGGTTTTTTGTTGTTAAGTTTTTTGAGTTCTTAATATATCCTGGAGATTAATGCTCTATCTGATGTGTTTGTGGTAAAGATTTGCTCCCATTCTGTAGGCTCTCTATTCACCTCACTGATTGTTTCTTTTTGCCGAAAAGAAACTTTTTAGTTTAAATCCATCCCATTTATTGATTCTTGATTTTACTTCTTGCGCTTTAGGAATCTTGTTAAGTAAGTTAGTTCCTAAGCTGATAGTGGGAATTTGGACCTACTTTTTCTTCCATTAGATGCAGGGTCTCTGTTCTAGTGCCTAAGTCTTTGATCTACTTTGAGTTGAGTTTTGTGCAGGGTGAGAGATATAGTTTTAATTTCATTTTGCTACATATGGATTTCCAGTTTTCCCAGCATCATTTGTTGAAGATGCTATCTTTTCTTCAATGTATGTTTTTGGCACCTTTGTCTAGTATGAGATAACTGTATTTATGTGGATTTGTCACTGTGTCTTCTATTCTGTACCATTGGTCTATATATCTGTTTTGGTGCCAATACCATGCTGTTTTTGTTACTATGGCTCTGTGCTGAAATTTTTTTGGGGAGGTACTGGGTGGGGATTGAACTCAGGGGCACTGGACCATGGAGCCACATTCCCAGCCCTATTTTGTATTTTATTTAGAAAGAGGGTCTCACTGAGTTGCTTAGTGTCTCGCTTTTGCTGAGGCTGGCTTTGAACTTGTGATCCTCTGCCTCAACCTCCTGAGCCACTGGGATTATAGGTATGTGCCACAGTGCCCAGCTGTAGTACAACTTAAGGTCTGGTATTGTGACACCTTCTGCTTTACTCTTCCTGATAAGGATTGCTTTGTCTATTCTGGGTCTCTTATTTCTCCAAATGAATTTCATAATTGCTTTTTCTATTTCTATGAATAATGTCATTAGGATTCTATGAATAATGTTATTAGGAATTGCATTAAATCTGTATAATGCTTTTGGTAGTATGGCCATTTTGACAATGTTAAATCTAACCTTTATCTGTATTGATAGAATTTTATGGAACTTTAGAAGTCCTTCAGATATGGAAAGAGTAGGCTTAGTTACAATCCCAATTTAATTTTTGGTCCTGTCTACAAGACAGGGGTGATTTATAGTGGGGTTGGGAGGGGAGCTTGTGAAGTTTAGATGAACTCTAGCTAGGGCAAAGGGGAGGCAGGGGAAGGGAGAGGGTAGGGGGTGTAAAAAAGATGGTGGAATGAGATGGACATGATTTCCCTGAGTACATATATGAAGACATGAATGGTGTGAATATACTTTGTGTACAACCAGAGATATAAAGAAATGTGCTCTATATGTGTAATATGAATTATAATGCATTTTGCTGTCATATATAACAAAGTAGAGTTTAAAAAATAAAATTAAGAAAATACTTGGAGACAAACACTCTAGAAAGATAGAGGATTGGGAAATATGTGGTTGATGTCTTTCATTCCTGAATCTCTAAGTCAAGACTGATCCACCAGTTTGGAAGAGTGGCTTAGAGGACACACCTGTGGAGAATGGAACTTTGACATTGCTAGTGCAGAGTGGTCTTTAATCAGCATTCCAAGATCCCCACAAACAAAGGGAGGGCTCTGGTCAGCCTTTAATGGTGAACTTCACATTTATGGAAGCATCTCCTTTGTGCCTATTTCTGCAACTCCTCTTTTCAAAATGTGCCTTCTCTGGACCTCAGTTTCCTCATCTATAAAACGGGGACACCATCCTCAGGAAGATCGTTGGGAGATGCTTGTATAGTGCCAATATGAAGTAAGGGTTCTCCGGGGGCAGCTAAGATGATCACCAGACTATTTTAGAATCAGAAAAATAGTACATGCATGACCATTGTAAAAAAAAAAAAAAAAAAAAGCTTACAAGTATAGAAAGAAATGAGCATCAGCCTTAACTCTGCCCTCAAGAAAACCATTTCAGTGTGTTCCCATTTCCATCGAGGGCTATAGGAAACAGTATGAAATTCTCGTTGTTTTACTTATTCTATCTTGGAATTTCCTTGCAAAGTCATTTTTTTTTCTTTTTGGGTACCAGGGATTGAACTCAGGGGCACTCTACCACTGAGCCACATCCCCAGTCCTATTTTATACTTTATTTGGAGACAGGGTCTCACTGAATGCTTAGCACCTCACTTTTGCTGAGGCTGGCTTTGAACTCATGATCCTCCTGCCTCGGACTCTCGAGCTGCTGGGATTGTAGTCATTTTAATGGCTGTGTTATACTTCAGTGATGGCTATCTTATACTTCATTTCACCTTTTCCCTCTGCAAGGTCTCCCTTCCCCCGTCAGTGGGTGCTGGGCATGGCAGCCAGGGCTTTGCACACGTTATACAAGTGCTGTACCTTTGAGTTAAATTTCAGTTCCCAAACATCTTCTCTTTCCTCCTCCTCTTCCTGGTAAGCCCTACTGTCTCTGGATTTAGCTTCTCTCCTCACATGGAGCCCCCAAGCCTGGATGGTACTGGAGGCCAGGCGTGGGTCTCAGCCATACCTGATGGCTCCCAGGTCTTTTCTGACCCAACAGGCAAGAGGAATACATGATCGGGCTCCCTCTTTCCTTGTCACCTCCTACCATATCCACTCAAATCTTCAAACATAATTCCACACAGAGGGCATCTCACCCACATGCAGTGACAAAATTAATGTTGAAAGATGAATGGAAGGAAGGAAAGGAAGGAGGGTCAGGAAAGGTGAGAAGGAGGGAGGAAAAGCTGCAAAGCTAGGAAAGAAGGGAGGGAGGGAGAGAGAAAGGGAGAAAAGGAGGAAGGAAGAGGAAGAAGGAGAAAGCAAGAACAGTAGCAAGGGAAAGAGGGAGGAAGAAAGGAAGGAAGGAAGATAAGTTTTCACACACAAGCCTCACTCTTCTGGCTCCATGGAAAGTTCTTTCACTGGGCAACTCCTGCCAGTTGTCTAAGCCCTAGGTAGCTTTCTCTGCCCCGTAGCCCTTGGCCTTCATGTCTTGCTCAGTCGTCACAGGGACCCTAGGAGGGAGGTCCTATTGTTACCATGTTTCACAGACAGGGAAACTGAGGTTCAACAAACTCCAAGAGTTTGCCCAAACTCTCTCAGTAGTGGGTGGAGGCAGGGAGTTCTGGCTCCTTCTGGCCCCACGTCTTTGTACTCAGCCTTCTGCAGCCCAGCACTGTCTGTGTCTACTTCATGCTTCTCCTCTGAGAATGTGACCAGGCCCCGAGCAGAGGAGGCACTGCAGGCTCTTGGGAGTTTTTCTGGAACCTCTGAATGGAGGAATACCTCCATGCATTCTGTGCCTAGCCCCACACTCTCATTTGATAAGGGAAGAAGCAGATCTTGGAAAAACAGCAACTGCTTCTCCACACCAGCTGGTGCCACAGTTCTGTGGATTTGAACAAATGCAGAGAGCAACTGGTATCTTCCTTCCTTCAGCTCCCTTTGAGAAACTGCCATGTGTTTCTGGTGACCAGATTTCGGAGGTGGAGGATGGAAGAGAGAAAGAAACAGGAAGCCAGGTTTCCTCTTGTCCAGGACCTTTGCAGCTGTGGGGTTCAGGTTTTCTGGAGGCATTGTGGCTAAAGCAGTGGGCTGGATTTCACTTTGGGCCGGGGGTTATTCCAGGCTCTGTCTCTCCTCGCGTTAGCATAAAAGATTGCAATTCTAGCTGAGAAAGTGTGCCAATTCGGAAGGCACAAACCCATGACTCTCTCCAATTCTGTGCAGAACCAATACTCCCTGTGCTGAAACCACCAGCTCTTCTCAGCAGAAATGGTGATGGCAGCCAGCAGCCTGAAGTCTGTGCAGAGTGTTATCACTGCTTCTGACAGGGCTCATCAAATTCTAATAAATGCCGCTTTCAATAAATCCATCTTGCATAAATTTCTCAGATTAATACAGGTTCATTATAAACACTGGTCCCTTCTATAAAGTCCCAACTATGTGCTGCTAGTCACTGTGCCTAGTGAATCATCTCATTCGATGTTCATGAAAATTGTGAATCATTTCATGAAAACCCACCTGACTTTCAATTATCCCCATTGCACAGATGAGAAAATTAAGGAACTCCAAAGTTGATAGTATACCTAACTTACTGGCTGCATGGTGGTAAAGCCAGGTTTCAAACTCAGGTCTTTCTGACCTCAAAGCCCATGCCATTTCCTGCAAACACTTGGGTGGCACGTGCTCCTTCTCCCCAGCATCATCCTCCCAATCCAGGCTCAGAATGACTGCCAACTCTAGCTTATTTTATAAAATGCCTCTATCTGCCATGCACAGTACTGGTGGCCTAGGACACCAGGTGTATGTGGGGGGTGGGGGGCCAGGAGACAGAATTTCAAGAGCAGGAGTTTCCAAATGAGGCTGCGCCTAGGTTCTCTCTATGATTACAAGCTGGGAAAGTTTCTTCAATATTCCAAAGCAGACTCTTAACACTGCATGAGCTCCTTGAGGGCAGGATGCAGGCCCACAGAGGATCCCTGTAAGTGGGGCCCAAGGGTTCGAGTTATAGGGACTCCTCTTTGTCCTCCATCAACTAAGTTAAAGCCAGTCTACTTCTTTCTACAGGAGCTCTCCAAGTTGGGCCTGGGGACTGATATGGCGGTGGAACTACGAACTCTGCAGTTGCCTGTAGATTACAGGGAGGCAAAGCAGAGGGTCACCAGAATCTGGGAAGATTTTCAGCCACAAGTAAGTGATGGCTAGAGAGGCAGTGGGCCTTGGAGGCTGATGATGTAGGGGAGTACAGAGGTTATGAACTTCCTGGATCCTGGTGCTTGGGTTGATGGCTGACGTGCAACCTGTCCCCAAGTCCCATTCAACAGTGTGAGGTCCTGATATTGTAAGTGATAAACCCAGCCTAATTCCATCTAACAGTAAGTTTCTCGGTTTAAGCTGAAATATAGAGTAGGGTCCTCCTGGCCCCTGCACTGGGGATTGAACCCAGGGGCTTTTAGCCACTGAGCCACATCCTTAGCCCTTTTTAAATATTTTATTTAGAGACAGAGTCTTGCTGTGTTGTTCTGGGGCTTGCTAAGTTGCTGAGGCTGGCTTTGAACTCATGATTCTTTTGCCTCAGCCTCCAAGCTGCAGGGATTACAAGCTTGCACGGCCAAGCCTGGCTAAAGCAGGTCTTAAAACCAGGAGAGAAAGGAGAAGAAAAAGAAATGGAACTCAAAGAGTTTCCACCTAAGGAAGAGGCTTGGGTTGGGCCCCACACATGCCCATTCAGGGAAGGCTGGTTTGAGGTTGGACATGAAGTAAAGATCTCCTGGGCCTGGGAGAGTGACTGGGAGTGTGATCCACCAAGGGAAGGCTTATTTTCAAACCTATATTCTCAACCTATATCAAACTTATATTTCTAAACTATATTATCTGAACATAATTACTTGGTACAAATACCCTGGTACAAACAGCCCTCCCCCCAAAGCCCATAAGATGAAGTTAATAAAACATATACCATCATGCTCGCTGTTAAAGCAATGCCCCAAATGTTTTGATAAAATACTCAGCAGCTATTTTTGAAAAAGGAAAAATAATCAGCTCAAATACATTCTATCAAGATTTATTGGTCTGTTACTAACTTCCTTTATTAAAGTTTCATTAAAAAGACATATGATTCCACTAAAATTCTAAGCTTCTCCTATGGTAATCTTAGATAGTAGCTTCCCCGCCCCCCCCAACCAAAAAAAGAGAGAATGAATACATTACTATGTAAGAATATCTTGAAATGTAAAGGTATTTAAATATAAATGCAGCATGATTTCTAGTCAGCTAAAAGCCCGCTGCTTTTCCTTCTACTTGTATTAATTAGAGGACACAGGCAGGGGATTGTGGGTTTTCTGGGTGGATTTGAGGCTTGAGATAGTTTGCACTGGGAGCTGGGGTCTCCCACAGCCTGGCCCTTCTGCATATCTAATGACCTGGTTTCTTGTGATGTCTCTGCTATTCCATGTGTTCACACAGCTTGCTGTGCATGTGGGCATGGACACCTCTGCCAAAGTGATCTTTCTGGAACAGTGTGGCAAGAATAGAAGTTACCAGGATGCTGACATCCGGGGCTTCCGACCTGAGGGCAGCGTGTGCCTACCAGGTGGCCCGGATGTGATTGAGTCGGTGATCAGCATGAAGGCGGTCTGCAAGAACATTGTGGTGGAGGATGTTGACGTGGCCTATTCCCGGGATGCGGGCAGGTACACTTTGCAGAAGCGTCGAGTGAGCAAGGGGAGGGAATGATTTTCAGAGTGCCATCTCCCCCCCCCCCAAGGGAGAGAGCCATCCAATTGGCTACTCGATCACCCACCCCTTTGCTGCAGATGAGCACAGCTTGGTTGCTCACACCCTGGCCTGAGGTCTTATTTCCAGGACCCCTCCCTGTAACACAGGCTTTGGAGCATTATTACAGAAGAGATGGAAAAGCAGGTTTTGAGAATCATGGGTATTTTGTGGATGTTTATATATATATATATAATTTTTTTTGGCGGGGGGGGGAGCAAAATTCTGAGTTTATTTGGCCCCAGATAAAGATTAGTTTACCTTTGCATCTCCAAATTCTGATCTTGGTAGGAATTTTCTCCCTTCTCCAAGTAATGAATAGACAAATGACTCAATAAAGACATGAATGATGGAGAGATTTACTGGGGTAACAGTGTTTTGGATTAGTTGAAAGTCTGGTCATTTTCTCTTAATCACTTGTTGGTCATGAGACTAGGAATCAGTTTCTGATTCATTCCAGCCCCATGTTCTTTCTGAGGCAAGAAAACCCAAACTTAAATTTCCCCAAGTGGTGGTCCTCCCTCATGGTTTATTGCCAATTCTGTTTACATTCTGTGGAGTTAGAGGTTGGTATGAGAAATGATGTGGAGATTCATGTGGATGCAGGTACGTCTGTGATTACGCCTACTACCTCTCTTTGCATCATGGAAATAGGCATGCAGCGCTCATCCATACCCCTCCGCTGTCACACTGGCTCCCTGCCAGCCTGCTGGGAAGAACCTTGCAAGTCATTATCCAGGAAATGCTGGAAGAGACTGGGAAAACCCAAGCTTTCAACCTGATTTGCAGAAAACCGAACAGCCAAAGAGAAGCAACTAGGGGATGTCTGCTTTAGAGAAAATTACACGTTTCAGTGATGTGTGTAGAGTTCAATTGTGCTTTGAGAGGCTTTTAAAAAATTGCTTGTAAAACAGTTTACACAGAGGGGAAAAAATTCTGAATTAGCTCAACAAAATCACAAAGTTATTTTATTGTCAGAAGAAAAAAGAACTCTCTAAAAGGCAGACATTGCACAAGGGATTAACTAAGTTATGTTTTTCATGGCTTTGAAATCAAATCCTAGCACTTTTTTCTTCTAAAGGGCACAGCAGTGGGGCTGTATGATTCTGCCAGATTTCCAAGACCACAGACCCACTTTGCAGAGGCCATGGGAACTCAGGTGCAGCCACTGTTCTAGGTGCCCTCTGCCTGGCCTCCAACCAACGCACCCAGGCCCATGAGCGGCTTTAGAGGTACTGAGTTGCTGGTGTTTGGTTATTTCCTCTTTTGGTGTTCATTTTAGCCATTTTTAAGTAGTTTAGTGGCGTTCACTACACCCAAGTTGCTGTGCAACTATCACCACCATCTATTTCTAGATCTTTCTCATCATCCCAAATAGTACCCATTAAAGACCACCTACCTATTTCTTTCCTTTCCCCATGTTATTGTTTAGCTCTGGAATGTCCCTCAAAGTCTCATATGTTGAAGAAATTGTTAACATTAGAATCCTCTGCCACAGAGTCATACAGATCAAACCTGCCTTGGCCTGACTTTTGTCAGTGAAAGGTCTAGAGAAAAGCCTACAAATCAGTCAAAAATGAAGTACAGATTTTATATTATATGTATTCAAATTTTCTTTTCTTTTTATAGTTTTAGTTGTAGGTGGACACAATACCTTTATTTTATTTTTATATGGTGCTGAGAATCGAACCTAGTGCCTCACACTAGCGCTAGGCAAGGGCTCTACTACTGAGCCACAACCCCAGCCCTGTATTCAAATTTTCTTCCAGCCAATTTAATGGAGTGAGAAAGAGTAGCTTCCCTGACTTCACCGGCAATTTGCATCCTCAGAGGGCTCAGCTGCCACAAATAAGGCGATGCTTTCTTAGGGAACACTTGCAAGTGACATGTGTGAATACACACGCTGCCACACAAGTGTGGTGATGCTTCCAGAAGGGAGGAAACAAAACTGAAGTCAAAAAGTGCGTACAGAATTTTTTTTATTTAACTTAAACCATGTAGTACTTTAACTACTAGAAAAAAGCAGAGTAAGAGAAACTAAAGTTGCCTTAGCTTCAGCCATTCAAAATAGACAAAGTTTCTTTTTTCCCCCATAATGTAAAGAATCCAGAGTATATAGATAACAGGAATAAATTCTTACAACAGAATATACAAAAACATTTTGAAATTTTTTTCATCTACTGATTTTTTTTATATAAACAGAGGATTTCTTAGGAATAATTTATACACAGAAAGTCATTTTATGTAACAAATTGGCCATGTTATTACCTTTTTTTAAAACTTTTTTAGAAAACTTTTTTAAACAAGAAAACTCAGAAAATGCATTATTTGCGATGTATCCATTCCATCGCGCCTTCTGGTTTTTTGTTTGTTTGATTTTTTAATTCCAGAGGTAGACAAACTCTGGCAAACCTCTCACCTCAACCTCACTGGCTTAGAAAGCAGACAGGTGTTTTTGCCAGGCATCTGTTCACCTGTGGATGTGTCTGCACAACACCAAACATCCAAATCAGAAGCTGAAAACAAAAATCAAATGGTTTCTGGACCTTTCTCCTATGGAGTGCAAAAATTCCAGATGTTTCCAACAATGGGGATTTTGTGGAGTTGTGTTGACATGGCCAATTATAATTGGGAACTAGAGGACATGGAGTCAAACTTAAAAAAATATTGGCGTGTGCTATACTTTTTATTAAAAAGAATTTGTTCTGTATGGGAAAAATGTATCTTCGGTGTTCTGCCTTAAATAAAAATAAATAAAGTCTCTTCCTTGTTAGAACAAAGCATTCATCATAATGTGAGGCACAGAAGGCAAATGGCCTGTGTGCCCCAGAATCTTTTGTGTGATCACTGTGAAAACCATCTGCAGTGCCCTGAAGTCCTTCTATCTGTATGGCATTGCGGAACAAGGCAACAACCATGCCAGACAGCCAGATGCCGCAGTGTCCTGCCCAAAGGGGTGGCAACACCTCTGCTATTTCCATGGCCAATGAGGTTCTTTTCTTTCCATCTGTTAAGGTCACTACACTCCAAATGGAAATAAATGACCAGTAAAAGATCCCCTACCCAACCAGAGGGTTCTAGAAGACCAAGATACTGAAGATACAGAACTACTTTTGAAATCATCATCATTCCTTTGTTATATAGGGCACAAAGCATGGGGGGAAAAGAGGGTGAGCCATGGCCTGGGTCCAGGAAAATCTTTTTTTTTCTTTTTCTTTCTTTATTTTTTTCTTTTTAATTTTTTTGGCATATTGTAAAGCTAGCTAGTAAAGAGGTGTCCTAAAAAATGGATCACAAACACACATTTGCACACAGAGAGAAAAAAAAGTGTCTTTAAATTATTTTTAGCAATTATAAACTACAAACATTTTATAAAATTATTCTATGTTCTTACAAAAATGCAATGAAACATTTAATTAGTTCTTGTAAACCAGATCTTCGTCAACTGACTACCCGTAATCTACTGGACTTAAGAGCCCTATTGGAAACACTAATGAGTGACTAATTTAAAAAATGTTTACTGGAAAGATGCGGACACACAAATGTGGACATACAAATGAGTGATTATTATGTTCTTGCAGAAACAAAATAAAACAAAACTCTAAAGTCACGCCCCAGAACTGACAACTCAACTGGTGAGTGTGATATAGTTCGCATTCTTGAACAATGTGATTTAACTCTGTAGGTTTCCAGAGCAGGATGTTAGGTTTATTTGTTGAAACCAAATGCCCATGGATGACTGTTGAGCCTGGATGTGGTCTGATACCCTCAAAAGGCATCAAGTTCAAAACACTGCCCATGCTTCTTCCAAAGCCCTGTACCCTTCTGCCCACAATTCTTCTCTTCATGTCATGATCCCTGTTAACAGTGGTTTTCTAATGCCTGGTCATTCCACCATTGATGAGCGTTCATTTCTCTAAATGACCAACTAGTCATCCAAGTTGGAGGCCAGAAAGGAAAACATCTGGCCTATTCAAGGTCTGTATCTTCAGCATCTCTGGCAACAGAGGTTCAATCTAAACAACATCCTCTCTTGAAGTTCTCATTTGTACCACCGACTGGTTCAGAGTGGAGTAAGAAAGTTTGACTTTCATCACTGGTTCTTAAGGAGTGGATCTCTGGTCCAAGTCTCCCAATGCTGCTTAGCCCAGGAAATGAAAAGACAGCTGACAAACACAAAAGTAACATTAACGAAAGCACAAACCCCAAACCTTAAGTGCGTTACTGGGACTGCTGGAATGGGCCAAGGCATACCATGGAGTGTTACTGTCAACTGGAAGGTGCCTACATTTTGGAAAGGAGTTGCCTTCAACACTGTCTGGTCGCCCTAAGCAGACCCAGAAGTGAGAGCTGAGCACTGGGGATGAGCATCTTAGCCTTCTCACTCACCTGAGTCAGTGTAACTTGGCCACTATGGCCACCAGTCACAGAGGTGGACTGCTAAGAAAGAGGCTTTGGTGGATCAGACTGGCCTACAATTTGGCATCATACATGGCTCATCGATCTGTTATCCCAACCAAAGCACAGTGCCACATATCAAGCATTTTGCCATTTGGTGGTTTCCCAATAACCACTTTTCTATTTTATGAAGCCGCTTTTCCAACCATTGAAATGTCGTCCCGAGTCACAAGCAACAGGATGGAAGGAGAGGCCGGTGATGGCCACGAACACAGTCTTCTATCTTCCAAGAAGGAAGCGCTTTCCAACTGTGTGTCAAACATCGTGACATCCCATAAGGTGAACTGGCATAGTCTGGGTCTCACACAGCTCAAGTTCGCAATGTCTCTAGAATATGCCAACTTTTGTTGCCTCAGGGAAGGGCTGTATGTGAGAATGTCTTAATGCTCACATCAACGCAGTGATGTGCCTCAGTGGTTCACGTTACTTTAAGCAGTGTGAGCTGCTGTCAGAAGGAGGTTGCATGGAAAATGCCACAACTCAGCTTGATAAGATTATTTGGAGCACACAAAAGAGAAAAATCGAGAAGAGGTGGGAAAATCAGCATAAAATTAGGCTAGAACTGTGGATATATGATGCCTTGGTATAGTCAAGGTGGGTGGGTTGGTCCAGTAAAATGACTGTACCATCACACAAACAAAATTTTCTTTTATTGAAGTGTTTCTGAAGCATTTGTTATGATGGGCACTACACTGTAGTGTTTTCTCTCTACTTAAAGAAAAACCTCCTACATAATACAAAAACAAATGACACCAACAACTTGGACAGTTTAAACAAAACCCTTACAACCAGCTGAATGATCTGTAGAAATCCAGTTGCGGAAACCGGTAAGTATGTGCAAAGAGAGGAGAGGCCACTATTCCAAGGGGTCACCTACAGCGTGGAAGAATAAAACCCTGATCAAACAGTATTTATCAATGACCTTAAGGTCCCCAGGAACTTGGGAGACAAGGGTAGTGTTCTAGCAGGAAGGAGAAGGCCCCTGAGCTTAACTGTACATACTGGAACTGCTAAGGAGCTGCCCCCTCTTGGACAAAACTACCCACAACGTGTTTCCCAGCTGAAGTCCCCAGTGCCTATGAGCAGCCGCTGGATGTGGAGAGTGCACCATCCGCCCGTGAGCAGCAGGATGACGGGATGGACGGAGGTACATCCCTGACCAGATGGGAATGCCACAGAGGCTGGGCCTACCACTGGCTTTCTCAGCCCCAAGATTTGGTATGTCTGTTTACCCCTGGGGGAAGAGGAGATGAGGGTAAAGTTGAGAGCAGTTTGCAGAGGGGAAGGGGTTTTGCCCCTACCACTCTTTCTGTATCAGATGGGTGGTAATGTCAGGAACCTCTGCATTCTGGATCAGAAGGCCAAGCTCTCAAATTGTTGATGTGGCTGCACCTTTGAATGGAACAAACCCAGCAGCAGAAGCAGCAGCAGTGGTGGTAGCACATCCCTGCCTCATTGCAGGCCTCACTGGAGCAGGTGAGGGGAACCAACCAACACCCCACACCTGCACACGTGGGATTCTCACAGAATCAACTGTGTGGTGTGGGGGGGCACCTTCCTGTTCTCAGCGAATGGAGAACACCTGCTTTCTCAGTGATGAAATGTATTGGTCATTCAACATGCATAAAGTAGTTTTGTTCCAAAGTCATCTGACAGGGATGGCCAGGTGGCCTCCCATGGTGTGCTCTTGTTATCTCCTCAGGGTTGTAGGGGCTGCTGGGCTGAGAGCAGGACAATCCTAATACCTCCCAACCTCTGAGGAACCAGGTTAGGAAAAAAGGAAAAGCAACATGAGATGAGACATCTCAGAAAAAGGCAAGCCATTTGAAATGAGTGGAGAGGTGAGTTAGTGTTGTTTTGACCCCAGAAAACAGCCTGGCCTCTCTCCCTGCATCACCTGGGTGTGTGGCCTGTGGCATGGATGAGGTTACCAGTATCAACGGCCTATTGTCAGGTGCTGAGAAATGTGAGATGTATTGTTTTTTTTTTTTTTCTATATACACATATAAAAAAATAAGAGTGAGGTAGATAAATGTTTGAAAAACAACAACAACAAAAAAAACCCCAAAATCAAAAAACTGTCCCATCTTACATACACACACACACACACACACACACACACACACACCCTTTCCTCAGTATTTAAATTCATAATGGGGGCTTTTCTACAGTGATTAAAACTGGTATTACAAAATAAGTTAAAAGAAAACTCCTACATATAATACCTTCTTGATTATCTTTTTTCTTTTTTTCTTTCTTTTTTTTTTTTTTTAAGGAAAAACACTGTGGGACAGAGGCTAGTGAAAAAGTTGTGAGATTGAAACTACTGACAAGCAAAAATGCACTACAGACTTTCTTTTTTTGTGTTTAATCTCCAGTCACAACTAGCAATCATCATCTTCGAGTTTTGTTCTTACTCATAATTTAAACATTTCCATCCCAGAAGCAACTCTTGTGCTGTCATCACTCTGGTGAGAAGTGCTAAAAAACTAAACAGAACAAGACCCCCGGGCCTGAAGGACTGGGATTCCTGGCCAAGGAACAGCACACCAGCGCCAGGGTTCTGGTCCCCTGGGAAAGAGCAAAGGGCTGGGACTGCCACAGCGCTGGCACTGCCCTGACCTGGCACTCAGGCCAGCAGACCTGGCGATATGCTTGTACACACCCCTGAGGATGCTGTCCCTGGGCCAGCTGGGATGCCGGGGTCCTGTTCCCTGTCAGTGTGGGGGAAGTCCCTTAGGATGCTCTGTTTCTAGAGACAGGTAGGTCGGTATGGTGAGGGTGGTGGTGGAGGGTAGTAGAGGGGAGCCTGTTGGGCCACACCCTGCTGCACCCTGGGACTCAGCAGCTGTTTTCTGTGGGATGGAAGGATTAAATATCCATTTTAAAAAAAATAGTAATCCAAATGCCTAGTGTCTGCAGTTAAAACTGCTGTTGTACCCAATAGTTAAAAAAATATATATATGTGTGTCACAACCAAAACAAAGGCAAGGGAAAGGTGAGACTTTCAACGATGGGGGACTATAAACAATGAACAAGGATGTGTGAGATATTCAACCTTTTTTTTTTTTTTGGTCTAACCTGAGTTTGCATCGTGTCCTGCGCTGTAACAGACTCCAATGCCATGAGAAGGGAGGCAGGGGAAGGAGGGAGCAAGACCCACTGGGACCTTGGCCCGAGCTTCTGATCTGCCTCCTTCCTGCACCAGCCTCGTGCCCACAAAACCTACAATGAATGGGCCTGGGGGATCAGGGAAAGGGGAGATGAATTTATAAAAAGGCATCAAACAGTTCATGGCAAATTATGTTCTAGAAGTATCAATTATTGGGAGAAAAGGAAGAAAAATCACACACTCTAGTACAAAGCATAAGAAGTTTCTTGGAGTGAGCAGAAAGGGAAGAAGGGTAGACCTGAAAGTTTTCATAGATTAAATCCACAAAGATAAAGAACAAAAAAAATAGCAGCTTTTTTTTTTTCTGTACAGACGTATAGATGAATATCTGAACCGTAAAAAAGTTATAAAAGTGACATTAAAGACAATGTGTATGCAAATGTTTCACGGTCTAACATAGAACTGTAAGACCCATGAATAAGTCCTAGTAACAGAGAAAATGTCAACAAAGCTTAGAATGCTTGACTCCATTGCCTGCACTTCTTCTCACTGCTGTGGTGTCTGAACCCCTTTCCTTGCACACCTGCACAAATGGCTGGGCTGGGTCCCTGGAAACCCATCTGTGTTCCTTGGCGGGTCAGGAGGGGGTGCTGGGGCTGGGGGAGGAAACTGGCATGATGTCCACATGGACCCATTAGTCTGGCTTTTAGGTTTAACTCAGGGTCTGTTTCCTCCAGAATTCTCAGAGGGAAAGGGGTGGAGGTAGGGAGTGGGGTGGGGAACCTGGTTCAGCCTTTCCCCATCTTCACTGATGGAAGGTCCCATTTTGTCCAGTTCCCCCAAATAATAACCTAGTCATCAAAAGCAACGAGACTGGGGTGGATGTGGGCTTGGAAAGCACCTGGGGAACAGTCAGATGGAGTACATCACCAATATTTCTCATAAATGATACCATGCTCACCCCATTCCTCTGGACAGAAGAAAATCAATGTGTGTGGGGGCAGGGGGGGTATGGATGATAAGGGAGAAAGTTCAGGATTTTGGCAAAATTTGGCAGCATTACAATGGTAACAACCATGGATGAACAATGGCCCTTTTTGAATTTTAGATGACACTAGAAAGGTTAAAGACACAGTTAAAAAACTCCGTCTCAATGTGTGTATGTGTGTGTTTTATAAAGACCTGTGGTGTCAGGCAGGTATACACAGGGTGACGTGGAATCCCAGGAAGAGCCACTTCCTCCATTTGATAAAAAGGGCTTCCCGGCTGGGTTTGTGGCAAATATTTTTCCATTATGAAGCAGAAAAGGAAAAAGGAAAGAAAGAAGAAAGAAGGAGAGCGAGAGCAAGAGCGAGCGAGAGAGAGAGAGAGAGAGAGAATATATGAGGAGACTCAATTCTCAAGTGTTCTGTTGCTATTAAGTATTGTCATTAAGGTTCTTAGAGGCCGGTCAGTTAAGGGTTTGGGTAGGGAAATAAAAAGCTGCTTGCATATTGAAAAAAGGAATATCCCAAATGTGTTTTACTGCAGAGAAGCCATCTCCTGTGGGCAGCAATGCAGTTCTGAAGATCCACTGAGGTACAGGAGGCTTGTGAATAGA
Source organism: Marmota flaviventris (assembly GCF_047511675.1). NCBI lineage: Eukaryota > Metazoa > Chordata > Mammalia > Rodentia > Sciuridae > Marmota > Marmota flaviventris. The sequence continues at coordinate 148,263,765 of NC_092499.1, forward strand.
TTGTTAAAACGTTCTCTCCCCCCACCCACTGCTGAGTGTGCACACACGTTACTGTTTGCACGGGATTCGGGATCCAAGAATCAGCAGGTTGAAGACTGGGGCAGCGGCAAGGCTCTCTCATCTGTGCGTCCTCCATTCATGTGCGCGTAAGGCCGTCTCTCATCGAAGCTGGCTCGGAGAACCAGCACCCCAGGGCCTGGGCCATTCTCAGCCTTGTGTCCTGAGTGTCTGTCGGGCAGCGGCAGGGATGATGATGAGGCCGAGGGGTCCAGGGGGACACTCTCCATGTTTTCAGGCTCCAGGTCCAGCTCCTCAGGTTCAGGTGGCTTGTTCTCCTCACTGTAGTAGAAGGAGACCTCCCGAAAACCAGGTTCCATCTCGTCTTTGATGCTGCTGATGATTTCCAGGAAGGAAGGTCTCATCTTGGGGTTGTACTGCCAGCACATGCGCATCAACTCAAACCTGAGGGGAGACAGACACAAGATAGGCCCAGACTGGCCAAGCTAAGGAGACCAGGTAGCCTCCTGGACCTCTCACCATGTTCCACTCCCCACAGTAAGAGCTGAGGATTGCTCTGTCACTTCTCTAAGCCTCTGGCTGTCCATCCTGTTGGCCCTCTTACTTCCCACCATTCCTTTCAATACCCCCAGTACCCAAGCCCTACTGGAACCTAATTTCCCGAGGAGGATTAATCTTGGTGCATGTCTTTATTTATAGTGGCAGTGCTAAGAAATAAAACGGGCCAACTTTCTAGCTGAACACTCCCTTGCCGAAACATTGTTTCCAGAATCAGACTGTAGAAAACTCCCATTTCTCACAAATAAAACTGAGAGCCATCTTGGCTTTCCTGATGGCAATCTCTCTGAGCCCCACCTATGCCATATCCAAGCTTCATTCTAGTGCAGGGATATCCTTGGCAGAGGATGGGAGGATGAAGGTGGCAGGGCTGCCAGACAGAAGAAGTGCAAATTCCAAGCATGCCATCTCAATCCAGCATCTGCTTGCTGTAGGCCCTGCAAAGGCAGAGCCCTGGCTCCATGATCCAGGATGCATTGAAGCCAATGAGTCCTGGTGGAGACCTCAAATCAGATTCCAACAAGTCAGCAAGGAGAACCCTGGGCAAGAGTACCCTGCACAAGCCAGGGGCAGGCAGAGAACAGAGCATAAGCCCAAGCCACACTTCAGTCACATCAGCTGGGCCACCAATCTCCATGAATCCCTCCTGGTCATGTGGAACAGAGGTCACAAAGGGAAGAAGAAAGGAGGTAGGCTGTTACTGATGCAGTCAGCTGCCCAACCCAGGAAAGGCCCAGACTTTGACAAGAACAGAACTGGTACAGAACAGAGAGAGAGAGACCTGAGCAGCAAATTGGAGGGCAAAGTAGCAAAGGGCTAGATAGAGTGCAGGGGTAGCCATGGTTCTGAGGAGGAGTCAGCCAGCTTCCCTGCCCCACATTGAGCATGAAACCAAAGTGCCTCCCCTTACACCTCTGTTCTTGCTGGAAATATACACTTCTGTTCTAAAGCTTCTGGAGAAATGCTTTTTGATTAAAAATTGTCAAATGGAACTCCCCCCATCCAGGAAGCTCAGAGCACCTGAAACAGAAGCTCACTGGATTAGACAGGGGAATGAAGGGAAGGAGGGGGACGGGAATAGGAAAGACAATAGAATGAATTGGATATAACTTTCCTGTGTTCATATATGAATACATGACTAGTATAACTCCATATCATGTACAATCAGAAGAATGGAAAGTTATACTCCATGTATGTATAATACGTCAAAATGAATTCTACTATCATGTATCTCTAAAAAGAACAAATTTAAAAACAAAACAAAACAAAACAAAAACTGCCTGTAGGGTGCAGAAGCTGCCTTAAGAGAGGAAGGCTCCCCTGCCAACCTGGTCAGATTCCTCAGAAGACCTCAGGTTGGGTCTGAAGGGTAGTGACCTTTGAGAGAGAGCAAGAGGGAGATCCATCAGAATTCAATGTTCTAGAGGCCTAGGGGGCCAGCAAATTACAGCAGAATCCACTTGTTTACATATCCTCCGTGGCTTTGAAGTTCCAACTGTTGGTTGGGGAGTTAAAAAGGAGGCTGTTTAGCCTATAAGCCTAAAATATTTATGGTTCCTCTGTAGAAAAATGTGACTAAAACCTGCTCTGGAGGAAAAGGAATTAGACAAAAGAGGAAGGCTAATTATCTTCCCTCCCAAGTAAACCTGGGTGTGGCACTAACCATAAGGGTAGGTGTTAGTGCCGAGTGACTGCAGGTGACAGTACACACAGTACCAGGCAACGGGAGCTTCATGTGTGGGAATTGCCTTGGTCCTCCCAGGTCTGTGAAGGAGGGGCTTTTTATTATAATGCATCCTCATTTCACAAATGACAATCACAAAACTAGCAAAGGCAAAGTAGGGATGGGGCTCTCTGTAAAACAGTATGGTTATACTTTGGTTGCCTCAGCCAAAGGGATTATGGTCCTGCTAGGAGATCACCCTGTCTTGGCTGTCTACTGGATAGTCGATGTCCTGGAAGGGTTTGATTTGCACTGATAAACCAGCAGCTAGTGTATTGTCTCCCCCTCTGGTCAGACAGTAAACAGAACTGTCTTCCTATATCGACATGTCTTTCTAAGAAAAAAGATCAAAATTAATTAGTTAATTGAAATGGGCCACAAATATATGGAACAATTTTTGTGTCTGGGCTGTGATTTCCTGTCTGGCTGATTGGCTTAACCCCGAGCAGTGTGTGGCCTGGGCTGAAAACATGAGCTGTACCTGGCTTTATGCCCTGAGGCGGGGGCCAAGGAGGTGCCACCAACAGGGCCATGATGCAGTGACATTAGCACAAACACGCCATGTGATGCCTCCCTTAAATCGTTCCAGAGTCATAGCCCTTGCAGGGCTACCCATAAAAGGAAGCCTTTTTTTACTCTGTGGGATTCAAGACCTTGTTTACACTATTTCCACAAGAAAACTCCCCAGTAGACTCCAGAAGGATTTATGAGCTGATAAAACTCTTCTGTTAAAAAGCACATTTTTTACCACTGGTAAGCTCTGATGAGAAAAGCACTGTCCTCTACTGAAAGTTCATGGGGCACCATCTGGGGTAGCAACAAGGCTGCAATGGGACTCCTGCCTGGTTTTGAAGCAGCTTCCCAGGATGGAACTATACCCCTAAGAGTCTGTGTGGTAGCCAGGGTTGTATGCACACAGATACGCTTCCATATTCCCACCCTTCTCTTGGTCCTTGGCATCTGACATCTTGAACTGAACAGGCTGTGATCTATGGAAAGTGTCAGTGAGCCGAGTGGCACTGGGCATCTCATGACCCAAGCATTCCTGCTGGTGGACGTTAGTTCAGTCTCAGCCCAGTGTCGACCTTCACTGCAGAAAGACTAGATTCCAGAGAGGTTCTGCAGGGCTGAGTATGTACTCCTCCTAGCATCCCTGAATAGCCAGGGCTGTTCTGAGCCACTTCCTAGCCAGGATGGAGGTGGCAGGGCTGCCAGTTAGAAAAAGTGCAAATTCCAAGCATGCCATCTCAATCCAGCACCTGCTTGCTGCAGGCCCTGCAAAGGCAGAGCCCTGGCTCCACGATCCAGGACACACTGAAGCCAATGAGTCCTGGTGGATACCTCAAGTCAGATTCCAACAAGTCAGCAAGGAGAACCCTGGGCAGCAGAGAAGTATGGCTTGCATGCTGTGGCAAAGTTCACACCAGGGCTAACTGGGTAGGTGCAGTCATCCTGCCTATGTAGCGCCGACTCATGCACTTGATTTCCACAAAACCAACCTAGGATTTCCAGCAATGTGGGCACTTTAATCAGCAAAAGGAAAAACTCCTTGAAAATCACAAAAATGATCAGATACTACCAAGTGTGTTTCTATGAGTTGATGACTCTCTTGAGTTTAAAAAGTTCAAATTCTTTCCTGAATCCTGCAGAATAAAAAGCTGATGTGCAGAGCTGTGGACATGCTACCAGAACAAGTGGCTTCTTTGCCTGAGTTTTTATAGCTGAGTTCACCCTCTGCTCTATCCCTTATCCTGCAGTGTTAGAGCTGGGGCCTTTAATGCCTCCAGATTTCATGATATCTAGGATCACTCCTTACTTATCTTTGTGACTTTAATAGCCAGCATGTACCTGGAACATTCAGTGATGTTTGTGGCCTAGGTACTGGGATCTGAGCATAAAACAGGGTTCAGGACAGGCTTTGTCATCACTTTAAAATGTGGATGCAGCAGGGAACCACAACCAAAGCTGATCTCATGATACTTGCTGAATTAATTCAAACTGAGTTATGATGCTGAGACTTGAATACCCTGGGGCTCAGACTGCAATCTTTCCTCTAAGGCTAGAAGACTATGTAATACTGAGGAATGAGGGCTTGGCTACTCCTGAGGCAACTGACTTTATGTATAGGCATCACTAAACTGCTGAAGGGTCTTCCTGATACTGAGTTGAGTCCCCTAGGGGCTATGACATGGCTAGGGAGTACCTGTTCCAACAGCAGAACCACAATGGTGAAAGGTTTCCTCTCCCACTTGAGACCCAGTAGGTTTTAGGCAACTCCCAAGGGCTTAGGACTCTGCTCTCCTCTGGGATAAACAAAGTCCATTTTTTTTCATCCTTATAACAAAAGAACTCCTCTCCCAGAACCCTTCAACTTCACTAAGCTCATCAGTAAATTCAGAAGGATGACACAGCCACTCCCTATGAAACCAGCTCACCTCCCTTTTTTCTTTTCTTTTCTTAGAAGGGAGATAAATTTGCCAAAGGGGTTCTGGATGGCAAAGCAGAAATGCCTTGTGAATTAAACATTTCTTATCCAAGGGTAACCTCTCTGTGTAAACTTCCTCATCCTCCACGCTGGGAACAGGAAGTCCACTGCCTTTCCCATGGCAGGTGGGCTGCTTCCCAGGCATATTGAATTAATAGTGAAACTCCAGTCATCTGGAAATGGATCAACTTCAAGAGTCCTACAAGTTTCCCAGAGACAAACATTTATCCAAGTCTAAGAAAAAGCACAAAAGCAATACCTCTCCCTCAACCAGCACCAAACCACAGGAACAAAACTCACACCTGCTTTCCTGGGCTATTTCTAAGCTTGCTAAATACCACTAATTCTAGTATTCAAATCTATTCTGGCACTATGTACCTTTATGCAAATTCAGTGGGCATCAGGGCTCATAGCTCCCTTTCTTACATTTTACCTCAGCAGTTACTGTTCAAGGTGGGCAGCAGATGGCCACCTATAAGGGACACTGCATGTACAGAAGGTGGAAACCAGCTTTCAGGACTCCCAGAGCTTCTCTGAGTAATCCCCTCCCACACTGAAACTTGGAGGAGTTGGAAGCAGTAGAGTGTTCCTTCTGGGATTAGGTCCGAAAGGACACTGGAGGCCACTTTGCTTATGGATCACTAGCTCCAGGGCAAGGCAGAGCAGGCAATCTATAGGTCTATGGGCCCAATTTGGCCTGCTGTCTCCCTGAATTTGTAGGGCCTCTGAACTACAAATGGCTTTTACATTTACAAATGGTTGGGGAAAAAATTAAAGAAAAAATGTTATGTGACAGCACAGAGTTACATGAAATTCAAATATTAGTATCCAAAAGTAAAATTTTATTGGACCTCAGCCATGCTCATTTATATGATCTCTATGGCTGCTTCTGCACACAGCAGCAAAGCTGAGTAGTTGCAATCAAGACTGTGAGGGCCCACAGAACCAAAAATATTTACTGTCTGACTATCTGGCCCTTTAGAGAGTTTGCTGAGCCCTGCTCTAAGGGAAGCCATCTGTGTGTCATGAGGACATTCCAGTGGTGCTATGGGGAGGTCCACATAGAAAGTGAGACCTTACATGGTGCACATCCACATTGGTGCCTTGGAAGAAGATCTGCCACCCTGGGTGAGCCTTCAGAGGACCACAACCCCATTTGCTTGACAGCAAGAACCTAGAGACTTCAAGCCAGAGCCATCCCACTAAGCCACTCCCAGATTCCTCATCTTCAGAAACTCTGTGAGATAATTGATACTAATTGTTGTTTTCAACTATCAGGTTTTGCGTATAGGTGGGGAGAGGTGGGATTATATGCTGGGCAAGGTCTCTTCCAACTTTGGGTTGTGGAGTTCTGAAAAGGCTGTACTAGGAGGTCTCTTTGACAAGGGATAATGGGAGGCCCAGCAGGCCTAGGACTGCCCCCAGGCTCAAGCCACTCCCTGATTTCCTATGCTCAGAGGAGAAAATGGAACACCCTCCCACCACATATACACACACATACTAGCCAATGAGAGGAGGATGCCTTCATGGGGGCATTCTTTGGCATTCTCCTTGCAGCTTTCTTTCTTAATTCATGCAAAGTGTCCCTGGGACAGAACAGGTTTCTGCTGGATTGATGTTCAGAAGCAGCAACTAATGAACATAATGTTTACTGCATACCATCTTGAAGCAGAGGGTGCTGTATTGAGTTCCCCGCTTCACTCACACAGCTAGAGCCAGGGGAATGAAGCTCACTTCCTGTACATGGAATGCAGTTTTGGGAGTAACAATCAAAGTGCTTTGAAATAAAAAACAAGACTTTGTTTTGCTGATAGACAAAGACTTCCCTTTCTGAGGCTGTGGGATCCTAAGATGGTCTCAAGATCCCCACCTCTGGTGTAAACAGAGTCCCCTCATCTGTATGTATGGCAGGGGGTCTTGTAAACATGACACTTGACTCCTTTAATTTTGAATTGCACAAAAGTGTGATTATCCTGGGTGGATCTGACTTAATCAGGATAAAAACAGTAGAAGCAGAAAAGTCTTGTAGGTCTTGAAGAAATAAGCTGCTCTCCCATGATGGCCAATGGAAGTGGCATGTGGCAAGGACTCAAATGGCCTCCAGGGCTGAATATGGTGCCCAGTCAACAAGTGGTAAGAGCACAGGGACTTCAGTCCTACAGCTTCAGTCCTACAGCTACGAGGAGCCAACTCCTGCTAACAACCTGAGGAGCTGGAAGATGACTCTGAGCCTTAGATGAGATCACAACCTGTTCAACACTTTGATTTTAGCTTCATAAGACTGAGCAGAGGAGCTGGCACACCTGCATGGATCTCTGGCCCAAGGCCACCTGAGAGACCATGTGAGAAAGCTTTCATGGCTGCTGGGGTCCATTCTCTTGTGCTCACAGACATGTGTCCAACTCCTGCCTGTACATCATCCTGCCACTATGGGGCTCCAGCCTTGTCAGTACTTTACTTACTTACTGAAGGAAGGTGTATGGGTAGGTAGGAAGATCTGTGTGACATTTCATGCAGACATAAAAACAGCCCAACAATTCCTCTGGAGTGCTTTCTCAAGTAAAGCAAAACCTGTCTTGAAAAGCATTTTTAGAAAATTCCCAAATTTTTGATATACTAGTAGAACCTACTTCTTATCTAGCTATTGGGATACAGAAGAATCTCTGAGCCTGGGCCTTAATGTACACATAAAAAATTAGCCTGATGCTCCCATTCTATACCTGTCCTGTAACTGATGATCCAAACAGAACATCTTTATATCTCCCCAACTTTACTCCAGGAAGAACAACTAGTTCTCCACCCACTTCAGCAGCCTGGACCTCTACCAAGCCACAAAACACCAGGTGGGTGTTATAGTTTGATACTAAAGTTCTCCAAAGGCCATGTGTTGAAGGCATGGTCCCCAGCTTGATGCTGCTGGAAGATAGTGGAACCTTTAGGGAAGTGGGGCCTACTGGGAGCTCTTCAAAATCATTAGGGCATGTCCTTGAAGGGGACAGTAGGACCCCATTTCCTTCTGGCTTACTTCTGCTTCGAGAACATGGGGTTTGCAGTTTTGCTTTGGTATGCACTTCTGACATGATGTGCTGGCCTATCCCAGCCCCTGAAGCAACATGCCAACTGATCAACAACTGAAACCACCACAACTGTGGGCCAAAAGAATCCTTTTCTTTTTGTAAGTTGATTATCTGAGGTATTTGTTAGAGTGATGGAAAGTTGACAAATGTTGGGAGCATTTCCATGAAGCATTGAGAAGTGAGGCCTATGAAGCACATACCCCCATTACATAAAAGTTTTCAGAAGCCAAACCCTTGAAGTTGACTTAAGAGAAGTAAGTATTGTGGGGCTGGGATTGTGGCTCAGTGGCAGAGTGCTTGCCTCTCACATGTGAGGCACGGGTTCAATCTTCAGCACCACATAAAAATACATAAACAAAATAAAGATTTTAAAAAATCAGATATTTATTTTTTTAAAAAAGAAAGGAGTAGTAAGTATAGTGTTGTTGACTTTGTTTTTTTTTAATCCTTACGTGGAAAAGATGAGCAAAGATTGCTTTAGTCAAATATTTTATGGAGACATTGGGACTCAGAAACAGAGCAAACTGAAAATTAGAACTGAATAATTAAGGAATTAGGGTGTTAGCCCAAAAGGCATAGGACCTGTAAGATCTTCTGAAGAGGATAAATAAGGCTGTTCTAATCTGCTCGGTATCATCACCACACCCATAGGACCAGAAAGAATTTCTGGCTCCTGTAATTTTTAATCTTACATGACTCAGGAAAACAGTTATTTGAGGAAATAAATCAAAAGGGAGCTGAGGGGGCTCAGAAAATACATACAGCATGTCGGGGCAGTTGTCCGGCTTGTCTAGAAGGCCACCTTCCATGACGAAGCGAAGGACTTGCTCGTTGGACAAGCCCTGGTACGGCTGCTCGGCCAGTGTGGCGATCTCCCAGAGGACAACCCCGAAGGACCTACAGGGAGAAAAGATACATGAGCAGCTTGGAGAATGACGGGCAGGACCATTCTGCCCCCCTTTTCCAATATTTCCTCAACCTTAGGCACTGAAAAACTGTCCTCCTGGAGGTGACTGCTTGGCAGTGAGCCAGGCACTTCGCTGAATGTGGGACATCTGCCTTCCCCCATCACCACTGATGTTCCCTGCAACTTTAGCCCTCATGGCAGAGCTGAGGCAACTGATGCTGGGGGAGCTTTCAGCAATCCCTACATGGTGCAGAAGTTCCTGATTTAGATCACAGCCCTCAGTGCTTAGTTCCAGCCATTTACCCCCACAGGGAGGTACTTTCCAAATTTGTTTTATTCTAAGAATAATAATAAAAAAAAAAAAATGCAGACCTCCAGGTTCTAGCCAGTCACTGACTTGGGATAATAAATCTTAACAAGCTCCTCCGGAGATTCTTATGATCAGCTTAGAAATCTTTATCCCAGAATTTCTGAACACTGCTACACAAGAGAACCTCCTGAGAGTGTTTTAAATAGACTGATGCCTGGGCTCCCAGTAAGAGCTTTTATTTGATTGGTCGGGGGCCCTGGGCCTTGGAATGTTTAAAAGCTCTACAGGGATCATGATTTGACTCAGGAGAGAGAAGAGAACCCTTGAACTTGCAAAGAGCCCAGGAGCTGCTGGCTCAGAGGCCTTGCCCCACAGGTAGGGGAATCGGGTGGGCTGCATTGGCCCATGAGTAGTGAGTGACACAACAATAAGAATCTCCTTCCACAGAGGCTCACTGAACAATGAACTTGGTAGGAAAGAGGTGAGCAGTTCTACCATTCCTGCAGATTTGCCTATCAGTTCAGAAGTTCAAATTAAAACAGGCATTTATGTAGAAATTTCAGATAGATAATGTTCAAGAAAGCAATGCTGTAATCTGCAAAATCAATGTAGCTTCCCAGGGTAAATGCCCACATTCACAAATTCTTCCTGACCTATTTGCACTATGCCAGGGTCACATCAGTGGAATAAGTCAGACTGCCTGTGAGCAAGTTGCCTATGCGGCTTCTCGTGGAACCTGGCACAGGGTACTAGCCAAGCCTCACGGAAAAACCTGTGGCAAGGTATTTCCCACCCAGAGCTCTAAGAAGCTTGGGGGATTGACTGTATCAGAATGTTTTATTCACTGCTTCAGTTCTTTCCCATGAACAAAAAGTTTTTGTATAAATTGATATAAAAAGCACATTAGAAACAGAACCTTAGCAATCAGAGGACTGACCCACCCATGGTCCTTTCTAACTGCAGGTAACCAAGAAATAGTCTTCAGAAGTACAAAGAGACCCATAAAAACCAAAGCATGGCTTTTAAAAGAACTGGGCAAAGGAATCGAGTTTTCCATCAACTCAATAGTGGGGAAGCTCTGCTTTCCCAAACCTGCCTGTCACAGAAGCAGCATACGCTCAGAGGCTGCAATGCCACCCAGCAAAAGTGATGAGCTTTCTATTTTTGCCTACTACCGGCTGGTATGAGAAATGATCTGAGGACATGGCTTCTGCCAACCCCACTTCTCTAGCCCCACCACTTTTCCTGGCCAGGTCACCAGTTTTCAGGCAGCCAGTTCTAACTGGATGGCTCCACCCAGGCCCTTGGAGCCCCATAGCTCTACTCCAAGCTCCTCCACAAACTCAGTGTGTCTCAAGCTGAACTGTCAGGCTTCCTGTTCTTCTCTCAGCCTCCCTACAGCCAATGTCCCATTCCACTGGAGTGGTACACCTGTGGTCACCCTAGCCTCTTTGAGGTCTCATGACTTGGCAGTTAAGACCCAGGTTTGTTCAAGCCGTATGTGGTTCCTCCTTCTCCACCCCCAGTGCTTCCTTTGTGCAGGGGGTCTTCCTTGCCCAGCCTATTGCACCCTTCCATTCCAGCTAATGTGAACTTCTTTCTTGTAACACAGCTCTAGGTCACTCTCCTATTCAGAAACCTTAATTTTCAGAGCCTGCAGAATAGATCCCAAATCCCTAACACAGTAACCATGTAAATAACCTGATTTCCTCAAGAAAGTACTACTATTCCCCATTCTCCCCCAGCATTCCCTGCCAGGAACCCCTTTCCCCATTGCTTCATTGGTGGCAGTGGGGTGGTCCTACAACTTCATCTCGTCTATGAAGGTTTCCTTGACCCCAACCTGCCAGGTCACTTTCTCTTCTCTATAAGACTTAATCCCTTGAGGACAGGGATGGCTTCTTTTGTTGTATGTGCTTCTTCCACAAACTGATAACGTCACAATCACACATATGAAATAAAACAGGAAGCAATAGACACAGTTCACCACTAATTCTTATTATATTGAACTACAAATTTTTTTTTTCCTGAATGACTCTTGTCTGATGTCAGTTTCATCTGTCCTTGTGACACTAAGTGCTCCAGTCTGTAGTTGTCCTTCACAGTTCAATACAAAACTACATTCCATTCTTTTTCTGCTCCGGGGTTCAGGGGCTGTGTCATTTCTACCTAACACCAGTTGTCATAACAGCCATTTAAACATCTATCTAAGTACCACAGAAGGAGCAGAGAGCACAGGCATCCCTAGACATTCTTCACCTAACTGACAAGCCAGTAGAGCCCAGAGAAGCCTGGTGACTTGACCAAGGCCACGTAGTCAGGCAGAGGCACTGAGAAATATGCATCACCTGTATGTTTTTCAAAGAAGGCATTTCACTGCATGAACTTACCTACTAATGCCTTCACCCAAAAGCAAGTATTTTGTGGACAGATTTAATCTTTAAACATTAGACAAATGCCTCTTTGTAAAGTCTTCTTTAAGCATGAACACTGGGGTGTTTCCTCCAAGTACACAGACCCCATGGTATCATCTTACTTGGTGGGGAAAGAGGTTAGTGCATATCTGTTCTAGCCACCAGCAAATTGACACCTACAAAGAAATCCATATTCCCCATTGTTCGGAATTAGTCACCAAAGAAGCAAATAACCTTGGAATTTGTGCCTCTCTGGAAAATTGCTTAATAAGTCAAGAAATGAAGACTGTGTGTGGGGTGGTGCACAGGAAGGGAGCAACAATATGCTGTCAAGTCCCACTCCCCATCCTCTGCCTAGTTTTCTTCCTTCCTTTAATATTTACCCTTTTTTTTAGTTGCAGTTGTACACAATATCTTTATTTTATTTATCTATTTTTATGTGGTGCTGGGGATCAAACCCAGTGCCTCATACATACTAGGTGAGCACTCTACTGCTGAACCACAATCCCAGCCCCCTCTGCCTGGTTTTCCACATATCTAGGGGCACACCATGCTCTTTAATCCACATGGGCCATTTGAGAAGGATGAAGGAACTGCAAAAGGAGCAGCCACAGTTCCCAAAGGCCCAAGGACCCAAGGAATAAACCTAGGATACAGCAGGACCCCAGGGTATTAAACTAGAGGACAGAGACAAGTCTTGGATGACTCCACAGCCTGACCAAGAACAGAGCAGTATGTGTGACTATGCTGCAGACAGAAGGGCAAAAATGGTGTCCCAGAGAGGCCGACTGTAAGAAGGGTGTGAGAAAAATATAGACATTTGAAAAGTCCAGCTGGCCAGGCTGAGGGAGTGAACACATAGCCCCTGGAAGCATCTCTGAAGAAGCTCAAATGCCAGCTGTGAAGGATACAGTAAGGGGATTCAGGACACTGACCTCTGGGGTGTCTCCCAACCTTAGGATTCTGAGTTTTCGTCTACAAAACCCAGACAAAATTCTTCATATTTCCTAGTCCTTAACTATTTAGGAATGATTGTTTTGTGCTACTGAACATCATCTAAAATTATTTCCATTCTTTAGAGAGGGGACAGCTTCAGGATAGAGCCCAAGAAGCACCCTGGCCTTCCCCAATGTGTTATCCTCAAAGGCCTGGATAAATGCCCAAAAGCCCAAAGCACTTCCAATGCCTGGCTATTTAAGGGAATGAATTCCAAATGCCTACTGTCCTTTATGGATATCTTTTCTTACTTGTTCATAATGGCTATGTAGTCTCAGACCTTTGTTGGTCTCTGAAGTGACAGTTGGTAACTGAATTTGGTGAGAGTGAGCCTGTGAAGTATTAACAACTCTAGCTTTATCTTCCTACCCTGCTTCTGTTTCCTACCCTATAAATTGACCTCAAAGCTTCTGGAAGCAAAAAGCTTAGACAAACAGATGCATGTGTGCACCCAGGTATGCCCTCTTCTGACACCTCAAATTTCTAACACTTTGATTTAACAGAAAAGAGGTAACCATCTTGGGTAAGCTGACTGTAGAACAGATCTAATCCTTTAGCTCAAGAAACAATCAGGCTTGGCTGGGTCATATTCAAATGCTATTTTCAATTTGTACCTGTCTTCAAAATAAGATCTAAGGCCCTTGACTGTGAAGGAAAAGTTCATGAGGTTAAAAAATGATGTCAGTCACTATTGAAATAGTTCCCTTATGCAGTCATCCGGACAGTTGGAGTAAACAACTACCATTTCTGTATACAACAGCAATGGGATCTCCCAAGAGGAAAGCCAAGACACTCACTGACATTTGAGAAAGTGGATTGATATGCCAGGGCTTTTGTCTGCCAAGAATCTCAGTTTTATTTCAGAACCTGACTGCCTTTATACAATGTGTCCAGGGAATACAATAAAGAGTACTACAGGAAAGTCTTTGCATCCCTTAGCTGATGATCTTCCACCATTATACATTTTTATAACTAAGGGAGGTATTTTGCTTTCTATAACCATCTATGGGGACAAAGCCATGAACACCCATTGGGAGAAGACAGACAGCAGATGGAGATCAACACATCAAGAAACATAAGCTTTGGGTCCAAATAAAGTGTTCTCTGCAATCTGAAGGTTCAATTAGGTGACACAGGCACACACGTATGCAAATGCATCACACACAGGCACACCATCTACTGTCGTAGGCAAAGGGAGAAACAAAGAGATGTGAAACCTTTTGGCATGTCCCAGCTCCCAGAAAACACAATCAACATCTGCTAAAGACTAAAAAAAAGAAAAAAAAGTTGGTCCCACAAATGCCCTTCTATCCTTAGCTAGCCCACTAATAACAGGACCACTTCAAAGCCCACACTTCCAGCTTTAAAGTCATTTTTCAGCTTTAGTCCATAAAACACTGAGCTAAAGCTGGAAATGGATAGCAATGAGCAGAGATCAGGAGGAAAATAAAACCCTTGAGCCTGACTGGTGGCACGTGCGAAGGCTGGATGCCTTGGGCTGGCCTTGCAGAAAAAGGCTCTCATACCAGACGTCTGAATGAGTGGTGAAGACTCCATCCTTGAGGGACTCAGGAGACATCCAGCGCACAGGCAGCAACCCTTTCCCTCCTTTCCGGTAATAGTCTGTCTCATAGATATCTCTTGTCATACCAAAATCTGGAAGGTGCAGAGAAAGCACACAGTTATGCTGCAGGAGCAGCTCTTAAGGTAGAAGCAAGTATATGGTCACTGTCAAAGCACAGGGCCCTTCACCCCTTCTGTGTTCAAGGTACATACAGACTTACTCCACTTTGAGATGGACTAATATAAAGGCTTGCAATTTCATAAGGAAGGAATAGTAAAGGGTGATTAATCACATAACAAGAAAATATCAAGAAATCTCTGCTTTTAAATACATTTATACTCTGGTTCCTTTAAGAATTTAATTCCCTTGCTGCATTTAAAATGAGAGACCATTGACAAATTATTCAGTCCCAAGATTTATCAAGAAAATATGTATTGCATAAACTAAGGATCAGTGACATATAATTCTAAAACCTGATCAAAGAAACAAGAGAGTGTAGCCTCTCATTTACTTGATAGCAAGGCCTATGGCCAGGGAAAAGCAAGGAACTTCATTACTTAAAAAAGGGGACAATATTTCCTGTAACAATTCACAGTACAAAAATGTACAATAAGGGCTGGGGATGTGGCTCAAATGGTAGTGTGCTCGCCTAGCATGCGTAAGGCACAGGGTCCAATTCTCAGCACCACATAAAAATAAAATAAAGATATTGTGTCCACCTAAAACTAAAAAATAAATATTTAAAAAAATGTACAATAAGGCGCTGTAGAGATGATATTTAAAAATTCTTGCATTTTCTATGTCTCTAGAAGATGTCACAGAATTACGTTTGATGGCAGGTTTGCTTTATAATCCTGAATTATTGCTTCTTTTGTTGGATTTTGATTTTCTACTCAATCATACAACCTTTTCTAACATGGACTCTTCCTTTCTCTGAGAAAGGGTTTCACTGATTTTAAAAAATGTCCATTATGTCTCTAACTTGTGCCATAAAGAGGTAAAGCTATAAAGCAAAAACACAAGGAGAACAACGTTTCTTGGACATTAACCAACATAATTTACTTGCATGCTAAGGACCATCAGGTTGGCTTCAGTGAAATTATTTGTCATGCTTGTAATCCATGAGACAGTGGGCACTGGGAAAACATTTATGAAACCTTGTGAAGTATACAAATGAAGTCTTATCTCTGAATTAATCCAGTGACATGCAAATAAGAGCATTTGCTTTTGCTGTCAAAAACTGGAAAAGAAGTAGGGGGCATGGGGTAGGAAAGATGGTGGAATGAGAAGGACATCATTACTCTAGGCATATCTATGATTGCATGAATGGTGTGACTCTACTTTGGGTACAACTAGAGAAGTAAAAAAATTGTGCTCCATTTGTATACAATGAATCAAAGAGCATTCTGCTGTCATGTATAACTGAGTAGAACAAATAAATTTTAAAAAAAGGGAAAAGAATAAAATCCCAGAAAAAAATTCTCTTCCCAAATACAGCTAAAATTTTTTTATTCTAAAAAGAAAAACCAGGCTCATAGGACTGAAGGAATCTGCTCCTCAGCCTCACTGGGTGCCTCACTGCACACTGGGCAGAAGATACATTCTAAGTCCCTCAAGTGAGTGGGTTGGGGAAGGAGGACTGCCTCTTGGGCCCCTTCTTCCTCCTGAAGGGCTGCACAGCCAAGCTGGGCTTCATGGGGCACCAAATGTGAGGATTCCTCAAGGGGCCAGGTCTAGGGACACACTGGGGGATCCTGGATGTGTAACTCCAATGACTAAATGATATCTGATCTATGATGTGGTTATATTCTAGCATCTCCAGATACTGTAAATAAATGCCAAATAAAGACATTCACCTCTGCTTTGGAAACCACTCACTAGGGACCAAAACATTTCATTTGAAAAATCATTGCTAAAGGAAAAAAAAAAAGTATTGCTAAATGCGGGCAAACACTTAAGAGCACAAGGTTTGAGAGCTAGACAAAGAGGTTAAACTGTAAGTAGTTGTCTTTGCATGTTAAGTCTTCTCTGCAGATTCTGAGTATAAATATTTCTTTCTTTCTTTCTTTTTTTTAAATGAACTATCATCCTATCATAGTGGGAAGATGAAGGTCATGGTAAAAGCAGGTGGTTTCCTGAGAAACACTATATGTTTTTGTTAGGGAGATTGAAAGACCAGAGCAAAAACAAACTAAAAGGCTGAAAACAGTTTCAGCCTTTCAGAGAATCAATCCAATACTTTTTTTGTTGTTACAGTAGTGAGCGGTGGAAACACGGAGTCTACTTGGTAGTGTGGTAAGCCCAGATCACAACAATAACTGTCCTAACAGCAGGGTCAACAGCATGAAGGCTGATGGACCTCAGATATGAAACCCATTAAGCCATGATCTTCCTCAACTGAGGGACTGCCGTAACTGTCCCTGCCACCATTCCTGCTCTGTTGCAGGGGCTTCATTGTGGAGGCACTTTACCTCTTAGAAAACTCTGTGGGAGAAGGAAGTTTCCCTTATAAGTCAGGGAAACTGCAGGAAGATTGGATGATGATTTTTCTCCAGCTGAGATCACCTGTGGACACTGTCTTGATTATTTTTGTAGTTAACGTTGAGAAGTATTTTCCCTAAAATTTTAGGAGGAGTGGAACCTCGGGGACCATGTCAGCTACCTGGACCACCATGTCCACATGCTCTCAGGATTAGAGCCAGCCTGGGTAGGTTTGCAACTAACTAGCAACTGAAGACAATCATACTGATTGTTTTTGCACTCAGGGGATGAGCTGGAAAACCTCTCCATAGATAGGCTAATGCCCACAAGGCCCTTAAAACACTGAGATTTTGTTCTTGCTTAGATCTGGAGAGCAAAGAACATACCTCCAATTTTGACTGTGAAATCTTCGGCCACCATGCAATTTCGGGCAGCAAGGTCTCTGTGGACAAACTTGTTAGCATTGAGATATGCCATACCATCTGCAATCTCTCCAGCCATCTGGATCATCTTGCTTAGGCTTGGAGGTGCAAGGACTGGGTTATTCTGTTAGAGATTAAAAAAAAAAAAATCACTTGAGAATTTAGGAATTTTTTCTACCTCAAGTTTCTTTAGGGTATGTAAATCCATCCTTGTCCAATCTGAACATAATAGGTCATTCTGCAAAGAAATCAGGATGTGCTTATAAGGAATGTGTTATGGAGACCATGACATCTGCTTGGTGGTGAAGTCATGTCCTTGCTCCTTGATTACATCACACAGGGCTGTTAAGGAAGATACCAATTAACACTCCTTGGGACCAACATTTTCTGTTTTGGTTAAGGCAACTTTTGATATTAAGGATTTTTGGTTACTCAGATTCCTATTTGTTTAAATGTTCCTTTGATTTCCATAATCAAAGCACAGGTGAACAGAAATAGAGCACATCACAAAGGCCACACAGAAACACGAAATGTGCTTCCCATATGGACTCTGCGTGTTTTGTTTTCCACATAAGCACTGTCAGGAATTGTCTAACTCCTTTACTTTCCACTTACTTCTAAGGCACACAGATACGAAGATTTATTTCTTCACTTTGTACTACTATTTTCTGTGGGCATTACAAACAAATGAAGTCCAGCTGAAGCTATCATGGAGATTATAAAACAGTGACCAGCAATATGAATAAGCATCCCCTCTTTGTAGAGAGGGCAAAACATTCACTTTAGAATTGAAAAGAATTACCCTCAAATGGTAATAAATCCATTTGGAAAAAAGAGTCATATAATACATGTCCCAAGCTCTCTATCCTAAAAAAAAAAAAGTGCAAAAACTTATCATAATGCAATAGTTTAAATGTTAACTAGTTTTTGTGGGTTCTAGTGAGACAAATTTTACCTTGTTTTCCCTATTGCAAAGGCATTTTTGCTGACAGGTTCTACACATTGCCTTCTTAGCTCAGGCCCCAAGGGCCATGGGAAATTTCCAGGGCTCTGGTATCCAACTACCTGGACTCCTGTTTGGGCTCTTCCACATGGTCTCCACCATAGTCCGATGTTGGGATGATCAACTGGCCCATGACCAAGGCTTAGAGGGTGTTGGCTCTTGCCCAGTGAGGGGCTGTTTCCACTGAAAGCCAGTATCTAGAAGCAGTTAACAACCCTTCCAGCACTTCTAGGTTGGTTCTCCACATTCCAGGACATATATGGGTTCTGAAGAGGCTATCAAGATGGTCTCTGGTGACTCAAAATACTCATCTCTCAGTTATCTGGAGAAGTGACATCATGTCACTGAGGGAAGCCAACATCATCTCCTCCTTTTACACAGGAGTCTTCTTTAGATATGCTCTCGCCACTTAGAACCTAACATTTCCTTTTAACCTTTTCAGAGCTTTAAACATGTAAATCAGGAAGTGTGCAGGTGAAATGCAAAGTAAGACTCATAACAGTTAAGTTATTGGAGTATGTATGAAGTACAGATGTTTACTATGAAGTTGTCACTCATAATATGAAATAATCAACACAAGGAACTTAATTTTAAGCACTGGGAGAAAGGGTTGACATTTTGTCAGTTCATGGTGTTACCATTATTTCATATTTCTTAAGAGAGCACAAATCTTTAATTTGGTGAGAGCTACTGAAGACAAGCATACATGCACCTATACTTAGCAGTATAAAAAAGCAATTCTGAACTGGCTGTGGGTGAGGGCAAGTAGAATATAATGTAGCTGCAGGATATGAATACTCACTTTTATACTTCACATAAGTTAGACAAAACTTAAATCTGACAAATCTAAAGGTGAATTTTAGATCTGAAAAGGACTTCAGTAACCACTTCCCAACCCTCTTACTTTACACATGAGGAAACTGAGGCCCAGAAACCTGTAGTAGCTGTTTGAGGACCAGAGGTAGTAACCACTGGCGGAGCAAGCACCAAAACCCATGTTATAAATTTTTATTCTCTGCCTGAACTGGGAAGAAGGAGGACGAGTGCCTGGAATGAGGCAAGTAGTGGATATCCCACCATACCTCCAGTAATGAAGGCAAATAATGAATATTCTGCCACATCTCCAGTCACCTACTTGATCAGGCTTGTTTTCTGCATGTGGGCTTATGGATTTAAGTGAGCCAGGAAAAGGCACTGCCATGCAGGGGTGCTGGGGACAGAGGCTGGGAGGGACAGAGGCTGGGAGAGGCATCAACCACCCTGCTCAGAGCCTTAGGCCATACTCAGGTGGTAGCTCTCAAAACACCCCAAATACCATGTGCTGTAAATAAATGAGGTCATTTGTAAATAGGTGCTTGGAACTAATATGAAGGAACTATCATTTGGGAGATGATCAGGTTGCGGATTAAAAGAAGAAAACAAAAACAGAGTGGCAACAGAAATGCAAAAGGGGTTAAAAAAAAGTGGGTGGGACTTACTGTTTCCAGGGAATGCAGGCAGGTATCATGCTTAACTCATAAGTAGCAAAGGTCAGGGTCAAAGTGAGGACCTGAAACCCACTGAGGCATCGCAATGAAAGAAAGGTGTTCCTGGGATTATTTCCCAGTGTTTATCTACCAGCTAACTCTTAAAATTCATAACATGCAAGTCAGGTCTCCATATGTTAAAAAAAAAAAAAAAAAAAACAGCTCATGGGCTAATTGGACAGAAGGGGAGACACCACAATGACTAACACATAGGACTCTAGCATGTTGAAATTTTTATTACACTAAACAGCCATTGTGCAGCTGATATGATTATCATATCAAAAGTGCAAGCAAGACACAGGATCAAGCCTGAAATGTAGATGCAAAGTTTGAGAAAGGGCTGTGTATGTGTGTGTGTGTGTGTGTGTGCATGTGTGGTGGGCTTGCGAGTAAGCAGATGTCTTGTGTACAGAACTGGGTGGGAAATCACCCTAGCAACTTCCCAAAGATAAGGGCAAAAATCCATCCAGCCTAACACTGAACTTCAACAAGCATTTATGGAAAGAATGCCTGCCACAAATGAGACCTGAGTTACATGCTCAATGAAAAAACTGAAGTCGATGGGTAAAGAAGGGATATACTCATAGAACCACAAGAGGCAATTTGTGCTAGGAGATGAGTCAAGTGCACGGGGAAGTTAGTGGAGGAGGAGATGACTCCTGGCAGCAGGGCAGGCTGGCAGGCAAGGTTACGAGAGAGGGGGGCAGCACCAACATGGCCTGATGGATGGATATGAGGAAATGCAGTCACAAAGGCACAAAGCTGCTTACGTGGACAGTGATCTGAGAAAGGACAGACAAGTCCTTCTCACAAAAGTCAAGGACTGACTGTAGTTGGGAAATCCTTTACATAAGGACTGTAACCAAGGTTGTAGCAAGAAACACTTGAGGCTGATTAAAAAGTAAACTGATTTAAGGACAAAACATTTTTCTACAGGTGAGATAACATGTGAGGTTGGTGAAAAACAAAACTGACCTCTATTTCTGGCCTCAGAGATCTGAGATAACTTTTGAGATCCCCCCGTGTCATCAGTTCCATGATGACCAGCGTTGGCTGGCCCTGGGACACTACGCCCAGCAACCGCACCTGTGAGGAATCAAAAAGAGAAAAGCTCAGTCGGGGAAGAGTTGTCCACACAATTACTCATGCTACTTGAAATTATCTGTGTGTTTCTGGGACCTGGTGGCCAGGAGCAGGGAGGACCAGGACATCTACCAACCAAGCTCTGCAGGTGAGGCAATGGGGTAACATAACTAGAAGGTAGAGGGCGGGACACCAAACCCACAGGTGTCACCACAGACACACTGGGGCTCTCTGGGGATGCTTTTTTCCTCTGTCAGACCTTGGCTTTTCAGGGAACTTCTCTTACCACATGGTGACAATTGAACTCCTTCATCACTGAAGCCTCGTTCAGAAACTCAATCCTTTCACGCATGCTGGCAGCCTCGTTCACTGTCTTGATAGCCACCCTGGTTTCAGGTTCATCTTTAACCACACCCTTGGCAACTCCTTCGTAGACCATCCCGAAGGACCCCTGCCCCAGCTCCCGGCTCATGGTGATTTTCTCTCGAGCGACCTCCCACTCATCAGGAATGTACACTAGAGAAGAAACCAGGATGGAAACAGGCATGGAAAACAGCCCCCATACAGAACGTGGCTTTTGGGGGAAACTTCAGGCCAAATAATGCAAGATGCTGCTTCCTAAAATCCACAGACTATCAGGAGACAATCACATGGCTTTCTCCAAAATGTCCCCATGCCAATGACTTGAGTAAGACTGCACAAAGTACAGGTATTCTAAATCTTTGAGGATTCCAAGATAATTCAAAGATTATTATCAACATACAAGAACCAGAAGGAAGCAAAGAAGCCTAGGATAGGACAGCAAACAGTGGTTCCTTTTGGTTATTTATTTTCATCACTTTCATCTCTAGTAATTAGAAAAAAATGCAAATCAAAACTAATCAAGATTTCATCTCGCTCCAGTTAGAATAGCAGTTATCAAGAATACAAGCAACAATAAGTATTGGCAAAGGTGTGGGGGAAAAGGCACACTGATACATTGCTGGTGGAATTGCAAATTGGTACAACCATTCTGGAAAGCAGTATGGAAAACTTGGAATGGGAACCACCATTTGATCCAGCTAACCCACTCCTCAGTTTATACCCAAAAGACTTAAAAACAGCATACTACAGTGATGCAGCCACATCAATGTTTATAGCACCATAATTCACAATAACTAAACTGTGGAACCAACCTTCAATAGATGAATGGATAAAGAAACTGTGGCACCTATACACAATGGAATATTACTTAGCATTAAAAGAGAACAAAATTATGACTTTGCAGGTAAATGGATGGAGTTGGAGAATATCATGCTAAGCAAAGTAAGCAAATACCAAAAAACCAAAGGCCGAATGTTTTCTCTGATAAATGGATGCTAATCCATAAATGGAGGTGGGGCATGGGATGAGTGGAGGAACTTTCAATTGGGTAAAGAGGAAGGAGAGAGGGGAGGAGGTAGGAAAGATGGTGGAATGAGATGGACATCATTACCCTAGGTACATATATGATTGCACAAATGGTATGACTCTACTTCATGTACAACCAGAGAAGTGAAAAACTGTGCTCCATTTGTGTACAATGAATCAAAGAGCGTTCTGCTAAACAACAACAACAACAAAAATACAATCATAACCCTAGACCTGAGATGGTGTTCTTCATAATAAAACATATTTCTCTGTTTTAGTGATTAAAAAAAGAAGTCATCAAAACAATCTTAAAAAAAAGTTGAAGTATTAACCCTCCACCCCCCCACCCCCCCCCAAAAAAAAAAAAAAAAAAACCACGACAAAAAAAATGCAAGCTAACCACAGGAGACAGAAAAATTGAGTGAAATGGTTAAGAATTATTCTGGGTTTGAAGTTTGCTTGTCCTCATCAATGGATCCAAAAGGAAATCAGAGGAAGAGGGTAGTAGTAGGAAAGGGGGTTAGAGTTTTCATTCTGTTTTTGGTGCTGGGTATCAAACCCAGGGACTTGTGCATGCAAGGCAAATACTCTAGCAACTGAGCTATATCCCCAACAAGAGTTTTCATTCTGGAAGGGGAAAAAGTCAGAGGTGCATGTGAGAGGTGGTAACATCCTACTTCTCAGATGCATCCAAAAGAGATGTTAAGGGTTTCCAGCATAGCCTGTTTTGTCTATTCAAGTGCTACTGAATGGGGCTAGTCCATTTGAGACATGTCTAAGCACTAAATGTCAGACTTAGCAAAAAAAAAAAAAAAAAAAAAAAATCAGTAACTTTTACATTGATTTCAACTGATGATATTTTTGGATATATTGGGTTAAATAAAACATTATTAAAATTTATTTCATTCTTTTTTTTTTTTTTAAAGTATGGCTACCAGGAAATGTGAGGTTACTAATGTGAACTGCATCATCTTTCTAACAGGAGGACTTCTGTAGTCTAGATATCATCTCCCAGCCTTGCCTTTGGCCACTGCATCACTAGTGAAGCACAGAAGCAACTGAGCTCTGGTGCTGAGGGAGAACTGCTAGTGACTGTAGCAGTTTGGCCTGGACTCTGTGATTCCAGGGACTCCCTTGATACCAGGGTGAAGGGCTGGGGGCGGGGTGGTAAATACTGAGCTTGCATATGATTTCTTCTGCAGCTTAGATTTGATCTGGTTTGAGAAAATAAATAATTCTAGGCAGGAAGAAAGAAGGAAAAAAAGTGGGGAGGTAGGTGGAAGAAAGAAAGAAAAATCAAACAACGGTCCCATCCTACAGCTCCAATGGGTAGGATAAAAATTAAAATAAAATCAACCTAGTCCATAAGATCTGCATTAAATTTCAATTATAACCATGATCTCCTAAGTGCTGTGAGCTAAGGTCTCTGCCTGAGGGGAAGTAGTCAACAGATTCTGCCTGGCAGGAAGGAAGTGGTCCTGGTTCAGAAATAGAGGACTAGAAGTGGGGTTCATGCCTGTATTTGCTTTTGTGTTTTCAGAGGCTGACCTTGGGTCTGCGGCTGGATGGGATAGACCAGTAGCTGATAACTGTGTGTGGCAATCCCCACATCAAGTATTTACCTTTAGTGATGTCTTAAAGGAAAAATGTTTACTATCAATGAGGCCCAGGAGATACCACCAATTTATACTTTGAGGAGTGTCTAACATAGATAATATTAAGTTTCTTAATTTTTTTTCCATACACATTTCTATGTTTCATCATACATATGTGCTCAGGAATTTCTCATATGGCCTCTGTAGGGCTGAGGCAGTTAGCACTCCTGAGAGGAGGCTAAAGCTTACTTAGGGGGAATAAGGATGTAAGGCAGCCAGGAGATACAGCTCTTCACAATACCCTCTGAAGGTATAAAGAGTCACTGTCTCTATCCATTTATCTCTGAAGATCCAGGCTGGCTTTTAATCAGAATTAACTATGTGGTGTGCCATAGAACATGGAGTTAAAACCAATCACATTCATTCTGTGGGAGGTCCCAGAAGTCAAGGCCCTCAATCCTTTTCTTTAAACTCAACCCAAGAGTTCAGACTTTAACCAGCAGTCCTAAGCCCAATAGCGGTTTATAAACATGCACAATGTTATCAGCACTTTCCTGTAGGGGATTTTCAATGTAGTCTGGAGAATGGTGACATGCAGATTAGCTTTAGGAGAAAGAAGTTTTTAAGCACCTTTGAAATGCAGTGTCATTTTATTTTCCCTTGAGGAAAATGGCTATGTGGTATTTGTTAAAAGGCTGAATAAATTAAGTTCAAATGAGGTGACTTGTTTCCACCTGTTGGTGTGGATGGCAATAAGTTTGCTTCTGTTTTGTTTTGAAGAACTATGACATATTATGAAAGCATTCTGTTAAGGACACAAAATTTGAATTCAAGTCACTGTTACAGAGCCTTACTTTATTGTATTAATACTTTCTGTAAACTTCTTGGATATTTCATCATTAAAACTGAAAATGCCCACTTTCAATGCTTTATTTAAAAATACAGTAGATTCTGTGGTATAGTCTTATATAATCTTCAGAGAGGAGAGGTGGCCTTGCACTGTCCCCGTGTCTTCCCATTGTCTGGGAGAATACCTTTACTGATTTGATTTCTTTTCTTTTTCTTTTTCAAAAAGCAATTATTGAGCTGGGCTAGTGATGCATGCCTGTAATCCCAAGTTTATGGGGGAGACTGAGGTAGAAGAATAACTTGAACCCAGGAGTTCCACACCAGCCTGGTGAGACCCTGTCTCAAAAATAATGAATAAATAAAATAAAATAAAAGTTAAAGTGCTATTTTTAGTATAACAAACGAAGACCTATCATCTTGCTGGTTTTTCTTTTTCATTTTTTGGCAAAGCTGGGGATTAAATCCAGGGCCCTGTAATATGCTAGACAAGTACTCTAGATACCCAAACCCCCTGTTTTCATTATTTTTAAAAGAGAAGGATCTTCTTTGTAAGTAACTGTTCTTATAAGTGTGGTGTTCATCCTTCTGGAATGTCCTCTGTGTCTAACACACACACACACACACACACACACACACACACACACACACATAAATATCTACTAAAAACCAACTTTTTGAGATCTTTATGTAAATAGGAATAATGTACTTATTCTGTACCCAATTCCCATTCAGAAGGGGCTGTTTTTGATCAGCTCTGCTATAAACATAATTGAATTAGAAATGATTACAGAAATCATAGTAAACCATACACACTTACACAGTACTTTAAAATTACCAAAGTATTTTCCTATGTTTTCTCATTTGATCAGGATAATTGATTAGAATAATCACAACTCCTTATCTCACATTTCTGGCATATCTACTTCCACTTCTCCCGAAGAAGGAAAGTAGTAAACATTTTTTTTTCTGAACATTCCCCTAATGTCATGCACTTGATTATTCATTTGACAAGCCTGGTACAGCCCATCCTATGGGCCAGCTTCCCTGGTTGCCCCAGGGACCCTAGGGTCCTCTTCCACACTGACTACATTGCATGCCAACCAGATGCAGCAGGAAGGGCTGGTGAGAGCAAGCTCATCCTGGCTTTCCAACTGCCTCACTGTGTGACCATAGGCAAGTTCCTTCTTGGAGCTTATTTCTGCACCTGAAGATGGTTGTAAGGAAACCCACCCAGAGGAGGAGTAGGGAGAACATTGGACAGTGTTTGGAAAAGCCCCTAGCAAAGTGACAAAGGTATAGTCCTGTAGGTCCCAATGGCAACCACCCTTAGCCTAACTTAAGTTTGTATTTAAGTGTACTAGCAAGAAAAGAAAGCTAAAAAGTGGGGGTGGGGTGGAGGAAGGGAAATAACCATTGAGTACAATCCAGCTTCCAAGTCAGACTTTCTGTGCCATTTAACTAAATGACTCTCATTAGGTATTAACAAAGGGAATGTGAATCAGGGAAAAAAAAAAAAAACTGTATTACCCTCCTCAGGAGGGTAATGACAGAATGAATTCTAAGATAAACCAGAATGACAGAAGAATGTCATTCTTCTGTCATTCTGGTTTATCTTAGAATTCATGACAGATATGACAGAAGAATTCTAAGATAAACCAGAGCAGCCCTTAATGGCCAGAGACAACTGGAATGCCTTGACCATCTAGCCAAAATAGAATTAAAAGGACTGTTTTATCATCAGCAGCACATTCAATGATTACATGTTAACAGAAAGTTTCTTTCATTCTGGCATAAAATTTTAAGGAACTAAATAAACTGATTACTGTGCTCGTGACATTTATTTCTAAAGCCTATTTTTCCTTGGGGTATCCAACACAGTCTCAAAATTTTTGACAAATGCACTGAGATGCTAAAAAATAGATAGATAGATAGATAGATAGATAGATAGATAGATAGATAGATAGATAGATTTAGGTTATCAAAGATGGACCCTGGGCAAAGGTACCTCAAAATAACACAAACCTCTTCCCCAGTTAATAACATTCCTGACAGCTCCCGACTTCCCCACCGCCAGAGACCCTGGGTAAGACTCTTACCATCGGCTGCGCTGAAGTACTCTGGGTTTACAGAGGCATACAGCACTCCATTCCCCAGCCTGCTGTTATTCCTGCCAAGAAATGAGAAAATTCAGGTTAAGAAACCCTATTCTCCATCTTTCTGGAGATATTTTCATCTTTGTTACATCTGATTTATTTGTTGATTCATGAAGTATCTTGAGAAAGAAAGGGAAGAGTGCTAACTGCTAACAGGAGCTCTGGTCTGCAACCCCAGTTCAGTCTAGGGCCAGTAGATATTTGAGGACACATCTTTTGGCTTCTTTGGTGGCCTCAGATCAGAGTTTTTTAAGAAATAATAGTTTCCTTGTTCAATGGAAATAACACAGTTTATGTGATGGGGGGGGCATGTGTGGAAAAGCTCCACGTTAGCCAGCATAACCTGTGCATCAGAGAAACCAATGAAGGGAAGAGGGGTATGAAGAAAATAACCCTTTTTGTTGTTGTTAAATCATTAGAAAATGTTCTATTCTCCTGTAAAGAATGTTTGACTATAAAGTTTTCCACTCTGTATAATATTTCCTGAAAGAGCTGACCTTTGCTCATGCTCAAATAATCAAACCACTTGGCTGCAAAAATTGTCTTAAATTGGCCCCAGTGCTCACCTCTTTCTATGGAAGACATACAGCATTATCACCAGCCCTCCCACGATCAACAGGATGGCGACCGGCAGAGCGATGATCAGATGGATGAAATTCTCATACGTTGCTGCAGAAATGAGAAGGACATGATATAATGTCATTAGGTGAACAATCTGCTCATTTTATCTTTCAAATTCATGTAAAAATATGAAAAAAAAAATCCCTAAAAGCTTTTGTACTCTCCTATTGAACACTAGGAATTCCTGAAGGTAAATGGTATCAGAAATAGCAAAGCAAACAAATGGAATATTTGAAAAAAGAGGAAATAAAGGGTTGGGCATATAGCTCTGTGGTAGAGCACCCTTGGGTTCAATTCCCACTTCTGTCAAAAAAAAAAAAAAGTTACATGTAGAATGAGGTATATGTTTATTTTTTTAACGCAGTATATTCTGATATAATAGCTTAAATGATGGACTGAAGGAGTCTCTGTACGTAGTTTAATGATTCTTAGTGGATACACACACATTTGCTGAAATAACATTTACTTATATATATACTGACCTTTACCTGTTAACATAATTCCATAAAAAATTTAAAATAACCGGATGGTACCCCTTGCCAATGCTGCTCTAAATTTTCACAATCATTTGAGACCTGTTAAAGTCTTGAGACCATGAGTGCACTTGTCACCAGACTTGTATAACAGATGATAAGTTGGGCAAAAGGGATTCAGATGTGTACCCCTGAAAATTCTGCCAGATGCAGGAAATCATGTCAAAAGGTAGAGAAAAGTAGACCACACATAATGGCAAGGATACAGAGAGCAAGGGAGAGGAGAAAGGGGAGTTAAGGGAAGCTCCATAGGAGAAAATTTCTTTAGCCTGAGTCTTGAAAGAGAAAGATACACTTTCCTTGGGATAAATGATTTTATAAGCAGAGGAATGGCTTAAAGATGACACTGGAGAGAAGCCAGGGGCCAGCTCACCAGGGGCTTAGACCAAACCAAGTGGTTTCAACTCCATTATTCAGATTTAAAGGAGTCAACAAAAGTTTTCAAAACCAGCAGTGAACTGATCAGATTCATGTGCTGGGGTCCAAGAACAGACTGGGGTCCTCTCCACTGCCATGTCTTGGAGAATTGGGAGGAAATATGCTGCAACCTCTGGGGATGCTCTGTGGTACTCAGTTCTGACGTCAGGAAGAAATCACTGCTCCTTTTCTATAAACAAGCCAGATTACAGAGATAACCTTGCCTTCCCAAGGTCATAGGGGTAGCTGGTAAGTCATGGTTCCAAGATGGGAAGCCAGGCTTTCTACAGCCACACCTCAAAATACCACCAGAACACAAGCAACTGGCAGGCTCTGACCTGCGGTAGTGGAGGTGGGTTCCAGAGACATTTAAGAGGCAGAGAGAGAATCTATATGACTTGGATTGGAATGAAAAATGAGTGGCTGGAGAGAAAGAAGAATGAAGGATAACTGTGAAGTTCCTTATTTGGGTGATCAGGGCTACTGATTGAGCTAAGAAACCAAGGAGAAAAGAGGTGTGTGTTTTGAGGACAGGAATTTAGATTTTGGTTTTGTGCACAAGGAGCAAGAGGTACCCAATGGACATCCAAATAGAGATGTCTACTTGGAAATGGGCTTTGAACTCACTGGGGACCAAGTTACGAGGACCATAAGTCAATGATTATTTTGCTACTAAAATCTGTTATTATTATTTCTCTTTAAAATAAAAACACATACATTCTCTTTAAAGACTATTAAGGATGCTTCAAATTTTTTTACATTAAAAATATATTTATCAAGTATCTTTCAAAATGAATGCAAGTTTCAAAATATTCATGAGGTATCAGAAGCTAGGAGGCTTCTTTGTTTCCCCTTAGACTAGAACTAGCCCATAGACTATTTGTTGTATTTATATCACTGGTACTACTGGTCAGGTTCTACTGTGTTTAAGTTTCACATTTCAACAGGCACATGGAGAAATTGGATCATATCCAGAGAAGAACAAAATGAGTAAATGGTTAGAAAATTGATCTCTGCAACTGGGCTGCAAAAAAAGGCCAAAGACTTGAGAATATTTAATCTGGAGAAGGGAAGTCTGGGGGATAATTTAATAGTATTCAAGCACATACAGATTTTTTGTTCCTAAAAAGATAGCAAGTGCCAGAAAGCTTCCAAAGCTTCCATCTCCTCTGAGGATTAAACAGGAGGAAATGAGACTAAACTGTAGTGGGAGAGTCTTGTCTGACATAAGGAAAAGCTTCCCAGCAGCAAAACTGGCATGTGGTTTCAATTTCCCTGCAGTTCATGCCAACTTCTGCTGGAGAAACTCCATCAGAGTGACTCTTGGGTTCCCCAGTGGCATCCTGGCACTCACAGGGTTACATAAGGAACAGAAAAGGCAGAAAGGAACATGACCTCTCTGAAGAAAAGCCAAGTTCACTAAGCCCTAAAGCCAAGGATGCTGTTTCATAGATCACAGCCAAATGCCAAGACCCCAGGCCTAGGCTCTAATCCTTGGGGATGCTGGGGATTGAGGGAGAGGGAAAAAGCCACCACTCTGGTGAGGGTTATATGAATGTTGTTAGAGTTTCAGGTACTGGAAAAGTGGCATAAACTGTAGTTTGGATAAATGTTCCACAAAGGCCCATGTGTTGAAAGCTAAGCTCCCAGTCTGTGGTGCTATTTGGAAGTGGTAGAATATCCCCCCCATAACTTTATTAAGATAAAATTGAAGTACAATACAATGCACATATTTGAAGTATGCAATTTGATCAGTTTCAACAGGTATGTAACCAATATAGTTAATAAAAAAGCATTTCCATTACTTTTTTTTTTTAAATTTGAAATCATGCAGACTGGGTTTCCTGCATGATTTATTACATTAGGAATCAATCACCATAAGATATATAGAACCCCAAATCCACATGTCAATTATTTAAAAATATACAAAATAAGAAATAATACAGCTAAAATTTGATAAATAAATCTAATCAAGAAAATAAGCAAGAACACAAAAATTAATATCAATGGAAAGAGAGCTATCTAATAATCTTACAGATGTTAAAATATATTAAGGTAATATTATAATTGAATGTGAATGTATGTGATAGTTTACATAACATGGTCTATATTAGAGAAGGCTACATGTGCTGCTAAGAAAGTGTATTCAGTCATTGATATTCTATATGTCTGTTAAGTCTAAATTATCAATTGTATTTTTTACTTCTATAGCTTCTTTAGTTTTTTGTTTGGAGCATCTATTGGGAGGTGGTAGAATCTTTAGGAGGTAGAATCTAGCGAGAGGGAGTTAGGTCACTGGGAGTGTGCCTTGAAGGGGATATTGGGACCCCAGTCCCTTCCAGTCTATCTTTGCTTCCCAACCAGCAGGAGGTGAGCAGCTCTGCTTCACCACATACTGCCTACCATAATATACTGTATCACCACACATCCAAAAGTAATGAAGCTAACTGCTCATAGACTGAATCTTCTGAAACTATAAGCCAGAATAAATATTTTTTCCTTATAAATAGATTATCTCAGATGTTTTGTCACAGTAATGAAAAGTCATATAAGCTAACTGGTCAGACTAGCTTAAGTGGACTAAATGGGAGAATTCAGACTATTTTAACTGACAAAATTATTGGCCTAAGCAATTATTTACCTTTGAAACCTGAACTCAGGGACAGCACAGTGCCAGATACATAAACTATCACCTCAGTTTACAATTCTATTCACTCCTATCCTTTTGCTATCTGTCATAGAGGATTTTCAGATAATCATGTATATCTCTGAATATTCAGTGTTGACTAAACTACTACAGTCCTTGTTTTATTTTTTTAAAGAAAATATCTATTTATTTTGACATATAAAATCACATATGTATTTATCATGTTTTGAAATATGTATGCATTGAGATAATTAACATGCATTATATCACATAGCTATCATTTTGGGGGGGTGAGAACATTTAAAAAATCTACTCTCTTAATAATATTCAAGAATATAATACACTATTATTAACTATGGTTAGCATGTAAAATGGCTCTGAACATAGACCAAGGTGAAAGCAGAGGTCTTTATTGGCTCAACAGTGGTTGCACCATTCCAAAAAGAGGAACTCAGACCCTCTTCCAACCAGTCACACGAGGTAGGGTCTCAAAGTCCAGCAATCCCCTAGACTGATTTCCCAGACAAGGCACTGGCTTTTTAGCATGACACTTCTGAGTTGGTCTATGCCATTTTATCCTTAGCAACCCAGCCTTCCTGAATCCTGGACCAGCTTTCAGTTTTATCACACTACTCTTTCAATAGCCTTACTTTTGGCTGGGACATAGAAGAACACAGGATCTGTCCATGACCCATTCCCAGAGAGAGAGGTAGCCTGAATCCGCGCGGTATAGTTCCCTGGGTTTAGCCGGTTGAGCTTGGCCCCTCCATATTTTCTATAATCCTGTCTGGACACACATTCTCGCTGATCCTGAGGGGAAATAAAACACATGCATCAACTGCCTACAAACATAGTAGATATCTGGCACTTGCCAGCTCACTTGCTACCTCGGTGACTCTAGCTGCCCAATCTTTGACCAGCCCCACCCCCCAAAATGATCCTCCCTCAAGTCATTTAAACAATATCCCAAAACTGTAATCAAACACTTTGGAACCCAAAAGAACTTTAGGAGAGTTAAAAATTATTGACTGACCTAACCTATGTCATGAGATAATTTTCTACAATGAAACTATTCTGAGGATGAGAAGCATTCTAGCTTCCTTCCAGAAGCATGGAGCTGCTGGAAAGACCTAAATCCTCACCAACTTTCCACACAATCTTATTGTTTGAAGCTAAGCTAACAGCAAGTAAATTGAGTATAACATTGCACATGTTGTCAACCCTGATGGAAATACATGCAGCTGCAAAGGAAAGCCCCAGTCTCACCTCAATTTGTGATCCGTATTTTATTTCATACATTAGAATCAATCCATTGGGGTTCTCAGGTTCTGCCCACTTTAAAAAGATGGAGTTCTCAGGCCTTGCCTCCCAGGTAACTGGGCCAGGAATGTCATCTGCTCCTTCTGTACAACAATTTAAATAAGGGACAAAGTTGGATTCAGGTCCCCAAAGAGGGTGACAAATGCTGGGGTCACCTGAGAACAACCCTCCTCCCCAAATCTGTGGGGGCGTGGCTGTGGACAGTGATCATGTGGGCTCCTCCTGAGTTGGCTGCTTACACACACAACACAGGTTTAGAAACTGGACCTACCTGATGACTCATGAATCTCAAGATGCCACGAGTCCCCCACCAGAAGCGCCTGTGACCAAGCATAAAAACTTCCTGGCACTATAAGTAATTTTCTTTTTCTGTTACTTCTACCTCTTGAAGAAAGAGCCCATCAAATAACAAAACACTGAAAGGGTGCTGACAAGCTGAAGTAGTGCATGGAGCCTCCAGGTTGTGACACGGATCCTCCAAGGGCCACATATACATAGCAATTACAAGTTCTATGTTGTATGTGAAGGATAGCTACAAAGCCAGTCTGTAAAGATACTACTAAGAAACAGGTGCTGAGAGCAAGTGAGCTGACCCTGCCATCATCTATTCCTGACCCCTCTTTCTAAAGGAATGTAGTAAGCCAAAGTCATGGAAAATTCTACTGACAAAGATGTCTACAGATTAGCTGGGCTGGGCATGGTGGCGCACACTTGTAATCCCAGTGGCTTGGGAGGCTGAAGCAGGAGGATTCTAAGTTCGAGGTTAGCCTCAGCAATTTAGCAAGGCTCTAAGCAATTTGCTGAGACCCTGTCTCAAAACAAAAAATAAAAAGAACTGGGGGATAGGGCTGGGGATATAGCTTAGTTGGTAGAGTGCATGCACATGGCCCTGGGTTCAATCCCCAGCAACACACACACACACACACACACACACACACGATCGGAGGTACATATCTCAGTGGTAAAGCACCCCTGGGTTCAATCCTTAGTACAAAAGATTAGCTGGTCTATGTTAGAGGAGTGTTGGGGAAACTGAGGCACTGGAGGCTGAGGACTGGCCAGGGAATGCTATATGTCAGTGCCAAAACTATGTCAAGGAAGCCTCCCTTCCCAGACTTTAGTCGCCTCCATGCCCTTTCTACTGCCTGAAGCCTCTTGCAGGAGTGAGGGCTGGGCAGTTCATCTTCAAAGATATGAATGGTTGTCTGAGCAACAGGCAGTGTCTAACATACAAGGGAAATGCATATTCAAATAAGCAGGACCACTGGCTACTCTAATAGTGACTTGAGGAGTAATGGTCATTCTGGGACCCAGGTAGTCAACAGGGGTTCATACAGAAACTATGAGAATGCAGAAGTGAAGAATAGTTTATGAGGCCAGGGACTATGCAAATGCAAATGTGAGCCAAGCAGAGGAGTGGGGACTCTACAGGGAGCTCTTAGCTCTCCAGTATTTTCTTTGGAGAGCCTGAGATAGGAATGACATCACAGTGACAGCATGAGCTCCATTTCCTGGGCAGCTGGTCTACCAGGCTGTCTACTAATGACCACATACATATTCCTTAGTAGGACTGAGTCTCAGAGTTGTCAACCTGGATTTAAGACCCTATGTCCACAAAACACAACCTTCTCTACTAAGCTGTGATTGAGTCAGCAGTGGGGCTAGCTGGACCAAACCATACCTGCAGGCATAGTTCTGGCAAAGACAAAGTTAGAGGCACTACAGCCCAGCTTCTCAGCCTCATGATTACAGCTGTGAATATCAATGCGGTACAAAGTAAAAGGCCGGAGGTTAGAGATGACAGTTCTCTCCTTGTTATCCACTCTGCTCTCAAAGAAAGGGTACTCTGTCTCAAGTTCTTCTGGATCTGTCATATTGTAGGAGTCCATCACTGTGGTGTTCCTGCTTCGGCTGGACATGGTGGTGTTGGCCACTTGCATGACATCTCTCCGCTTCCTTTCAGGTCTGCAAGGAAGAGAGAAGCTTGGCTTATAAGTGTTTCTGCCTCTTTTGTCTTTTCTTTGACTAGAGTAAGAAAGAATAACAGAAAAGAAAAATCTAACCCTTGTAACAAAAGGAACTATTTAACCCCTTTGGGTAAGAACCAACAAATAATATGGGGATTTTCTTACTTATCTTGCTTTCTCAACTCTACCCCTCAGGAACAGCACATATGCTTCTTACTAAATCCCAGAGCCACCCTGGGCTAGGCAGTATCTTCACTGTTTGATCAGTGCCATCTGGTCACAGACCTTGTGGTTAAATATGTAGGGGTCAAATCTACTAGTTGCACTAAGATTTATGAGGGGAGAGGTGATGTGGTTGCTCAGGCCTCAGCTAGATGGGGCAGAAGGAATTCAAAGGCCTGTAATAGTGGCTTCTTGGGTTCCCTCTGAAATAAAATAAAGATGCCACGATTTGAGCAGTAAGCAAGTGCTTGAACTTCAGGATCCTTTCTTGGAGAATCCTGCTAATTGAAAATCCTAACCCTAGCTGGGAGCAGTGGCACACACCTATAATCCCAATGGCTCAGGAGGCTGAGGCAGGAGGATCAAAAGTTCAAATCCAGCCTCAGCAACTTAGTGAGACCCTAAGTAACTCAATAAGACCCTGTCCCTAAATAAAATATAAATAAGGGTAGGGACATGGCTCAGTGTTTAAATACCCCTAGGTTCAATCCCCAGTACCAAAACAAAACAAACAAAAACAAACAAAAGAAAAAGAAAGTCCCACCCTAAATCCCTGGTGCAGGCCTTACTCCTGTAAATCTCTGGAGCCCAGCTTTGCCTCCCTCTCAGCAGTGGGCCTTGTGGCCTCCTCAAGACTCAGCCTTTGTCACAGATTTTAGTAGGGCTTGAAACAGAAACAACAACAACAAAGAAAAAGGGAATGCATAAAATCCCCAGGGAAGAACAACAATACCCAAAAGGGCAGATGAAGGTGTGACTCTCCAATTGGTGTTTTGGTGGGCTATAGAAAAAGGGGCTTCCCTCAGAAACCTTAAAAACAGGCTCCTTGGGCTGGAGGTATAGCTCAGTGGGTAGAGTGCTTGCCTTGCATGCACAAACCCTGGGTTCAATCCACAGCACCGCCAAAAAAAAAAAAACAAACTAAACAAACAAACAAACAACAACAACAAAAACCAGGCTCCTAACTTTTACAGGAACCAAGAAAACTAAACAGCATGAGAGGAACATCCAGACAGCACACCAACCACCCTTAGGTTAGCCATGCACCATGAAGGAAATAGGGTGTGAGGCTACTGGATGGCTGCTTGTCTTATGAATGGGCAAAGGGTAGCTGGGAGCAAATGAAATAAACCTTGCCTGGTAAGAAAAGTAAGAGTTAAAAAAAAATGAGAAAGCTCAGAATATAGGAAGCTTGTCAGCCTCATGTATGAGGGAGAGCAGTAGCAGGGAAAAAAAAGTTCACCCAGGGAAGAAGGCATCCCGGAAGATATGTGAAAAGTTCAGTGGATGCCTCACAAGCCTCTTTCTGGTCCCTAGGCCTAAATCTGGAAGGTAGGAGGCCAGGAGAAAAGACCATGGGCTCCCTTGTCTGCTCAGCCCATGGATTTTTCAGCAGAACACATGGTCTTTCTTTGTATAGTGATACTTGGACACCATTAAAGGCAGAAACCACCCAATAGTTAAGCTCATTCCAAAAGGTAGCAACCTACAATATCAGGGGCATGTGAATTTGTTTTTATAATGCTGGGGAAGGATTAGGAAATGAGGTCAATAACTCACCATTCTTGCATTGTGCAAAACAACCAACTAACCGCCTACCTTCTTGGAAGGAAAGGACACAAGAAACAACATTTATTGCTAGGGAGATCTTTTTCAACACGTTACCAACAAATTTTCTGCCCTTACTTGAAAACCAACACAATACACACTTAAGTTTACAAGTAAGAAGCTGCTTAGGTTTGATCTACTGCAAAAATAGTTCTGGTCTATGCCCTCCCCCAGCCACTCCTGTTGAAATGGTATTACACCATTAAAGTACTTAACATTTTACTTATTTGTAAACACCACACTTTTGGAGACCACATAGCTACTGCTATGGACATCAAGTCAGGGGTTGAGGGAGGTAGGCAACAAAGAACATTAGCAGGAAGGTACAGGCTCAGGTAAGCAAAATGGCCCATACATAATTCTTTGTCATGGCTACATTCCAATGGCATGACCAATAAGAAATACTGCCAACTTTCTTCACTCTACTCCATGATACAACTTACTCCTATTGGAAAACATTTTACTTCTCAACATCTGTCAATGTTTTAGTTAGATAAAGCAAACTATGTATTTGAAAATTAAAGATGGTGGTAAAGGAAAGGTGTTTACCACCCAACACTGACTTCAGAAAGTAACTTGACAAACTCTACTTTCCATTCTATTTCAAACACAAAGGACACATGGGACCATGTGGAAGGGACTGTATTTGACTTATTTGATTTTAGCTCCCAAATAAATTGTTCTTAGAATGGATTGAAAGAAATCAAAAGTTTTTGGTAAGCTGTAAAAACAAGAAATGAGACTTGGTGATTCAGTTATTCTGTCATTTGAATACCTCTTTATGTGAATATCAGATTTATGCCTCATTATGAGGCAAAAACCAATGAAAATTCTTACAAATTGTGGCCTCTTAGCATGGACAAAACATGGGTATTCTTCCCATGAAAAGAGAGAACGAAGTTGGACTTATTTTGGGAGAGAGAGTCATGCTATGGGATGTGGCACAGAGGAAACTTATTTTAAACCCAACAATATAAATGCTTTGCATTCCTTTATTGTGATGTATGTAAGAAATAATAAACAATAAATAATTAAAATAAATAAATAAATGCTTTGCATTAATAACATCTGTATCAATTTAATGACCACCTTCACACCACTTAGTCTGGTGTTCTACCTCTGATGACAAAAAAGATATTGTCTTGTCACTATAATTGAAAGCTAGGGGCCTTTCAGCAAAACCTTTGCATTGTTAATGGTTTGTCCACTGAGAGTTCTTGTATGGGAAGCTTAGTCCTCAGTATGGTTGTATTAAGAGGTGGTGGAATCTTTAAGAGGCGGGCCTATTGGGAAATAATTAAGTCACTGAGGGCACTGCTCTCAGAAGGGATTAATGCTGGTCTCAAGGAGTAAATTAGCTGTTTTTGCAAAAGTGAGTTGTTAAAAAGAGCAAGGCCAACTGCTGAATCTCTCTGGCATCTTGCTAACTTTTGCTCTCTCCTCTAAAACTGAGCCTCAGGTATTTTATTATAGTAACAGAAAATGGACTAGTAACACTTTCTAAATCCTTAAAAATCTGAACTTTTGGAAAAGTAGATTGGATAATAAATGTATGAGTATAACCAATAGCCTCTGATGGTAAACACACAGACAACTTCTTGGGGCCAGGTATGTAGATCAGAGGTAGAGTGTTGTCTCGTATATGTAAGATCCAGTGTTTGATCACCAGCACCACAAAACAAAACAAAACAAAAAAAAAACAAAAACACAAACAAATAAACATACTTCCTGCCCAATCTGCTTGAGACATTCTATATTCATCCAACCTCCAACCTTACAACAACAGTGACTGCCAGTAGCTGAGCCTCTGCTGGCCCAGGTGGAGTGGATCATGTGGAAGATACAGGGCAAGAAAGAGCTTTTGTTTATGAGAAAGCATGTCCAAGACCCAGAAACTAAATTAGTTAGGATGTCAGAGGGGTCACCAAGCCTCACTAAGTTCTGATTTCAAACATCTCTTAGCTTTTTCCAGTCCTTAAGCTTTTAGATTCTAGGAATCACACACGGTACACAGATATCATGGATAAGAAAATAGCAATGCACACTAAAATACAAGGATGACACTGAAATAGCAGCCCTATAATCTGTCAGCCAACAGGAGCTCTCCCAGTGGGATGGTGGTAGGGCTGGTGGTAGCCTCCTGGGCCCTCATTGCTCTAGAGGCTTTAAGTGAGAGATAGAAGGGAAGGGATGGGAAGAAAGCCACCAAACAGTGAGGATTTTCATTCTCAAAAGGAAGTAGTACCTCCACTTCCAAAAGGTCTTTATTTCCTACTTTACTGATTCTTCAAAGTAAGATGGCTATCTCTGACCATTTCACAAGTATCATGAAAGTCACTTGACAGAAAAAAAAATCACTTTAAAATCCATTTGTTGTTACAACTGAAGACAGTCTTTAAGGACAAAGTAAATATGGAATAAAGTGCAGCTTCAAGCTTCCAAGGTCTCAGAGGAAGAGAAAAGGCCAGGCAGAGTGTTGATAGCTAGGGCATCCTGGGGACTGGCATTGACACCTTGGAGAGACACTGCTGGTCCGAATCCAGCTTTCTGCCCAGTTTTCAGATATGAGGCTATTTCTGAATTCTGCACTATAATCTTCAGGAAGAAGATTATAAAGGGAGTCAAGGACCTCCACTCCAAGTCTTTTCTCAGACATTACCAGCCAACTCTGCTGAGGTTTCCTCCAGTTCTTAAAAACCATTTAATTCACTTTTTGATAAAGTATTAAAATTAAAAAGCATATCTATAGTATAAACTTTTGCCATTATAACTATTTACCTGTGTAATTTAGTAGCATTAATTGCATTCATTAGAGTTATACAATCATCACCATTTTTGCAAAAAAATTCTCACCAACCCAAACAGAAACTCCACCCATTTCAAGATAATTCCCCCATTGCCCTCATCACCTTACTCTATGCTCCTAGAAAATTCTAACCTACTATACACTTGCTTAATCTGTATATTTCATATACATGGAACCATATAGTATTTATTCTTTTGTGTCTGGCTTTATTGGGATGTCATTTGCAGGATTCATGCATGTTGTATCATGTATCAGAATTTCCTCCCTTTTCATGGCTGAATCCTAGTCCATCTATTTGTACCACATATGTTTATCCATTCATCTGCTGACGGACAATGAGTTGTTTCTAGCTTTTGTTACTATGAATAGTATTGCTACAGAAAATGTCTATTCCTCCATTTCTGTTCCCACTTCACAGAAACCAAGGCTTAGAGCACAGGAGCAGAGTGACTCCTTGAAGCAGGGTATCTGTTACTTTGAAAGACTATGTTCTATGCTGCTTCCCAAACCTGCTTGTGAAGGATGCCTGGGGCATCTGGTTACATTCTGAAGTTGGTTTGACTCTGACTTTCCCCCTCTTGCTTCAAACCTTCTCTGCCAGCATTGGGGAGAAATGGAAAGGGCAGAGATGAGCCCAGATCCTGGCTTTTCCTTTAGCTGATTTCCATGAGTGTGTACATGTGACTGGAGACCTCTGAGCCTCATCTCTCAGTATCTGTGTGGGGGACCCCACCTGCTGTCTGCAGGAGGCTGTATGGGTGAGGTAGCACCCATCATACCTGCAGTGCCTAATA
Organism: Marmota flaviventris; assembly: GCF_047511675.1. NCBI lineage: Eukaryota > Metazoa > Chordata > Mammalia > Rodentia > Sciuridae > Marmota > Marmota flaviventris. Next base: position 148,303,253 of record NC_092499.1, read on the forward strand.
ACAGGAGCCCCAGTCCCCTTCCTTTTAGGACTAACCAGTTTCCACAGAAGCTCCACTTACTTGACTAAGCCAATGTCACCTCCCATTGTTCCCTCTCAGTGGCCTCCTGTATCATGTCCCACACTACCAAGTAAAGACAAAAGCAACAGAATCTGCTCAAGCATCACCATCCTCTAGGGATGTTTTCAAATGGCACAGGTACCTGGGCACAAAGATGGAGTTATGCAGGAAATTCTCAAAGACTTTGCGGTATTCAGCCTCCTCCTTCTCAGCTTGCTTCTCAGCTTCAGTTTTAGGGCAAGCACAGCAAGGCCCTTTCTCACCACCACACACTTCAGTCTTGGGATTCTCTGTTACCTCTTCGACATCAATGGTGCCATCAGCATACTTCCTGATGGGGATTTTGTCTTCCAAGAAAAGAGAAGTGAAAGGGAGAATAGGAATGAAAGCCAAGTACAACTGGCTTGTGAGGAGAAAGAATAGCTATCAGCACCTTTAATCAAGAAAGTGCTGGTTTCTAATGTAGGGAAATTACACTATTACCTGGTTGGTGTATTATTGGGCTCAGATACGTTCAGACAATGGGCATGAACAGGTGCACCTCCCAACTGGGCCACTGCCGGCAACCTTACCTTTGGAACAGTAATTATGCCGGTACAGGTAGCCGTCCTGAGGCTGCCGCTGCCATCTCACAATGTAGTAACTCAGGTTACCGTTGGGTAGAGATGGGGGGTTCCATTTCACAATCAGCTGAGAAGAGGAGTTCGATGCTGAAAGGACATCCAGGGGAATGGAAGGAACTAGAAAGGAGAACAAAAAACATTTCAGAAAATGAAATGAACCTAAGGTGGAGGCTATCAGGTACTCACTGCAAACCAACAGGAACCTGCAAGTTTGACCTGCACCAGAAGATAGCAATGAACACTGAAACACAAAGAGAAAACAGAACACTGTTTTGAAAAAATTTTAATTTAAATGCCAACATTTCCCTTTACAGCATTTATTTTTGGGTAATCTTTGTAAAAACAAACACTGCTGAGTTGCAAATGGGAAAGGTTGTTGGGGCAAAACCAGGGTTAGAACAGATGACAAAATCTACCGTCAATTCAAACACTTGATCTTTCTCATTTATTACAACTGCCATTCTCCAAAATGTTTAACTCTGGCAATTTTAACAAATGCTAAAAGTGACTGATTCGAATTTCATCTGAAATTTTGAATCTCTGATAAAAATGGCAAGAATACCAAATGAAAGGTGGCAGTAGAATGGGGGCTGCAGACCATGTGTGAGAGTGTATGAGTGCATGTGAGCATGCACCTGTGTGAGAGGGGTCAAAGGGACAGATGAGACCAAGAGCATGGAAATCCACCAATCCTGCAGTCATGCTTCAGTGGAACGATGAGACGTGACTCTGAAAAGCAGCCTAAAAATCAAACACATGTTAAGCCCTGATTTTAAGCCAAGGATTCTGTGGGCAGCAAAATAATACCAATTTTAGGCAAAGCATAATAATCCAATCAGCCTTTACTTACTAATGACAACCTAACCCAAATCCAGAACTAACTTATGCAAATAGGGAAAACATATCCCAGGGCCAATGAAATCTTGTTCTCATAAGGCTCACAAAAAAGCACCAATTTCAATGATTTTTCCAAGGTGCAAAAGATATATAAAATACACAAAGATCCAACACCTTTAAGGAATGCCTCTTTGGGAAAAGGTAGGATTAATGCTAGTTTTTTAAAGAAAACAAAACCACTTGATGCTCAGCCAATTTAGAGTTTCCAAAAACAAGCATTTCAAAAACAAACACCTTATTGTTAGATATTACAATGACAGGTGCCACCAAAAAGCAAAGAGAGAGGACCAAGTCATTATTTATCTCTACCACTCATAAGGACAGGGGCCAAAATGGAGTAAGCTGAGTCAATCTGTACAGGGCTTGGTTTTCTATCTTTGGGGAAAAGAAACAGGTTTCTTAAGAATTTGCTGTAACAGTTGGGTGTGGTGGTGCACACCTGTGACTCCAGTTCCTTGGGACACTGAGGCTAGAGTGTTCCAAGTTCAAGGCCAGCTGGGCAATTTAGTGAGACCCTATCTCAAAATAAAAAATAAAAAGGACCAGAAAACATCAGTGGTAGTTCAGTGGTCAAATAAGTCCAATGGGTTCAATCTCCAGTATTGCTTAAAATTAATTTTTTTTTTTTTTTTTTTTTTTTTTTTTTTTTTTTTTTGCTATACGAAGGAGAATTTTCTATTTCTTTCTCAAACTAGTCACAGTGTTTTACTGGGAAGGGTTTCTTCCAAATGTTAAGAGGAAAACTTATTCTGGTGCATTTGAACTTCTGCTGTATGAAGCCTTGCCAAGGGTTAGAAGCCTATGCCAACTTTATCTCTATAAACTCTTTAGGGTCAGTGACATTACTGTGACCACTTACAGGGTCACTGAAATGGGGCAGGGGAAAGGAGGGGGAACCAGGCATGCACGAACAAAAGGTTTTCCTCATCTACTTTTTCTTCTCACCCTTTCTGCCATTTAAACTTATTCTGTGTTAGGTTTATGAGTATTAAAAAAATACCTTGCTCTTTTTAAGAGCAGTCATTATCAAAAAATGCTTCTCAGTGCTGTAGACTATTACCCCAAACCTCCCACAAATTCATATGTGGAAATACTATTCCCCTGCAGATGGCATTAGAAGATGGGGCCTTTGAGAGGTGATTAAATCACAAGGGTGGAGTCTAGTAAATGGAATTACTGCTCTTACAAAGAGGACATCAGAGGTCCCCTTGCCCATTCTTTCTGTAATGTAAGGACACAGCAAAAATACAGCTTTCTATAAACCAAGAAGTTGGCCCTCTCCAGATACCAAAGGTGCACATGTCTTTATCTTGGATTTTCAGCCTCCAGAACTGTTGAGAGATAAATTTCTGTTGTTTATAAGTCACCCAGGCTATGATATATTTATTATAACAGGCAGTGTCTTTAAAAATGAAGGGTAGCTCTCTACTTCTAAATTAGTCTTTATATACTTGGAAAATACAAATATATACAAATGTTGCTTTTGTTGTTTCCAGATTATGGAGTTGAGAAATGAAGTGCTTTAGAATATGAAGACGAAACATCTTCAGTCAATAATCATATACCCACGACAAAGTAGGTCTTGAGTTTTTGGGTTTTGTCCATTTCTTAGGAACACTAGTGATTATAAAAATGGAAAACCAATGAGCCACAAGAGGTTAGTGGTACACAGATCAATCAGCATGGCTTCAGTTCCCAGAGGTTTAAGCATCAAAATAAACAAAAAAGGCAGCCACAAGGGGCTATTTCCTGGTGGGGCCTTCCAAGGAAACTATCCCAGGACCCCGGAGGACCTGGGCTTATTGGCACAGAGCAGGTAGAGGATGAAAGGTCACAGCAAGTCCAGAAAATGGCACGGGAGCCTCTAAGATATTAGCAGCGGGAAAAAAATGTAATACAGTGTTACACGTTAACAAGAAAGACTATAGGTATATCTTATGACTGGCTCTACAACTATACCTTGTCTATCCAAGTACAACAGGTCATAAAGAGGCAGGAGATGGGGGTGTGTCTGATTTGTAGATACCTGAAGCATTGGTACGAATGTACAAGATTTCACTCTTGGCCCCACGAATGTGGTCATTCTCCACCATGGTGAGGGTCACGGCCTTGACATAGACTGCGTATTGAGTCCAGGGCTTCAGCCCATGCAGTAAAATGCCAGGTTCCACATCTTTGTTGGGAGGGAGGTCCACGTCCACCATGTTCCAGCTATTGGAGCCACAGGCATCCTGCCCATCATATTCTGTGACATTTTTAAAGGGTCTGAAAGACAATCAACCAAGTGCAGAGAATATTTCAGGGCTCTGATGTCAATGCTCTCAAGAACCTTCCCCAAATGCTGAGCATGTAACACTTTCTATAGTGGGAATTCCAAATAAAAACTAATAATTATACTTGTACAGAAGAAACTGGTCTCTGGGTTCATCACAGTTATGCACTACAGAATGAGCACTCAGTCTCAGGAAGGGGGCAAGTACTATGTTACTGTGATTGAAGATGCTGCTCCTTAAGACATGCAAATACTATTTTTTTCTCTTCTGAATTGCAACATTTTTTCCATCATTAAGAAAAAACAAACACAGTCTATTAAATGCAAACATCAGATATTGATAAAGGATAACTTGGAGATAAAACTGACATTTCTACATTAAAAAAGAATTGCTTCTAAAATTTAAATTGTTCACAGCCCATTTTGATGCTTAAGTAACTTATAATATTTAAATATCAGATTGTTTCAGAAACTAGCAAAAATTTATTCCTTAGTGAAATTACCAGCTGACACTGCCAGTATTGGTAGGATCTTCAAAGAGAATGGAGTATTTTACATGGATGTATGATTGAATAGGGATTCTATATATATGAGATGAAAGTGCCTCTGGCCACTGGCTTCTGAAACAGACATTAACCTGCCTGCTGTCATGAGGGACTGTTATGTATACAAACACTGAATGCCTAGTAATTCTGAGCTCCCTATTATTTGCTGGCTATACCAATTCCTAGGACCCCTAACTCCAGCAGAGAGAAGTGTGCCAGGTGCTGCCATTGCTGCTTGGCTCTTGGGAAGCCAAGCATCTGGAAAAGAGATTTATGCTTTGAGATGGAACCTGGATAAGGAGATGATTGACTGGGGGAATCACTCAAATACAGGAAGCAAAGGAGAGAAGGAGACCAAGGAGAGATTGCAATCTGTAAGAATAAGTCATGGCTTAACAAGTAGGTGAATGCCATCTGTACACAAGAAAAAGCCCCAGCACATTCAGGGAGAAGTCACAAAATGCTGAACATATGAAGGTCAGTTTCTCTACATTCTTATTCCCTTGTTTGAAGGGCTCATGACCTTGAGCAGAGACTGGAAGAGGCCCATAGATATAATGCCTGGAAAAAGACAAGGGAGCAGTCTAGGGTCATACTCCTGCAGGTTGTTCCTAGAGTAGGTGTTCATGGGCATCACATGTGCTCATCACAGTTTATGACAGTTTGGACTGACCCAATTCTCTGAAACACAAAGATTTTCCCCCTTTGGATTGAACTTATTCAAACATCTCTAATTACCAATAAACAATGAAAAGCTCAAGCTGATACTTTCCTGTTTATGGCTGTCACCAACTAGAATCAATGTTGCCTGAGAGCTAAGGAGGATACATGAGGATGAAATTGAATATTTGGCTTGGTTCTGCATGGGGAACCCATTGGCTTCCTGTTCAGCCAAGGCATGCAATGACCAAAGGACTGACCATGCCCACTCCCAGCCCTGCCAAAAGAATGACATCATGAAATGCAGAAACTCACGCCTCCTTGTAGTAAACAGTGAAGCTGATGAGATCCCTGTAGTCCGGGGGCCGGTACCGGTGCCAGGTTATGATAATGCGGTTCTTCCACGTGGTGGTGGATGTGAAATGTAGGACATCACTTTCACCTGGACACAGAGGTATCTCATGAGTGATAGAGATACATGCATCTCTGAAAAGATACTTGTCTGGGCACTATTCTTTTCCCTAAACCTGGTAGTACATACTAACTCTCTTTCTGGACTTTGTAGGTGGCTTTCTTATTTTCCACTGAGAATTTAGTATTTCACTATGTAGAACTCATATGAAGGTCCATTACTTCATTTTAGTTTAGTTAGTTGCACTGGCCACATGCCCAGGAATTATGTGACCCTGTGTTTCTTAACCTGAGAGAAGGGCCACTTCAGTGAACAAGATGGCCTATCCTTTACACACTGGCTGCCAAAGGGGATTTGGTTAAGTGAGAGTAAACCTTTAAGCTGGAGCAAGTCTTTTTAGAGAGGATGGCACTTGTTCTGCTGGTATCTGCTTGCTTCTGTGCAATCAGCGAAGGCATGTACACTACCTCAGGTGAGCCACAGAAAGGAGATTTTCTTAAGTCTAAACTGGGTGTCAACCTTAAAGAACAACGAAACTCTTTGAAGGCCAGCTAGAAACCTGCATTAGATTAAGTACTGAAAAGAACTATTGCCCTGGCAGAACTCTCTGTGCTCTGGAGAAGGTACACCTTGGCTGGTAGGGTGCAGCAAAAAAGCTGGCCCAAGCCTCTCTTGTTCTTTACACCAGATTCCAACTATAAAAAGAACCAGAGAGGACCAATAGCTACTACCCTGAAGGAAACATGAAAATCTCCAACCAGGTGTCCTTTGCCCTATGTTTGCCTGACTTTGCATACCACGGAGGTGGAGCACAGGGTTGGAAGGCAAAAAGACACTACATAGTCCTTGGAGCAAAATGTGCTCAACTGGGATGTGGGAAATGTTGCAGATTCCGTTGAAGTGTTATTTAGAGAGAAAACCCCGATTGTGTTTTTGAAGGAAAATAAATGGTTTCATATTCATGAGCTGACAGGTCAGGCTGCCTGGCTTTGAAAATGCTCTGATATATCCATTTGCCTATGGCCTAAACAGGGAGCAAGTCAGGGAGTTGGAGGGGAGGTGAAGGCGCTAGCTATAAACATGCTCTCTACCTCTAGCTCACATCTCTTCCCTCTAAAACTCTGGCTATCTGAGTATCTACCAGATAAATCCGAACACCTACAAAATAAGCTAGGACTAGATGCTAAACAATTTATAGATTCAGTTTTCTGTGTGTGTACATGCACGCAAATCACTCCCTAACATATAAATTACTATTTATTTCCTAACATTTTAAAGCTAAAGGCAGTGAGAAAATTAGCTCTTAAAATCCTATCAATCCAAAAAGAGCCACAATGCTTTTAAAGCAGTTTTCATACAGGGTTAAAGGAGAAACATTCTGTGACATCCCAGGCCTAGGACCACACTTAAAGAACAGCTGGTTTAACAGAAGCTGAGCTTCATATCTATGAGAGCATAAAGTGAAAATTGTATCACCAGAACAGTGTTAAATTATATTGTTCAAAATTTTAAAAGTATATGGACTCAAAGAAGCAGGCTCACTCCATCTTTTTGGTATTGGTGGGGGAAACGAGGCAGAGGTGAGTGAGAGCGAGCAGCCCAGGGCCCACAGTGGTTTTCTTGCGGTTGAGCTCCTTCTATCCCCAGGCCTCTGCCCTGATCCTTGGGAGAAGGGCAGAGCTGGCCTGCCCCAGGCTCAAGTGTGCTGGCTCTTCTTTGACCAAAAAAAAAAAAAAAAAAAAAAAATCTTTGTCCTGGTGCAGAGAAAGATATTTCACTGTGTATTCAGTGATTACCCCTTCAGAATCTGAGTAATAACCTATTTATAAATGTTGAACGCACTGATGCAGATGCTCAGGAAAATGTATCAACGTGAATATATCAGCAATCTGCCCACTACTGACTGTGGCAGCAAGGTGCTAGCTAAGGTGGCCTCACATACCTCAAGAGAAATGAGAGGCAACAGGGGATCAGAGATGGGTGGGAGTGGCTGCCCAGAAACACATATTCCTATTGGAAGAGGGGTCATTGGTTATCAGAGCTGAAAGAGCCACTGTGGTTTGAATGTTGTCACTCACAGGAGGCTCTTTCTCCATTGTTTCTGGTGTTTATGTCTCCTTTGCTTTGGCGCCCTTTTGTCCCTGTTACTTCCTCCATGCGGTAAATTTCAGAAACACACAGTTTGGGATTGAAAGCAAAGTACATTTTCCCAGATTTGATGGTCAGGTTGCGGTGGTCCCAGTCCCACAGCTGCTGCAAGTTCTGGTTATCCAAGACATAGAAGGAATAGTTCCTGGAAGCACAGAAATTGACATTATTGTACCTGCTCATGTACATGTTCCACCTCCAGCATGCTGGCCCCACCCAACACAGGTCCTCTTTACCATGTGTGTCATGCCATAACACATTTCCTTTACCAATAAGAGATTTACTTATTGATGCCATGTAAGAGCAGATAGCTGCTGATAACAATGACAACAGCATGAGTCAAGGACAACATATTGAAATCAATAGGACACTAATTAATTTGATGACATCCATTACCAACATATAAAGCTTCTCACATGGGAAAATGCTCCTCAGATCATTCCCTAAAAATGTCTTTGGTTATTTTTTCTCAGAGCCAGGTGTGTACAATGCACTTGAAATCAGTCCATGGGAGAACAGACATGCTTCACTGCCCAACCAGAACAGCTTACACATTTGCTGCAAAATCTCCCATTATCCCTGAGAGTAAATCCTACCCATGCCCAATAAGCAGCACACGATGAGATGAGAGACAGGGGCTGGGGTAGGACCAATACTAGGTTGCTTCCTCCTCTACTTTTATTTTTTACCCAGAGAAGCCCTAGCTTCAATGCCTGGAGGTATGGGGGTGGAGAAATGTTTCTGATAGGCAGTCCCCCACCCTGGGCCTCTCATTGATGCAGCAGGACTGTGCGTCCAACACAGTGGTTCTTCAAATTTGATGTGAACCAAGTTTATTTTTAGAGTGCATGGCCCTCTGCAGAGATCTAACGTAGAGAATTGCCTCTCTAACATGAGCCAGGTGAACTCCAGCAAGATGCTGGAGGCCCAGAGCCCACCAGACTGGACATGGCTCCTCCCCCAATGCTCAAGTTGTCCACCAAAGGGAAGATGTGGGGACAACCAGCAGGACCCTGGTGTCAGGAGAAACCCATGTCTGGGTGGTGGGGGGGGGGGGACAGGTGAAAACTTGAAGGTCTGAAGAAAGATCCCTCTAATAGATCTTTCTCTTTTGTACCCCATCCCTCCTGTTATGGTTTGGATATGAGGTGTCCCCGAAAAGCTCATGTGTAAGACAATGCAAGAAGGTTCAGAAGAGAAATGATTGGGTTGTAAGAGTCTTAACCCAATCAGTGATTTAATCCCTGATAGGGATTAACAGTGGTAACTGAAGTGGTATGGTGTGCCTGGAGAAGGGGAGAATTGGGGAGTGGCTTTGGTGTATATATGTGTATCTGGAAAGTGAACTCTCTGCTTCTTGATCACCATGATGTGAGCTGCTTTTCTCCTCCAGTTCTCCTGCCATGTTGTTTAGTCTTACTTTGAGCCCTGAGAAATGGAGCCAGCCTTCTATGGTCTAAGATCTCTGAAACCATGAGCCCTCTTCCTCCTCTCCAATTGTTCTTATCAGATCCTTTAGTCATAGCAGCAAAAAAAGCTGACTAAAATATCTCCCCCTCAGGTAACTAGCAAGCAACACCATGGCTATCGGTCTGAGTCCTCTGTGTTGATGGGTCAGTTCCCTAAGGACCTTGAATCCTTCCTCTCTTCCTCTGGTGTCCAAGTCTCAGATTTCTTCAGGTTCTCTCAGAGCTTAGGACTTAGGCAGTTCTTTGAGCTATTTCTGAGATCTACTCACAGACCAATAAGAAACATGCAGAGAAAAGAACCTTGGCCCTCTCTCCAAAGCCAGGAATAACCAGGACAAAAGAGAACCTTGAAGTCCTCTCCTACCTCTGCACCTGCTGAGGGGCTGTATTATACCAAAACTAGGATCATCCTGTATTATACCAAAACCAGGACCTTGGCTCATCCTGATCCATCCCCAGCCTGAGTCTCATCTAGGGCAAAGCATGAATTATAATTACAATGCTGTCAAGCAGTCTTGAAATTTCCTTAAGAATTCACAAGGGAGTTCATACCAGAAGGAAGTTCAGAGACAAAACCCAAGGACCAGAAATGCCATTAATGAGTTGAAGGACCCTGAGGCAAGCCCTTTAGTGCTATTTGTAGCACCTTTTTCTCACTTACGGAAGGGACATGAACAGGTGACATTTGAGCTCCTTGTTGACTTTTAAGAGTCCTAATGTCCAGAGGAATTAGAGAGCTGAGATAGGGTCCGGCCCTCTAGCTTGAAGTCCTAGTCCTCTCTGAGCACTGGGCCCTCTGTGCACACAGGGTGTATGTGTGTGTGTGTATGTGTGTGTGTGTGTGTGTGTGTGTGTGTGTGTGTGTAGGGCCCTGCCATGCAGGGCTCAGTGAACCAGCAAGTAAGCCCAAAGTCAGCACCTCTGAAACCAGGCCAGGCATCTCACAGACCCATCTTTAGTCCTGTGGGAACATTAGTGGTCACCAAATGAGTGATAAACTCCTGCAAGTCAACATTTCTTCCCTTTCAGTAAGAGTTCTTTCCTTCACATATCTATGTGCTGGAAAAGAACCTAAGAACATTGTCCAAATAAATCTAGACTGCAATATAAGGTCATGTATCCTGGGGCTGTCCTGGGACTCAGCCTGATCAGATCTGCTGTCCTTGGGGGCAGAGCCCATCCACATCCACTATCTCAAGGCTGATTAGGGCATTCAGTACAATTATCCAACTGAAGAAGGGGTGCAGAGGTGGAAATAGATTTGTCCTATCATAAGTCCATTCTTGCTCAAGGAATATTTCTAGCTCCAAAGGAGACTGCAGGGTCATTGTTAACCCTGATGGGTCTGGCTGCTCCAAGGTACCCGTGATAGTCACAGGTACAAAATCCCTTTATTGCTCTGAAGAAACCTACAGGCCAGGTGTAAGGACCCATTAATCAGGTCAAACTTCCATCTCAATCCAGGATGAGGATTATTTCAGTAAACCAATTTTCCTAGCAAGAAATAGAACTGCACTGAAAATACCTTCTGAACAAAACATTCTTCTCCCCATGGGAGGAAGCATGAATTATAAACCAGGAATTTGACATATGAATGGCAGGCACACTGAAATTCCATGTATTTGATTAATCACTTTGAAAAGCAAGATTATCTTTTTACAGTAAACACAAACATTTTTTTACAATGTTGAGAAGGCTGGGAGCCAGGATACCAATATCAACAAAACTCAGGCATTATGAAGCTAAAGAAAAAGGAAAATAAAACCCTCATCAAAATAATAATCAAGCCATTCATGAGCTGCCTGTCAATACTGCTCTTGTTTTTCCATTCCCAGCTTGGGTCCCTGCTCCCCACAAATTCCTAACATAATTAGGTGAAAATGAGGAGACACTACAAGGCAGAGACCTGTCTGTACATCTTCAACATATAAAAACACTGAGACTTTCATTGTTTCCTAAAGGAAATGAATATTTTAAAGGAAATTACTCAGTAAATGTGATTTCAAAATTGTTTCTAAGCTCACTGCTTTTACATTCATAGAATATTTTTAAAAGTTTTGTTATTTGTTTATTTAATTCCCACAGGCTCTGTGATGCCAAGGTTTTACTGCTATTAGTATCTTGGCTCTCAGACTACTTGATATTGAAAAAAAAAAATTTTGTTTCTCTACTCAGATGGGTCCTGTCAGTCAATTGTAGACCAAGTGAGGTGGGTTGGGAGTGGTTGCTTATCACCTGGAGGGCATCTTTATGGCATCAGTATGGATATTCTAAATGTCTACCCAGCACATAGTACACATTCGATTGTGTCATCTGTGGCTACCATCTTGGAGTTGTCCTCCTTCTCAAGTGTCAGCACACCCCACACACACTGCAGAAAAGGTGGGGAGCAAAGAAAGCACCAATGCTGGGGATCTGAGTGGTACTTGGGAGACAGCGCCAGGGAGAGGGTTCAGAGCATTCAGTATGGGAATATAAAGATCAGGTCTGAGCCTCATCTCCACTGCTTACTAAGTAACAACTCTGGGCAGTTTATTCAGCTTCTCCCAGGTTGGAGTTTCTCAGCTGCAAATGGGAGGTGTCTTCCCTGTTCTTTTCTGGCCCAGAGGCCAGTCGGAAGAATCAGATGAGCTAAATATAAAAGGATACTGTGAGCTTTGAATCACCTCACAAAGGTGTGGGATGACCTGTTCTGCTCTCTGAAGTGCCAAAGTCCCTCAGAACAAAGTCATAAAGAACAGGCAAGTCTTGCGCCTTGACACTCAGGGCTGAGCCTGAGGTCTGCAGCCTTTGGAGGTAGGAAGGAACATTACCCCTTTTAAGCCCTTGCTGACATATTGAAAAAAAATCTGCAAATACACATCTGACAATTCCTGTTCATTTCTCTGAGGAGAAACTGCTGCCTCCTGATAGCTGTCTCTAGAGGGCATCAGAACCCAGTGCACGGAACGATCACAGCACCAAGCAGTCTGCAATGATACAGGACTTGGCCTTTTCACAGATGCTCCCTCCAACCTATCTGCAGATGGCTGGCTTACACCACATCCACTCTCACCAAAATCCAGTGTTTCACCACTTATGGGGGCTCAGAAAGAGTAGAAATGTGCCTACAGGTAGAACCAGACATCACATGGATAGTTAGAAAACATTTCTTCTTTGTTAGGTGTTTTCTTAAATACAGCTTCACTTAAATATAATAAGTGTATGATTTCACGAGCTATGGTCTAATCCTCAACACTGCCCAGTTTCAGAACATTTCCATCACTAAAAAGCTCCCTGGGGGGGCTGGGGTTGTGGCTCAGAGGTAGAGCGCTCACCTAGCCTATGCGAGGCACTGGGTTTGATCCTCAGCATCATATAAAAATAAATAAATAAAATAAAGGTATTGTGTCCAATTACAACTAAGGAAAAAAATAAAAAAACCCCACAAAACTCTTTGGTTCCAACTGGTGGTTAATCTCCACTCCTATCCCCAGCCCACCATTATCTGATGTCTCCACTATCTGCGGTCTGTTTTCTTTCTAGAAAGTATATAGCAAGGAACCAAATGACATGTAGCCTTTTGTCTTTTTTTTTTTTTTTCCACTTAGCCTAATGTTTCTGAAGTTCACTCCTGTTGTTACATGTATCACACTGCATTCCTTTTTGTTGTTGAATACTGTCCCATGTGTCACATTTTGTTTATCCATTCATCTGTTGATGAACATCTGGACTTTTTCCAATGGGCTGCTTTTTTTTTTTTTTTTTTGGAAGGGGGCCTATTATGAATAATAGTCCCATGAATATTTATGTATAAATCTTGCATAGGCATGTTTTAATTTCTTTTGGGTAGATGCTGGGTAAATCCTGGAATTTCTGGGACACATGGTTTATATACATATTTTTAAAAGTTCCAGGGAAGTGCTAAAGTATAGCCATGTTTAGCCTAAACTCAGAGCTCCAAGAAGGTAGTATGAAGCAATATAACAAAGTCAAGAGGCAGGGATACAGGCATAGAGATGCCTAAATGCATCTAGAAGTTTTGATTTTTTTTAAATACTTATTTTTTAGGTTGACACAATATCTTTATTTTATATTTATGTGGTGCTGAGGATCGAACTAGGTGAACACTCTACCACTGAGCCACAACCCCAGCCCCTAGAAGTTTTAATTTTTATATTCTACCACCTTCATGTACTTTTATTCTTTTCAAGATAACAGTCCTTAGTAGCATCAATGAATTGGAAATTTTAACTCCTTATTGATCTGACAGCATCAGAATATAAGGTTATTCCAATAAGGGAATTTTCCAGATAATAGTTATTCAAGGGTTTAAAAATTACAGAAATTGTGAATATGTGGATTACAAACAAATTTCCTTTTCGGATTACAAACTGCAAAAAAACCAAAAACAAACAAACAAAAAACAATAACAATAACAACAACAAAACCCAAAACAAAACCAAAAAGTCCACATTAATACATGTTTTAAAGTCCAAGTGCTCTGGAGATACATGAGAAGATTTAAAGAAATAAAATGGTGGTTTCCAATCTTTCCTGCATGCAAAAAATACCTAGAAATCTTTTAAAAAGAACTGATGGTCGAATTACCCACCTCCTTAACATTCTGATTAAAATGGCTTGGGATGCAATTGGGCATCAGGATTTCTTGAAAGTCCACCCTCTGGCTCCCATGAGTCTAATGAGCAACAAAATTTGGGAAAAACTGGGATAAAAAGTATCCTGCTTTATACCCAAAATACACTGAAATTAAAATCCAGACAGCACTGTTAAGACTCCTGTACTATAAAGCCTTGCATTTGTTCCACAGTCTACCTAAATTATAACCTCCACACCTGGGTTCAACAACATCTTACATAATTTTAGTACCAACTATCTCCCAGTGTTATTTGCCAATCAGGTACCAGGATGCCCTGACTCATTGCCTTTGCTCCTGCTCCCTTTCCCTGAATGGCCTGTGTTTCCTGAAAGTCTTCAAGACCCATCTCAAATGCCACCTCTTTTGGAAAAGCCTGTCTGATCTTCTCCATCAGATTAGCTCTTTTCTGTGCCCAGGGCACATTCCTTTCTTTCCCCTGGAGCACCCTACAAGGTGTGCTTTGCACTGTTGAAATTCATCTGTCTGCTATGCCCCTTTCTTCTTTTCCAGACTTTTTCCTTCTTATAGAAGAAACAGGGAAGAGGGGAAGGGGCAGAGCCTAACCCATCCCTAAGTCTAAGAAGGAGAAACAAAGAGGTGAATTGTTGCCACTGGTCACTCCTGAAACAAACAGAACTCTTGGGGGGTTCATCTTATTACAATGAAAATGAGCTACGCCTTTCAGAGTAAGGAAGGCAGGTGAGAGAATATAATACACATCAAAGAGAGATAAGAATCATAAGAGCTAAAGAGACAGACTCTAAGAAAGTAGCCTAAAGTTGAGAAAAGCTGAGGCCCATCTGTCCTCCCTTATTGTCTAAAATGCTAACTGCAGACCAGGGGCTGACATTTACCTGGGAAACCTCCCTAATACATGCATCCTTAAAGAGAACCCACTGATACTTTGCTTTATGCAAGTTTCAATAATAAGAAATGCATTATAAATATCCTTGCAAATAAAAATCAGTTTCAATTTCAGCATAATAATTTTAGTTAATGCACAGCAAAGAGGTAATAAAACCATGTAATAATTCCTAATAAAATTAAAGTTTCTTTTCAGTTTTCTCCTCTATGCTATTACTTGCTCAGAAAATTTGACAAATATCAGTCTGCCAAGGAAAAAGTCTTTACTGGTACCAGGAATTCCAGAAACAAATCTACTTGAAGGGGGGGAAAAAGTAGGCAAACTTCGTATTACAATTTAATATAATGGAGCTGAGGTTGTAGCTCAGTGGTAGAGCGCTTGCCTAGCATCTGTGAGGGATCAAACCTCAGCACCACATTAAAAATAAATAAATAAATAAATAAACAAAATTATTGTATTCATCTACAACTAAAAAAAATTTTTTTAAAATCAACATAATGAACAAAGGCTATCACCTCACATGGGCAGAGCCCCCCACCAGTTTACCACAGAAATGACTACCACACTGATGGGCACAGTGACAGCCTCCATGGATCTGCAAGGAGAAAGAAGTTCTTCTCAAGAATCAGTGTTCCCAGTGGGGAGGACAGTGTGATTTTCAAGGATGGAATGAAAAGCTGTCTTCTCTTTAGCAGTATCAGATGACGGAATTTGAAGAATTTAAGACTCACCAAGAGTTAGGCTGAAAAAAACTGGGAAGCTGTAAAGAAACCCTTATGCAGTAACTTTATCCAGTTGGGGCAGATAAATCAGCTAGGACAACCTTTCCCATGACCTTCCCACCTCTTTTTGTTTCCTAAATGATTTCCCCAAATTCTCTATAGAAGGAATTCACTCCTTAATTGAGGGATCCTTTTTATTCCCAAGCATCAGCTTAAGGAAAGGCAAGAGCCTGGACAAGAAAATGACATATGCAAAGGTATACACAGGTTAATGACCAGAGAGATACAAGAAACTGTGTATACAGTGAGCACCAGCTTTTATCCTCCGATTAAAAGCCCATGTTTATTCTTACTTTTTTTTAAAGAGAGAGAGAGAGAGAGAGAGAGAGAGAGAATTTTTTAATATTTATTTTTTAGCTTTCGGCAGACATAACATTTTAGTTTGTATGTGGTGCTGAGGACTGAACCCGGGCCACACGCATGCCAGGCGAGCGCGCTACCGCTTGAGCCACATCCCCAACCCAATACCTTCATTTTATTTATTTATTTTTATGTGGTACTGAGGATTGAACCCAGGGCCTTGCATGTGCTAGGTGAGCACTCTACTTGTGAGCCACAACCCCAGCCTAGTTCATGATTATTCTAAAATCTCATCACAAAGTGTATCTCTGCAGAAGGCAAAAATCCTATCAATAGTGCAAATCCTATAAGCTAAACAATTAAAAAAATTTTGTGCATCAAAATTTCTTTATAGGGGCTGGGGCTGTGGCTCATTGGTAGTGCACTTGCTGGGCATGTGTGGGGCACTGGGTTCGATTCTCAGCACCATATATAAATAAAGGTCTATCAACAACTAAAAAATAAAACCAAAAAATTAAAAAAATAATTTCTTTATAACAAAATGAATTTTCTACACTTTTCCAAGTCTCTTATGTCCCAATATTTTACAAGATAGAATGATTTTTACATAGTAGAGCACAGCATCCTGAAGCATATAAGGGTCATGTAAATAATGATTTCACTGGGAGTTAAACACTTTAGACTGACTGCTATCATTCTTGGCAAGAAGAGGCTCCAAGAGAATCCCTGGTTGCTGTCTCCCTGGCTACAGTTAGCCTTGCAACTCCTGATGGATGGGTTCCAACCCAGTAAGCATGAAAATATCTATTTTCCAAAACAGCAATATCCCAGAATGGAGAATCATGACTCTATGCAAGACCTTGAGCAGGGATGTAGACCATCACCCAGGCAGCTGGGACAATCCTGTGGCTTTCTCTTTCTTCTATTTAACAAGGAATGTCTCTGACTTTAGTTACATGGTTGTATGAACAATTACTTACTTTGTAATAGGAGAAGGTTAAGGAATAGGAGATTAGGGAATGAAACCTGGAGCACTCACCCTTCCAGTTGTTCCTCCCCTAAGATCTGGCGAAGGTTCTTAAGGAAGGACAAGGAGACCAAGGCATGGGAATGGCGGATCTTCACATAGCCGGTCACCACCTCGATGAGCCCCATGAAGTTCTCCAGTTCTGAGGCAATGTTATCTACATGAGAAACGGATGGTGTTACTTGGTGTCAGAGTGATGTACACACACAGTGTGGAGAGCAATTTGGTGGCAGGACTTGTTTTGTGGGAGCCTACTGAGATGTTCAGGAGCCAAGAATTAGAACTGCCATCCCCTGTAGCTGGGCGCAGAGATACATGCCTGTAATCCCAGTGGCTCTGGAGGCTGAGGCAGGAGGATAGAGAGTTCAAAGCCATTCTCAGCAATTTAGTGAGACTTTAAGGAACTCAGTGAGACCCTGTCTCTAAATAAAATACAAAAAGCGCTGGGGATGTGGCTCAGTGGTTGAGCACCTTGGGTTCAGTTCAGTTGATACCAAAAAACCCCCCAAAACAAACAACAACAACAAAAACCCCAAAAAACAAAAATCAAAAAAAACTGCCATCCCCTGTCAAGAATGTACTCTCCTAGCTTTAACTTTCAACAGCCACTTCTGGGACAGGCCTTTGAAGCAGAGGAAAGCAAATCTTAGGAGGCTGGGTTCTACAGTTCCCAGGCTGATTAACAAAATGCAAAATCATAAATACCAGACTGCCAATTAGCTAAGGCTGACAAATCTAGGGAACGTCTTTTAAATATGCTCTGTCAACAGATAGTACTGCCTCCACAGTGCAAGGGCATGACTAAATAAACAACATTTTCTCAGCCTCATTAGTAACTGCCTTTGCTGTATTTCTAGTTCCTAAGATACAGGGATCTACATTTAAGGTTCTATCTTACTAAGACTGAAGGAAAATACATCAGAATGTTAACAACAGCTATCTGCAGGTGATTTTTAAAGGCTCACTTCTGCAGCTCTAAGTTTCTTATAATGCTCATGTCTTACTTTTATAACTAGAAAATAGTTAGAAAAATAGTTGTCAATACAGATGTAGAAATAATATAATAGAAATGGTAGATTTTCTTTAATCTTGATTAGCCTACCTTTTCTCATAGCAAAAAGAAAACAAACTTGTTCAGCCTATGTCAAAATTATGATGATGACTATAGTGAA
Organism: Marmota flaviventris; assembly: GCF_047511675.1. NCBI lineage: Eukaryota > Metazoa > Chordata > Mammalia > Rodentia > Sciuridae > Marmota > Marmota flaviventris. The sequence goes on from NC_092499.1 coordinate 148,321,124, forward strand.
TTAGATGTGGTTCAACGAATAGGATTTTATAGAACTTTACTATGATTTATGAAGGTTTGCTTAATAAAAGGTTGTGTTTTGCTTTGATTTGATTAAAAAAATACAAGAATAAGCATACTTTCTTGGAGGATAAGGCCTCATGTTTAATGGCTTTCCAAGAGAAATTAAAGGAAAATTTAAATTGGAAAGATAAGAGGTTGTTTGTAATTGATGTTTTAAGGATAGCTTTTGAATTTTTAGATGTGGGGCTTCCTGCCCTACATCTCTCAGTTAAGGCTTGGGAACTCCCTTCTGACAAAAATGTCCCATTATCCTAAATCCAAATGATTGTCTGTGTTGGACATACTTCTTCATTCTGCATGATCCTGTACCAATTTATTTTCAAAGTACTTTTCCATGAATTTAATTCATAGATGCAATTTTTATCTCCAGGAAAGGAAGTTTAAACAAAAAAATTAGGTACTTAAAAGGCATGTTCTAGGGATGAATAGATTGAAAGTAAACTAAGAAATGTTCCAAGAGCAAAAAGAACACAACTGTAGAAGAACCACGAAGAGTTCTAGTTGCGCAGAACAGGATTATCTCCATGGTGGGGCAGTGGGTGAGTGGTGTAAATAAGGGATATCAAAAAATCCCAAAGAACCAAACAAAAACTGATTTCTGCTATCTCTAAATTTCTCTATCTCTAAATATGAATAGGAAGGGCAGCAGAATACAACAGACACTAGTATGACAGTATGTAAAAACGTGGATGTGTAACCCATGTGATTCTGCAATCTGTATACGGGGTGAAAATGGGAGTTCATAATCCACTTGAATCAAATGTATGAAATATGATATGTCAAGAGCTTTGTAATGTTTTAAACAACTAATAAAAAATATTCTAAAAAAAACAATATTACATGAAACTTAAAAAAAAGAAAACAAATATGATGGAAAAGTAAATCTGCAGAATAAATTATTAGTCATTTCTCTCTTTAGACTTTTAGAAAATTAAAAAAAAATCTTTTTTCTTTTAATATTGTTTTGGTTGTCAATGGACCATTATTTTATTTATTTATATGTGGTGCTGAGAATTGAACTCAGGGCCTCATGCATGCTAGGCAAGTGCTCTACCACTGAGCCATAACCCCAACCCTCAGAAATTTTTTTTTTACCAAAGAACTTATAAATATATTTCTTTCAACTGTGAAGTCTTCTTCTTGTATTTATTCTGGCTTATAAAACTATCAGTACCTTGACCAAGTGGTCCCAATGGTAGAGAATTAAAGGTACCATTGATAGAAGCCCTTGAAAATCAAACATCAGAAGGGAAAATATTGCAAGATAAATCACTGGGAAATGCTTTGCCCAACTGAAATTTAGAAATGTCTTACCAGGAATGCCATTTACTAAAAAATAAAGATGGTTCTACAGGAGTGAGACCAAAGCTTTACACATATGACTCAGAATCAATATGTATTGTTTTGGCTCTTAGAAATAAACTGGAAGATCTATCATTGTTTTGTACTTAATAAAATTTAATATAATATTAAACTCTTCCTTTTGCTCAGTCTCAATATATTTAAGTAACCAAAACTCTTTGGACTTAAAAATATATGGATCTGGCTACAGCTGGGCTAGCTGAGTCATGCCTCTCTGATCCCTCAGTCTCTTCTGGGGTTTGTGTGTGCTGGTACGTGTTTCTCCTGCGTAAGATATGACTAACAGCGAGATGAGGGATGACCCCTTTTATAGGAACAAACTGTGCCAATGGGAAAAACAGACTGCCTTTCAATCTTTTTTTTTTTTTTTTTTTTTAAGTCTTTGAAGGAAACTCAAAGGAAAGAGGTCATGTGGGAGGTTTATGCACCATGCTGTTTTTCTTAAGCCCATTATTTTAGTTGTAACTCAGAGACAGGTTCAGGAAAAACATCAGCAAAAGAAAACCAAGACATCCATTCATCTATCCAGTGAGGTGGGATACTTACTGCCTCGTCGGATATTAATGAGCAAATTGCCCTTGAAGATGGTACATCCTTGGAGCATCTGAGCAGAAGTAACAGAATCAATAGTCTTTGTTTTCTTCTCTTCTTCACAGACTTTGGGGCAAGGACCTTCGCAAGGGATGCAGTACATGCTGTTGAAGGTTCAAAAACATAGAAAACTTAAGTCTGCCTCTTTGCATTAAAATTTTTTAAGTATAGGCTTTTAGTTATTACAGCATGCATTACAAAAAGCAATTGTTTTGAAGTGTGCAAGTGGTTACATGGCATCACACTCTCAAGCCCACCCACAATAAGCCACTCAAATTGCAACCAAAAGGGGAAAGTGCCTGCAAAGGAAAAGCATGTTGCTTGTTTCCAGACAAAATGCGTGATCCATCCTGGAAGCATGTGTGTATCATAGGCTGTTAACTGGTATGCCAGCTGGTTCCATGTGGGAGACACAGACTTTTAGAAAGGAAGCTCTGGGGGCTCTGGAAAATAGAGCTACTCTCTGATGTTATGGTCCTCACTTGCACACCTGGAGTAGTAGCAGGGAGAGTCAGCAGGAACAACAAAAGCACTGCAGTGCCTTTGCTACAAACAGGAGTCTTACTCCTGAAGTCAAGTGTCCAGCAAAGCTCAGTGATGGATTCAAAAAAGCACAGATCCATTATTTTCTTGTTAAAGCACAACTGAAATTATTTCTTGACAGTGTTTTGCAGAAACTTGTAAATTGATCCAAATGTTGTTTTTGCTATACACACAATAAAAGCAGGGAAATTCCATTACATTGTAATGAGCTCCCATTTCAAATACTATCCTGAACATGTCATAAACCACCAAGAATCAGAGACAAGCAAGCCTGGCATTTTTCCTGTTTATTGACCATTATTTGGGAAATAACAGACAAAATGCTAACCCAGCAGCTTAAGAACCTTTGGGATCTATAGCTATATATAGAACCAGGGTCAGAAAGTTGGGTCAATTTCCAAACAAGATAAATGATACAACCTTATGGGACATTTGTGTAACAGGATGGTAAGTTGGAGAGTCACTCTATTTACACTATTGTTCTTAAAAGATCTTTTTTAAACTATATGAAGATAAGTCAAAATATTCAAGAAAAGTGGCATTAAATCATAGCTATTTTTATTAAATTCCTTCTCCCTCCCCAGAATATTTTATATCTAAAGCAAAGATGCAGGGTTTTGCTTTGTTTTGTTTAAAAGCTTGCAGGTAAACAAAATTTCTCTATCATCCTCCTATTTCATGTTGGGAAATGAGGTCAGGGTCTCCAAAGTATCCTGTAGGAAGTAGACCCACTCAAAGGGGGAATAGTCCTCCTTCCTCTAAATTTACACTTAAGCATTCTCATTTCCAGCTTAGGGACTAGCTTCCTTTCAGCTTTTTTGTTTGTTTGTTTGTTTTGTGGTCTTCTGTTGTTTCTAATTTACCTACATAGCACATAAGGCCCCCAACTATCTCTTTAAAAAAACTTATTTAAAAATAGTTATAGATGCACAGGAAGTTACTAGGATAGTATAGACAGGACCCATGTATCCTTCACCCAATTTCCTCTAATGGTTACAACATCTTACATAATGATAATGAAATATCAAGACGAGGAAATTAACACTGGCACAATATGTGTATAGAGTCCTGTGTTGTCTTACCACTGTGGAGACTTGTGTAATCCCCACTGGAAACAAGAAACAGAACTATTCCAGCACCACATGGATATCCCCTGTGCCACCAATTCATTTTCCCCACCCCAGTTTCTAATATCCCTAACTCCGAGCAACCACTAATTTGTTCTCCACCTCTTTTTAAATTTTATCATTCTACGAATGTTTGGAATCATGTAGTATGTTACCATTTGAGATTGTCTTTCTTTACATAGCACAATGTCTTTGAGATTCATCCAAACTGCTAGGAATTTCAGTGGGTTTCCCCTTTTTATTGCTGAGTAATATTCCACAGTGTGGACATACCACAGTCTGCTTCACCATTTACCTATCTTAGGACTGCTGAGTTGTTTCCAGTTTCTGGCTATTACAGAAAATGGTGATGTGAACAACTGTGTGCATGGTTTTGTTTAGATATCATTTTTCTGGGTTAAATGTCCAGTGTTGCCATTGCTGGATTTTAAAGTAAGTGTATATTTGGTTTCTCTCCATCTTTTATTCAAATAGAACATATTTCTTTGTTCAAATGTCTAAAAATCATCTAGCACTTAAAAATTTTTTTTGTAAGAAAGTGTTTTGATAATGTACTTATAGATTGAGCTTCTTCAAATTCATTTTGGTACAGAGAGTATAAACAGTATTTGAAAAATATTTTAAGGTAAGGGTTAAACAGGTCTCAAAGACTGAAAAGGAGCATTTATTATTTCTTAATGATGTTTTATGTTAAAACAGAAAAGGCAGGTCTGTAGTTTTGAATAGACTATAAGAATGGGTAGGAAAATAATTGCTCATCTTTTTAAGAATACCCTGCAGAGAAAGAAAAAAACAACACTGCAAACATAGAGTGTTCTCACTCTGACTGTTGCACTGGTGGTTGCAGAATGACTGAATGCATCCAGGTAGCATAAGAAATTACATGTGCAGATCAAAGGTGACACTGTATTAAGTTCATGGACCAGCTATCCCTTTCCTGACCCCACCCCAGGAAGGAGGTGGTGTCTGAATTATAGCTGAGCCTTTACTGGGCACCAGGCACTTCTCCAGGACTCCAGATACACAACAATAAAGTCCCTTTGTATCCTAAAGCTGTGCTATAGCTTGGACCAGAACCTCCTGCAAAGGTCTACCCTGTTGAAGGATTAGTTTTGAGGCCACTGGGAAAAACTTGAAGATGTGAGGCCTATTGGAAGGTCTTCTAATCACTGAGGATATGCATTTGAAGAGGAGATTGGGCCCCAAACCCGCTCCGGGCTCATTTATTCCTGACCACAAGGTCAATGGCTTTGCTGCACTACACACTCCTTGCCATGATGTGCTGCCTTGCCATAGGTCCAAAGGCTACCTGGCCAACCAACCATGGATTGAAACCTCTAAAACTGTTAGCCAAAGTAAATTGTCTCTTATAAGTTGACTATCATTTTGTTATAGCATATAACATTTTGTTATAGCAATAGAAAGCTGGCTAACACTGGCTGCCAGTAAAATGTAAAATGCAGTAGACTTTTAGTTATAGGTGTACACAATACGTTCATTTTTAATTTATTTTGATGTGGTGCTGAGGATTGAACCCAGTGCCTCACACATACCAGGCAAGTGCTCTACCTAACACATGGATTCAGCCACAATCCCAGCCCCTTATTTTTGATATAATAAATATACATATATTTTTGGCTTATTGGAGTTCCTGGCTCACTTATCATTTTGAAGTAGTTAATTTTTTATATTACAATGTTCACAGAAATTATAACAGGCCAAAAGTTGTGTTACACCTAGTATTATGAAAGGATATGAGTTTTATCATTGGTTTGAATGGCAGCCTGCAGTAGAAACAGCATCACTAAATATTGCACTAGAAACAGAACCTTCTTTAAGAGAAAAAAATAAAAGAAGACCTATTTGCTGTAGTTTACAGATGCAGACTGCAGCAAATATTATACTTAAAACTAATTTTATTAATTTTAAAACTAATTTCTAATGGTATTTGTATTTGTAGAATATGATTGATTGATTGACTGCAGTTCAGAGAATCAAATTCAGGGCCTCACACATGCCAACCATGCACTCTATTATTGACCTACATCAATAATTCCCTAGTTTTATTCTGAAGAATCCAGATACACAAGGGTCCTCAGGTGTTTATTGTGTAGGAATCATAAATCCCATTGGTACAGAACTTTCCCAAAAGTTCTTTACTCTGCTGCAGGGGAGGAAATAGTAACCCCAAACTTCTATCTTCTTTTGCTTCCGGAGTTTTATCACTATATTTTGTAACTAAATCTAATTTCTCACTTTCAAAAACATAAACTAATGACAAGTTATAGAAGCCTAGTGGCCACAGATAGGAGAAATGTCATTTGTTATAAGGAATTCTACTTCCTAAGTGAAATTTCAAAGTTTAGGAAAGAAACTAAAGGCCACAAAGACTACTGAGGGAGTCAGAGGATGAGAGAGTGAGAGAAAGGAGAAGGGAATGGGAGACACAGTTTACTTTAAACTACTGCTTATCCTCAGCAGCTGCTAGTTCATGCACAGAGCCTATGCCTGCGGTAAGATGTACCAGGCCTGCTCATGGGCCTGGAGGATCCTGTAGGGATGTTTCTTTCCCCTTGCTCTCCCAAAGCTTTCCTTGAGCTAGTGTTAGTAGCAACCTGGGGATGAAAATCTAAAACCACAGGCCCCTGCCTCTCAGGTAGCACTGTGGCAAGTGTACAAAGAAAAGGTGAATAAATTCCAGGCATCAGACCCAGGAAGCTAGGTACTTAATTTCAATGGTTGGGAAGTATACTTTTAAAACAAAACATAAATTGAAAAAGCAAAACACACACACATGTGTGGGTGTGAGAACGTGCTAACTGCTACCAGATTCTCATAAAAAATGTAAGTTATACTAGCCCTCTCAAATGGATCCAGTTGGGTTAATGTCTGGAAAGTCCTGACCAGATGTGGCAATTGGCAGAGAGCACCCTTGGTAGCCCCTGGGACTTGCAATGGACACTGACCTCTGGGTGCCGTTGCGGATGAAGCCTGAGGGGCACTCCTGCATGCACTCGCCGTCGTGGATGACGAAGCCCTCAGAGTCACTGCTCTCAGCGCTGAGAATGTTGGCACAGAAGTCGCGCTTCACGCAGCGCCATCCCTCGAACCTGTAGGTGTCAGGCGGGCAGGCAGGCACACACACGCCCTCATAGAAGTAGTGCCGGCAGGCCACGCAGGCTGTGTCATTGTCGGGTGCGTGGCAGCTGCCCAGGCATTCCTGGTGGCAGCATTCATTGTTCTCGGTGCACGCCCGCTTTCCGCACACGCTCGGGCACACTGTGGGGACAGAGGAGAATTGGTGAGACCCAGCAGGGCCCGTGTAACAGCCTGCTGCATCACCCGCTGCTACAGCCCACACCAGATGGCCTGTGGAAGAGGCAAGCACACGACCTTCCATGACATCCCCACAAAGAGAATCATTGTCTTTTCATCCAGTATTAGAAGAGCAGACAACACTGGCAGGTTTCAAGTCCAGTCTCTTTTATGTACTCCTTGTTTGGAGCCACTGGCTTCTAATGACCATGATCCCCCTCTTTTCTCATCTGTAAAATGGGGGTGAGAAGGTGCCTGAGGCCTAGGTGAACATGGGGAAGCCCTCTAGGAACCACAGGGTTTATCAGAACTTTAAAAGGCAAATATAAGTAGAATTCCTTATAACAAATATGGCAGTACCCCCTTAGGCACTATGATACTCCAAGATCCCCAGTGGTTTCCTGAAACCCTGGATAAGTTCTTTTTTTCTTTTTTATTAGATTGTGGGGGGTACACCTCCTGTGTGTTCCCTCTGGAAACAATTCAAAATCCTTCATGTGTAGAAATGCTTATTTTTAAAATAATTAAACCACAATATAGGAAAGATGGTGCCACTTGGGTTTACAAAGCAGCTTTAGAAGTTTGTTTCTGCTTAAACCACATAAAGTGTTTACTCTGAATAAGTGATGATTTTAACTCAGAACCCAACCTATTAGGTAACTGAAGTCACTTTGTCACATGGTCACTGTCAGGCCCCTGAGCCCAGGGGACCACAGGAATTTAGAGTCCATTTCCCCTACTCAATCCTCTCAAGTCAAGGGAAAGCAGTGCTTAATGACCACAGATCCACAATTCACATCTCAAGGAGATGAGTTGGCACTCATTTCCATAACAATGCTCTATGATCACACTCTATGGGCTGTTAGCCTTACTCCTAAATAACGTATAAATCAACAAAATATGAAATCTGGTTTGTATTATGTGTGACCTACTTTTTCCTTGAGTGGGAAAACAATACAAAATTACTTAAATATGTATATTTTTTACTCTGATGTGCAACATTGAGTGAAGGTTCTAAATATTTTTTTTCTTATAAAAACACATGCTTAAAAAAATATCAGAGAGCATAGATGAAGGAGTATAAAGAAAGCACAAATCTATCTGCCCACAAATGGCCCCTTTATCATCACCTCCAATGGATCCTTTATATGTTCATGGACAAATAAAGACAAATACAAGGATTAAGCCATTCAGAAAGAATGTTTTGGCCATTATAGAAAGTGAATTTCATGATTGTTTAATGGTAACGTTATATCCCATTGTGGAGTCTCCTATTATCTTCTATTACCATTATGAACATCCTCAACATTTCATTAGGCTCACTTTCCAGGATGAATCTTGCTAAGTCAAACTTTCCTCTGGAAAGTTTATACTAACCTACAAACCTACTAGTTCCATTTAAAAATTTCTGTTTCAATGCAAACATGGATTCAAAAACCAATATCAGAACTTGGGACATTCAAACAAATGTCACCTCTGAAGAAAACTGATGAATTCTCATGATACTGTCAAGTTTAAAATAATCTTGCAATTTTCTCCTTTGAGATCATCTTGTAGCAGGAACATCAGGTTACTTTCCATTGTTTTTTTCTTATGCTTATGCTTTTTGGCAGTTTTTAGTTAGGCATATTGCCATGTCCATAGATCTTACATCTCTAGCCTTCATTACAGTTAGAAGTGGCTATGTGTCTTAAGTTCTGTCCAGTGAGATATAAACAAATATTCTGACTGAAACTTCCTGGAGGACTTCTTAAACAGAGGGCATGCCCAATCTTCTTCCTCACTGGTTGAAATGCAAAAATAATGCAAGGAGCTTATGCAGCTATCTTGAATTATGAGGTAGCACTTTCAGAAGGGTGGAGTGATATAAAAGAAACTTGGTCTCTAACACTGAACTGCTTATTTCTGGACTTCTTTAGGTGAAAGGGAAACAAACTTTCATTTTGTTTAAGTGACTGCTATTATATGCAACTAAACTAACCCAACCAAGACACCCCTTTCAAACTATGTAGAGGGGAAGAAGAAAACCATTCTTGTTGGTTTATGCATGTCATTTTGTAATTATGTGTGTCATTTTGTTCATGACTTCTGGCTATTTAAAAAAAAACTCACCTATCCAACAAACAACAAGGAGTTAACTATTTATGATTACATAAAAAATATGTTGCAGGAGCTCCTAAAATATTGATATACATATACTGTCAACCATGATGATTATTTTGAAGAGTATAACATGAATTTAATTTAAAGCCTAGTATATTTACAGCAAACACAAATACATACTCTCTACCACCTCACCTTTCACTCAAAAACATAGAAAAATAAAACAGATTAAATGACTATTTAATTTCAAATATATCCATTATGGAGGGCACCTCGAGGCTCAAGATCTAAAGAAACATTGATATTGCATATGCTGACTTCAGATTTTTAAATCGATCCATCTATCCTTTATTTATCTACTTAGCAACTACTCATTGAGCATATGCTACACCTGTGTTCCAGACAGATGTGTGTATGGATCAGTCTTCAGGGAAGGCATAGCATACCAGATAAGTAGGAATGAGTGAATGTGTATTATGTTTCTGGGAACCCTGGATGCCAGGAAGATTTGCAGAGGTGATGAAGAGGAGCTGAAAGATGAAGAGGATAGCAATAAAGAATACCACAGAGAGCACCACATGTAAATGTTTATAAAACCAATGGAATTGCTATGGTGGTAGAAGTAGGTACTTATGGCAAAGAGGGATGGGGACCAGTCACATGTTGCCAAGAGGAAGAGGGGGACATGTCAGGGAGGCACTGAAGGCCTTTCCATTGGTGGACAATGGACAATTCCTGAAAGTTTCAGGCAAAGGTCAGAGTTTTATATTAGAAAAAGTCATCTGTCAGAAGCACAGTGGGTATGGTTGCTCAGGGAACGCAGAACCAAAAAAGTGATCAGGCAAGCAGACAGACTTGCCGCCTATTATGTTGACCCTACAAAGCTCATGCAATATAATGGATCCACAAGGATCAATAAAACTGGCTGCAGAAAATGATGCTCACAGTCTGGCTTTCCAGGTATACCAGCAGTTGTAGGCACATACTTCATTTAGAGCTGCTCTTCAGCCATCTACCCACTATCCTTTTTTGTTGGAGGAAGGGAAAATTAATTATGAATCTTACAATCACCATCAGAGACTAACTGGGACCAATATTAACTTGCAGAACTCCTTTTTATTCACTTACAATGCAAAGAAAATGCCATAAAAATGATGAGTAACAGACATTAAGTTCAAATAGCTATTCACATAGTAGTAAAATCTCAAGAGCATTTAAAAGAATAGAAAAATGTCCCCCTGAACTCACTTGCAATCAGTCATAACAAATGTAAATATTGGGCTTTCCCAGGATGAGAAAGAAAAACAAACAAATAGCTGACAAAGTACCTGTTAGATATATTTTGCATTTCCAACACCCTTATCCCTTCCACAGGAAATAGCATGTCTGAGCAGGGGTCCACTGAAATCCCCCAAAGGGATAAATTAAAGGGAACTGAGTGCCACAAACAACACATAAGCTGGAGAAGTCAGGTTGGTTCCAAGTGACAGGAGCTACTTCCAAATAAATTTCAGAAAAGTATAACTAGTTAAGATCTTTTTTTTTCATTTTTTTTTTTAAGAATAATTCCTCTTCAAAGAATCCCAAATCAATGGGTTCCTTTATATTAACTGGTGCAAACTGTGTATAAATACACATCTATTCTTTGCAGGGAAATGGATATGAGGTGTGATGAGGAGAAGAGGAGACTATAAGAAGGAAAGGTGACAAACTCCATAAATAAGTAGTGGCTTCAGGCAGGAAGCCGGTGTTCCTCTCTCTGAAGCACACTCCAAGAGGATTCCAGGAGGCAGGCAGGAGAACACGAGGAAGTCTGGGATTAGACAGTACTGGAGCCAGCTCCAGAAGCATACTATAAATTTTGCCTCATCTCAATGTATATAAATATTATTAGTGTTCAGGCCTATTAAGGGATTTCTTGAAAAGCCCCAGGCAGTGTGTCTCGCCAGCAGATGGATGGCTGCTCCACATAAGTGCCAAAACTTAAAATTTAGTACAATAACCAAATTTCCCAATTATGGTGCTATGGGGGAAGGAAGGGAACCTCTTTCCTAGCTTCTGAGAATAAGGACCATTCAGAGTGTGATTAAAGGCATCTCAACTTTTAAAACTGAGAGGAATATAAAAACTATTATAAACTAACAAATGTACAGAGGACAAAGCAAACTGATTTGCCCATGAGATCTTTCTATTCCTTGGAATTCTTACAATGACCAACAATAAAAACAAAAGCCCATCTAAATGAATGGGAAAAGCTAACACCAATGTCCCACACCAACCATTGAGTAGACTAGTTTAGGGTCGCAATCATATAAAAATGAGGCTATACATTTAAAGAGTCATTCTCTTTATTTTGGGAGAAGAGGAAAATAGGTCACTAACTCTCTCCCTCCCCAGAATCCTTGTATTTATTAAATTATTTCCAGGATTTAAAAAAATTGTTTTTGCTTTTGCCAGTAAACTTCAGTGGTCTTGAACCTAGAAAAATCATTTTCTTGTGGCGCAGGAGTACTGGGCATTGAACTCAGGGGCACTGGACTATCAGCCACATTCCCAGCTCTATTTTGTATTTTATTTAGAGACAGGGTCTCACTGAGCTGCTTAATGCCTCACTGTTGCTGAGGCTGGCTTTGATTCTCCTGCCTCAGCCTCCAGAGCCACTGGGATTACACACGTGCACCACTGTACCCCGCCAGAGAAACCATTTTAAAAACAATATGATAATAAAATGCTCTGCTAGAAGAAAAGATGGAAGACTCAATCTCTTGGCAAGGAACAAAAAATGAAAGGGCCACTCAGCCATACATTTTTAAATTTTTTACAATATAAACAATTTTAATCCCAAATAATTTCTAGAGGATAGAACTAATTTGTAGATGTTCAAATAAAATACAGTTTCTGAATCAAAATATAAAGTAGTTTATGGATGCCTTAGTTATTCTGGAGTGACCTACCACTGTTCCCTATTTTTCTAATAGGTACTTATCATTATACATAAAGATCAACTGCTATAAAGTTCAGGAAAGTGAACTGGAACCTTCAAAGTACATCATCAAGGAGACACATGGTTCAAAGAAATTCTGTGTTCTCTTGTCTTGTCATGTCTCCATCTAACACCATGGGAGGGGAAGAAAAGAGAGATAAGAAGAGGGAGGAGGGGGCTCTAAATGGATTATCTGATTACAGGGTATCCCCAAGCTCAACCAGAAGTTCTCCTTGGGCTGTCTGCATGCTCCTCTAGAGGGCAGCTGGCTCAGGAGAGGGAATGAGAAAGGCTCCTTCTGACCTTAGCCTTAGGGATACATCTCAGTCCTCCTGGGCTCACACCCTGAGGACCAGAAGTGGGAATACTGAGAGGGCAAGCAAAGGACCTATTTAGATGGTTGCCAGGGAATCGGACTTCAGACTTAAGTTTGAATAATAAGCAGTAGCTAGCAGGTATGTAGGGGTGTTGGCAGAGATCATGGGGTGTATGGCTAAGAGAACCACAGGTAACAAGGAAAACCACCACATGTCTGAAGAATGGAGGCTGTGGAGATGGAAGGGTGAGAGTACCTGCTGAACCCTAAGGCAGAGAGCCTGAAATGTACTTTTAACCCACCAACTGGAGTCAGGACTATTAGAGGAAAGGACTGATTTTTCAGTAGGGAGTTCCAAGAGCAGAGGTGCATTTTAGAAGGCAGCCACTTCCTTCCTTAGTGACAGTGGCCTACATCAAAGGACAGCAGTGCATATAGGAAAAAGCAGGGCAGATTCAAGATATATCATGGAGAATTTCTCTCTCTCTCTCTCCACATACACACACACACACACACCCCCTTCCCCCCCCCCCCTTTGAGGGTTTCAGAAAGATCATTTCAGTCTGGGATATAATGTGTTTTTTTTTTGTACACATCCAAGTGGAAAATGCCCACCATGCCATTTTATGGTTGTGATCAGGAACAGTCGGGCTGGAAATGCCATGGGGCATGGTTAATAGACAGACAGACAAGGGATTGTGGGTGAAGTGGAAAATAGGGAGATCTGAGGATGCCCAGGACAGAATGGCAGGGCATACCACTGCTCATAGGGGTCCACCAGTACCCACTGAAACTTCTGCTTCTTTTAGAATGCCCCACTCCTTAAAAAAAAAAGGTCTTAAGTGGATTTCGGCATATACATCTGTTAATCTTCAGTCCTGTTCCTCTATTCCAGTCTCTATCAGTGACACAAATCACGAGCCTAAGTGATGATAAAGATACATTTGTGGAGTTTTTCTAAGTCTCACAACAATAATACCTTGCTGCTTGCTCTTTGGTCCTCAAATTAACCAGAGAGGGAATTAAAAAAAGCCCTATCCTTGCAGGCTGCTCATGACACCTGCATGTCTCTGCCCCTGAAGGCAAAGGCAGACCAAAGAACTAAGGACCCCTTGCAGTTTGGTTGGAAGTTCTACTTTATTACTCAAAAAGAGTTTCCTCATCTATAGGAGCCATGATTGACTGCTGAGAGTCTCAGGGAACCCACTGTCACAAAGGATGGGAACAGACTGGCAGGGGCCAGTGCTGCATTCACTACAGACTAGCAGATGAGCCATGAGGGTCTTTATTCGATAAAATATTCTTTAAAAAAAATAATTTTTAGTTCTACATGGACACAATATCTTTATTTTGTTTATTTATTTTTATGTGGTGCTGAGGATTGAACCTAGTACCTCACATGTGTGAGCCAAGCACTCTGCCACTGAGCCACAACCCCAGCCCGATAAAATATTCTTCAATCTGCCTTCAGGTTATCCTGTTACACATTCCTCGGAGAGAATCATTGTATTCCATCCCAGCCCATTGGTTGAAGTTCTCTAAGTGTGCTATAATGAAAAAGCAGGCTTACTGGAAAATGTTTAAATCCACAAAGCAAAGCTAAATTAGGTGGGTAGGGGGTGGAGAGGGAGGGAGGGGGAGAGAGAGAGAGACAGAGAAAGAGAAAGGAAGACAAGAAGAACCTGTCAAGTTCTTGGTCACTGTAAGGAATAGCTAAAGGAAAAACTCATTTAATTTATGCTTAGAAATCCCAGGTGACTTCCAAACAAACAAGCTTCTCCCTGGAAAATCATAGCCGCTACGTGGGTTTAGTTATGAACAGCAAAGGAAAGTTCTTGGGTAAACTCTGTCTTAAATGTTCATAACAGAAAAAAAAATCACATTGCCCAAAATTCCTCTTTATAATGCCAAAAAGAAAACACCTTCTGTTCTGGAGAGAACAACCCACCAGAGTAGCCAGATCTAGAAGAGACATCATTTTAAGTTAGATATCTGAAGATACTTCAGTTTCTCTTTCAGATTAAAAAGAAAGATGCCCAATCAAAGCTTATAAGAAAGCCAGAGCTTTGGGGATGCCTGTAAGGGCTCACAGAAAAGGACATTAGAGCACCTCTCCGTGTGCACAGCAAGGCTGGTCAGGGAAAAGGCTAGACACACAGGTTTTTAAACTGTTAACACAGTGGGTTAAAAGCTCCCATTTTCTCAGGGGTTGAGTACATACAAAGGAATTACTCCTTGTAGACTTTGAAAGGCTTTAAGACTCAGATTTGAGTCTGCTTCTTTCTTAACAGGAAGATGCCTGGAGAAGGCACCCTTGTGTTAACATGTGAACTTTCTAAAATACTAGGGTATAGAGCAGGCAAGAAGTTACACACTTTCACACCTTACTACTCCCCCTTTAACTCTTTTCTTCACCTTCCATTCCTTCTGAGGTGACACTGGGTTGCAGGACTACTTTAAAGCATGCAATACCAGAATACCAGGCAGGCAGCCATGTACATGAAGCTCCAAGGGCTATGAGGTCTGCCTGGCCCACTGCATCAGCAACATGTACTTATGCAGTCATCCTGGTCATTCAATCATATCTTTCAGAGATGAAAGAAAGTTTACAGGTCTCCCATATCATGCCAATCTAAAACACTTCTCTACAAAAACCTAGGTGATACTTCAAGCAGCATGTAAGCAAACTCGTTAGAGGAAGTGCCACTTCATAGCTAGACAGCACTAATCTTGACTCAGCTCCTCCACACTCAAGGGAAATGGACTTTTCTAGAGGACACATTCTCAGTCCTTTCCTGATGCACAGGGGAGATAGTGCCTTCTTTTCCAGCTCAGATTTGCAAATACAACAACTCTAGTGTCCCAGGATGGTGATCCTGGACTCTTTACAAATGCCTTATTCAGTCGTAGCTTATGCAACCTACATGAACACCGCTACTCTTTAACATGCCCATAAACCTACTCCAATAGCACAGAAGGCATTTGAACTGATGGAATATTCTGAGACTAACAAATCAAGGCAACTTGCCTGGACTCTCTCTGTGTGATCTGAAGAATAATTAACATCATCATACTTACTGGATTTATGCTGAGCTTCTAATCATCTGAAATTCCTAGGTCTTTCTTTTTTCCCCCACAATAACTATGTTTCTCCTACATGAATGCAATTTATATCAGAGTCTGAATACAGGACTGCTTATTAACATAAAGGTAATTTTCACTGAATATTTTCCATACACCTGAGAGTACATTAAGTATCACATTATTTAATTTAATCCCCCTAACAATCACACAGGGTCAGTATCATTATCCTCATTTGTAGTGATCAAATGGAGGCACTATGTGATAAAATAACTCATTCAGGGACACAGAGTTGTTAAGCTACAAACCTGGGCTTCAACCCAGACTTTGCTGACCATCTATGGCAGCCTCTTTACCCGTAACAACCTTCTATGGTGGCATGTTGTTTTTGCATGTCTTTGCTATCTGACAGGAAATGACTATAGAGTTCCTTTCATGCTACTTTTCTTTTAAAGCATGCATCCATCAGAAAGAAATATATCACAAGTCCAGGCACTCTTGTCTCCCCACTGAATTACACTACTTGGTCTGAAGGACAAAATCCACAGAACATGATACTGAAGAAGGGTACAGCATTTTCAAGGAGATATGATATAACAATTTGGCTTTCTTCATTTATTGAGTTACAGTACATGGAACTTGCAAGGTAAAATTTTCCAGTATAAATCTGCAAGGCTGGATCTTATCAGGTATCTGCAAGGGTCACTGCTAAGTTATAACACTGAAGCTCCTCTCCTGGAAGGCATTACTCACTGTGGCACACTCTACAGGGCAAATGTAACTATGTAGAAATGACTGTGATTTCAGAAAATAAGACTTAAAAGACCCAGAAGACTCAATGACCCACAGAGCCAGTTCCACTGAAAAAAGTCCTTCTAATGAGATTAGATAATCAGATTTCATTCTCTTTAGCAGTCCATACAGCTTAGCAAGACCGAAAACTTTATCATGGAGGAAAAGAAAAAATTTTGTCTTTATCCTTTCCCTCTGGTAGAATATATTCTGGAAGTTCTCAAAATAGCCAAGTTCCATGGATTCTCATGGTCTAGTACAGAAGGTAAGACACAAGGTTTGGCTGTTGATTACATCTGTGAACACTGAACATTTCATTAATGAGTGAAAGAAATAATCACCTACTGACAATGCCCACGATCACTGAAGACTCAGAAACCAACAAGCAATGCTGGGCAGAGTACTGAGACAACAGGAAAACAAACACCACAAAAAGGGCAACCAAGAGACCAGAGGAGGAAAGTTATGAATAGCATCTTTATTAAATAGAGATTGAAAGAGCTGGTAGTAAGAGTAAAGACATCTTTGGTTGCAAAGATGCAGTGCAGGAAATTATAATGAACAACAAAGACTAAGAAGCAGAAGGTAGCTCAGGAATTCTTCCAGCTCAGCTGCTGTCTTTGGTTAGTGTGGGTTAGATGATTTTCTCTTTTTTACACATTTTTATTATGTATTTATTGAGATATAATTCATAATACTTTACAACCCACCCACTTAACATGCAAAATTTTATGGCTTCGATATATTCACAGTTGTGCAAATACCACATTAATAGATGTTAGAATATTTTCATCACCCCAAAGAAAAGCCCTTACTCATCAGCCATTTTCCCCATTCCCTTATCTTCTCTCTTGTCCTATGCAGCCACTAATCTTACTCTGTCTCTTATCAATTTACCTATTGTGAACATTTCATTTAATGAAACCATACAAGGGTGTCTTTTGTAAGCTTCTTCCACTTAGCCTAATGCTTTCAAGGTTCATCTTTGGTGCGGCACCTATCACTACTCCATTCCTCCCGATTTTCATTCAGAAATTTTGGCTTTCATGATTACACCATAGGAAAAAGAGCTCTACAAGCCTTTTTATTAACATGTAGTAATAAAATCACAGGTACGTCAGTCTGAAGTTGGTGAGAGAGGCCTGTTTGGACCCCAAAATATATCTGCATTCTCAATTTATTCTAAAGGAAGAAAAACTTGATAACTATCAAAATGATTAAATTGTATCATTCTTTGATTATCAGAGGGAAAAAAGAGCCACCTGATCTGTGGAGAAATGGTCATCCACCATGCCGTTCCTCTCTGCTTCACATCAGCATGCCACCTGCTCTACTGATACGGAGTACATATACACAAAAAGCCTAATTTCTGTAGAAATTCCTGGCAAGTGAAGTTGGGGCTGCATCACACCTGGTCTCCTTAGATGACAGTAAGGGAAAAGAAAAGAAATAATGTCCAATATTAAGAAAGATTGGGGAGGCTCGGGGGTTGTAGCTCAGTGGCAGAATGCTTGCCTACCATGTGTGGGGTACTGGGTTCGATCCTCAGCACCACATAAAAATAAATAAGAAAGATGGGTGGGTGTTTGATCTATTCCTTTAACTATTTCTGTATTTTCAAGAAACAGACTATTTTTTAAAAAAATCAATTTTAGTGCACTTAAAAACTGTCCCCAAAATTATTTTAAAGTCCTTTCAGAGCCTACATACAAATTTGGAAAACAGACAGATGGGGTGGGACTCAAAGACAAAGAGGGCTGACACTGGGGTTCAGACCAGATGGATGGGGCTCCAGGGAGCCACAAGCAAGGCCAGCGTGGGCTGGGTGGTTTCACACATGAACACAGAGTGTCTCTCTCACCACCTTTATTTTTTATTTCTCAAAAAAAGAAAGGAGAATTCTGCAGAATGGCAACTCTCCTGAGTAGTTCTTCTCCAGTGCTATGAGCATGGGCTAGAGCACACAGAGACAAGGATCACTTCTGACTGCCTGTCACAGATGCTTAAATGGACAGGGTGGAAAAAATACTCTTTCACACACTTAAAAATTACTCTGAGTTATTTTAAATTTGGAACTGTTTGTATATTCCTTATAAGTTTATAAAACTCACACTGTCCCTCCATGACTAACTAAAGTGGAATTGAGAGAGTATTCTATATTTATAACTTGCCTGGTTGTTCGTGCTTACAGCCCTATTTCCACTCTCTGTTACTGTACACAGAGTTATGTGAGGTATTATGGCCTCCTAAATGTTGCTCATTTCCTAACAAGGCAGGCCTGTGTCCCGTAGGGACAAATCGGGGGCTGTTTTGACCAAGTGGAGGCCAAGCTTAGAGGGAGAGGCCTCCAACATTGTGGTTTTGGCTGTATCTCTTAAAACAGTGTTGAGGCCATTTCTGGGCAATCACATACCTTCCTTGTGTTGACCCAAGTATCAATGCTACTGACATACTATCACACATACCCGTAGAAGCTCAAGGTTATATAGCTTTCTATTGATTTTGGTAAGAATTGTTAGTCTAAAAGGTACGATTCTTCAACAACCTATGCAACAGCCCCATTCCACACATAAACATTTATGTCAACATATTCGAAATGACTGAGCACTATCACTCCTAGGGAAACAACTACTTAGAGAACTTCACAATGTTTTGGATAAAATTTCGTCAGCAACAGAACTCTTTATCAGGAGGCTGTGATAAACATATAAGAAATCTGTGGAGGTACACTTTTACAGTATCTGTGGGGTTTAAATTTTTGCGTGCACACTTGTATACATGTGCTTCACCTGTTCATAGATGACAAATAAATGAATAAGAACAGCCTCTCTAGAACTGGCTGCTTACGATGAAACAAACTTCTCCAACCACATCACAATTTGCCAAAACACTTTTGGAAACTTCTTTTGAACAATAAGCCTAGCAACCACAGTACATTTTTGATACAACCTTAAGAGAAGCAAATCTTAAAGAAAAAAAAACAAAAACAAAAAACCATGGGTCATAAGCCCCATTTTTCTTTTTTTTCCTGATGTCAGAAAGAGAAACAGGCACCTCACCTCAATTCTGTGGCTGCTCTTGTAGCTGTATTGTTTTTCCCATATTTTTTTGGCCATTTGTGTCACCTCTCAATGTCTGTTATCATCTTTGGTTTCATTTTCTTTCTGCAACTTTAAGATTTTTATTACCTACAGACATGCATCACTTAATAATAAGGGTACAGTCAGAATGTGAACATCATGTTGTATACTTACACAAACTAAGACAGTGATGATGTCATGAGCAATATAATCTTACAGGACCATTGTCGTGTATGTGGTCTGTTAAATCTGTCATTGACTGAAACATCCTTACACAGTACATGACTATATTTAAATTTGTATGAGCTCTTAAAGAAGTAATGCTCTTTTGAAACATGGTATTGTGCCTTAAAAATTTGTTGGGTGTGGCTTGGGGAGAAAATGCTTTATGTGTAAATTTAATCTCTCTTTTTTGGTAATCGAATCTACCCAAGGAATACCCAAGGTCTGTAGCAAGAGCTACAGACCAATAACTTAAGCCAATTCATTTTTTACCTTTCCAGCATCTCTGGTGGTCCCTCCTTGTATTTTATTACTTTTTGATGGCACACTAGTTAAGACTAGTCAACATTTATTTCAGAGTGTATTATATGCTAAAATACCATGTTACTCTTTTCCATTATCAAATCTGTTTGCTTGCCCCATTCCCTGAAGTTAAAGTTCTTTTTCTATAGTGTAGAAATCACGAAAGATCAACCACACTTTTAAAGTAAACTGTTATTCAGGATGGTAGAACAGGTCGTCCCTGATAATTACATATTCAATCATGTATTCTGGTTAACAGAAGCCTCATGAGAACCAATGTTTTTAGACATCTGGATCACAGAACACCCCCACCTGCAAAAAATATATGCAACTTATAATTAGCTGATCTAATGATTCAAAAGTATCTCAGAAAAATACGAAAATATACAACTATCAATTTTGGAACAGCCTTGCGGCAACTACTATTACACGCAGGCACGCACGCACGCACACACGCGCGGGCAGAAAAACACTTGCCATTCCCAGGGAATTATGTTGGCTTTTACTTTGTGCTTAGTTTCTATTTTTTTGTGAGTGGAGGGGCCGTGCACTTGAACCATTAAGTATCTAGTATCATTTCCTGATTTTAAGCATTTGGTTCCCTACAGAGTATTGCCCAAACTATCAAGTGAATTATATTGTTGTCAGCCCAAATATCACCTGTGGTCTAGGAGAGCTAGAATGTTTAGCAAAATACGACAAAGCCTACTGTCATCTCTGAAAAGTGGGGTGGAGAATTCAAGGGTTTGCCCTTCAGACACTGTGGTATGAAGCCTGTAATTTACCTTATAATTTTATAAAATTATATGACCCCTCTGGGATGGGCTGCAAAAGGTCAAGCACAGCAACCCTAGCAGTGCTGAAGCCCATCTGTGCTTGGAAGATACATGTGGGTACATGACTTCTTCATGACGCAGCCGCCTTCATCCCATTTCATATCCTTAATGTTGAGAGGTAATGTTTTCATTACCTCTCAAGCATGTTCTGATG
Organism: Marmota flaviventris; assembly: GCF_047511675.1. Lineage (NCBI taxonomy): Eukaryota > Metazoa > Chordata > Mammalia > Rodentia > Sciuridae > Marmota > Marmota flaviventris. The sequence goes on from NC_092499.1 coordinate 148,341,994, forward strand.
TATACTTCAGTCTTATTTTCAGAATTCATTGGACTTTTCTTTGAAAGATTAAGGAACTTTTAACACTGAGGAGAACTTTGTAAAAACAAAGCAAGCAGGAAAGTTCTTCAGTGCAAAGTAAAAAGGAAGCTCCAAACTTGCAAGCCACATTCTAGGATCATTCCTGTATTCCATCCTTGGTCTGAAGACTGAAGCAATTTGCACAAAAAGTTCAAAACCAAAAAGGGGTCAAATTGCACTCAAGTTCCAAGGATTATGCCCATGAATCCATATGTTTGGAGGATGTATAAGGTTTACTTACTAAGTGAAGGGATCTGTAGACAGCAACTTGTAGGACACATGACTGTACTTCCCAAATCAACTTTTAAACTTTTGCCTGAATATGGTAAAACCCCAAACTAGTCTTCTGCCTCCCCCAAAGCATCTCAAGCATATAGCTCTTCTTCAAAAATCTTTTCCAAAATTCTGGACTCAACCTGAAAATAAGGATCTGAAAATATTAAAGAGTTATCTTTTTTCCCCCCTTCTTCAAAGGAATAAGTGATGTAGCAACTTCCTTGAAACTCATGTCAAAACAACTGCTGTCTCATGAGATACCAGAACATCCTCATCCTAGAGCAGAGGGCCCAAGAGGCCAAGGTGCGGAAGCTGTAGTGCTTGCAAACTGGTGTGCAACATCCCTTGAGATGTGTATGCGTTTTACTCACTGAGAGAACAAGTACTGGTAAGTGACAACAATTTTTTTTTTTTTTGCAAACAATCAGAGTGACCTGAAACCCAGGGTAAAGGCTGAAGTCAGCGTTTGTTCATTGCAGTGTGAGCCAGACTGTGCAATGCTGTTAAATGAAGCACTCTGAAGAAGGGAAAGACTTCTTGTTTTCCCCTATTCACCCAGGAGGACCTCTCACCTAAGGTCTGGGAGAGGGGAGAGGGAGAAGGGAGGAGGAAGGAGGGGACTACAATCACTTTGTTCTGCTTCACTGAGGAGCTAGAGAGCATCTTTGAAATGAGATGAATGTCCAAAGGAAGGAGTAACAGGATTCTGGAGCTGAAAGCAACCCGAGAACTCAGGCATCCAGTCGAATGTCTTCATTTGGCAGATGAAGAAAGAAAAGTCCAAAACTGAAGCTACAAAACTCATACTGCTCACAAGAGTTGGGCTGAATACCTAGGTCTCAAGCCTCTGAGCCCAGGGCTCTTGTCACATCATGATGTCCCCATACCTTATGTCTCTAAAAACAACAGCATTTCTCAACCTTTATAAACATGCAACCCCTTTTCATAAACAACCCACATCTCCTTTAATATTATTGTACATTTTCAAATGGATTTTTTCTCACTTTTCAATTCTGAAACTGCCTACTGAATGTACTCCTTCCCAATTGTGCTTGTCCCTAACTTCACAATCATACTTCTCCCAGTCTAAGTACAGCCTATTAAATGCATTTTTGCCCAGCTGCACTCCCCTTACTCCCATCTAAATAAATAGCACCTAAATTTTCCTTAAGTCCACGTTCTCCTGCTTCACAGACTGGAAGACCTTATCTTGCTAAATTAACATTCTCAGCCCACGCTAGAGTCTGTAGGGGCACAGATGATACATTCTGAACCTGTTACTTCCATCCTCCTGCCCTCTCCACACTGCATGCCCATAATTCCTCACCCCTCTCCACCCCCATCCTTTGAAATTTCTAAACCCCAGTAGAGGAAGCGCCGCAGGGCTCTTAATAAGCTCAGTCATGCTCGAAATATCCGTTTCACCCACGAGGTACTGTAGGCAGCAATTCCGACCAGAGCACACATTTAGAGAAAAGATGATCTGTCTCCAAGATTCAATATTTGGAATTCCTAAAAACACCATTCTTATTCATTTTCATTAACATACCTGTGAACTTGAAAAAGTTTGGGAGTTGATGCTATAATAGACAGCATCTACCTAAACATGTGGTAACGACAGCAGGTTAAGAAATTGTCCTTCCTCTTGCTGTGACCACAGAGGGTACATATTACAACTATCCTTGCTCTGGAACTTGCAAAACTTACAGGAAATCTTCCACCACCCACATAGAAAACCCGATGCCAGGAAAATGAAATGTAAACATTTTATATTAAGTTAGCCAGGTGTTTAAAAAACATCATCATCCCAATCCGATATTTTCAAATTCTGGCTCACTTTCAAGTCTCAGGGTGCACAGGGCACAGGGAACCAGGTACAGCAGACACATGGCTTTTGCCCCTGTGTAAGATGTTTTGCTTTTCTGATGAACAGAAAAAATCTGCAAATTAGTACATGACTCAAGGTGTCAAAAGAAAGAATCTATCAATGTGTTTCCTTTATGTAAGATGTTCCTTCTATATCTTTTCACTGGACTGGGATAGGTATAAAGAATACAAATCTATTTATCCAAAGATAAATCTTTAACTTGATCCCAAACTTACTGAAGATATATTTGAGAGAATTATCATTGGAAATACAGAAACAGGAAAAAGTAGAAAATGTTGCTGTGTCACATGTCCATGTTTTTGTAAAATACTTTATTCAAAAAACAAAAAACTACCAGCATGATAACACTGTCACTGACTCCTAAACCCTCCCACTGGGACTATTTCATCCTGTGGGTGCACATTCCCTACAGTGGCCCCTCTACAGTCTCAGCTTGCCTCCTTGAGGAAGAGACATGAAGGCATGAAGTACCATTCCTCTGCACATAAGTAGTGTCAAAAATATATTAAAAAGCAAACAAAACTACCAGCTCCGAAGTTATGCTGGCAAAATTTAAAGCAACAATTTAGAAACAGACTACACCCATTTATGTGCCAGTTGGCCACATTTTTAAGGGCCCAAGTCATGTCTGTGTGACTGTCTTGTCTACTTTTTAAAAAGTGGGTTTTTAGGGAGTCAGCATTTAAAATTTTGAGATGCTTTGGTTCAAGGTCTGTTTTGGAGACAAAGTATGGGAGAATAAGCTGGGCTAAGAATTGAGAAGAACATGGACTCGGTAGTTAGAAGTTGTCACTATCAGCTGCTGTTGGTCAAAGGAACTTCAGTTCCTCAATACACACAAAAGACAATCGATACCACCTTGTGCTACTGGTGCAAGAGTAAATGTGGCAAACCAGGTAACTACTGAGTACATTTCCCAGCATATTGTAGGTGCTCTGTAAATATTACCTGCTATTATTATTTGATCACTAGACTGGATTTCTAGTCCTGGCTCTGGCAACTCTGCTTGCTCATATCTTAGTGTGCATGAGTAGAGAATGATGAGTCTCAACCTACGAATTGCTGATCTCGAATCCCCCAGCAGGCCTTAAGAGAACAAAGAGGGAGACAAAGAACATTGTCTATGATGAGTTTCATATTGTTGAGATCCATAGAAGATTTCATTTCATGGTAGAGGGCCATATGGCTAAGAGACAAAAAAAGGAAAGAAAACCAAAGGACAGGATTCTAAAGTATTTCAAATTTCACCTCTGCTCAAATAAAAACATTACAAATTTTAGATTAACTCAGCTTTAGAACTGCAATTTTTCAGTGCTGTTATTAAATAATAAGAAATAATCTTTAAGTAGAATAAGGTGGTCATGAGATTACCCAAGACATCACTTGAAAGTTCAATGTAGTTCAGTTTTTATTTTAAGGGGTCCTTGGGATGTAGGTACAGACTGAAGGTTGGGTGAGGGGGTTGAGGTCATGGGCAGACTGCACTTTTTAAAGTATGCCAAGAAATCTTTCACAAGCATGGAAATTAAAACTTCCATCAGGAAGCAAGCTCCTTTTAGACAAAGAAAAGAATTTTCTACGTTTCAAAAGCCGTTGTTTGGTTCTTCAAAAACAAACAGGAAAAAAAAAATCCTAATACAAGTTGCTCCTAAATGACTTTATTCAACTTTTTCATGAATTAGATGAACAGTCTCTGGTACTAGCCAAGACATACAAACCCCTTCCTCTTTGAAAATGTAAAGTTTTCCTATAACCCAAAAGAAAGACTTGAGGAAATATGCCCCTTATTAATTACTGGGCTGAGATGAGGTATGTGGGGAATGCCAACATTTGGGACAGGCATCCTGAAATACTCAAATAAGTGGGCAATGCTAAATCAAATGCTAAATTATTATTCAATAAAGTTATGCAATAAAGTTATCCACTACCAGGTTCATTCAGAGGCTAATTGAAGGCAGTGGTTCCTCAGGAGCTACTTGGAGGCTTATCTGAGAACTAAGAAAGAATATCTGCCATTATTATTTCCCAAGTCAAAGGCATCTCTTCCAACACCCAAGAGCTGGACCTCCTAGCTGCAAACAAGAACATGTGCAGGTTACTTAAAACATTGGATTTGTGTATAGGATCCTGGGCCAGCTATTGGGCATGAAGGTAAAAAGGAATACTACCAGGACAAGGCAGCTAATGAATGTCCAGGTCTTACACCACTTGCACCTCCAGTATCTAGAACCCACTGCTTTTACTTTACAAAAAAATCATCTGTGTACCAGTGACTTGGAAACATCCCTTCATCCTTACCCCATCACTCAAGGCCACTACTATGGGAGGATGTCAGGAGCATGGCAACTGCCTAGTCCTCTCTGAGCCTTATGAAGGAAGATGAAATCATTCATCCCTTCAGCAAATATTTCTGTAATTTCCTGGTGCAGGCCTTCTGGAAGTTCTGAGACACAGCTATGTGTACTCCAGGTTCTAAAAGGGCTGCTCAGTAGATGATGTTACTAAATCAATGATGGGGATACACAGATATACATGTTTTCTGCCTTTGTGGTCCCTGCTCCAACTACATTGGCTTCTTTCTTTATCTAGAAGGAAGGGCCTTCACTCTCACTGTTCTTACTGCCTGGCTTTTGTCTCTTTCCATTACCTACCTGCCCTGAGGTGCTTCAATGACCTGCCTATAGGCTGTCCTCACACCCAAGAGGTTTCTCCTGACCATCCCCTCTGGGTAGGTGCCACTGTTGTTTGCCCTATCATGTGATGTCACAGCATCATCTTCATCTCCTTTAAAGCATCAATCACTTTTGCATTTATAAACAAAGATTTTTGTTTGTTTGTTTATTTTGGTGGTGCTGGTGAAAGAACCCAGGGCCTCCTGCATGCTAGGCTAGCATTCTACCACTGCACCACATCCCCAGCCTCCCCTTCTTCTTCTTCTTCTTCTTTTTTTTAAATTTGTAGTTGGACACAATATCTTCATTTGTTTATTTTTATGTGGTGCTGAGGATTGAACCCAGGACCTCACACGTGCTAGGCAAGCGCTCTACCACTGAGCCACAACCCCAGCCCAGCTTCCCCTACTATTTTGCTAAAAAAATAGTGAAGGAGGAGGAATTACTGTTTCCTGGGTACAGAGCTTCAGTTGTGCAAGATGAAGACAGTTTTGGAGGTGGATGGTGGTGATGATTGTACAACATTTTGCATGCATGTGATGTCACTGAAATGTACACTTAAAAATGGTTCAGACAATACATTTTAAGTTACATGCATTTTATCTCAATAAAATAGATTGTTTTTTAATGTTTAATGCTTTTGTTTCATCCACTAGTGTACACTAGACTGGTGGCAGGAATCCTATGTATTTTCATCACTATGTGACTCCTGACAAACACGCTGTAAGTTTTTTGAGGGCAGTGACACTATTCCTTATTTTCATCTCACAGCTCCCTACAGAGGGCCTTATACACAGGTGGGGTGAAATGGTAATTTAACCCTAGCCTACTACTTAACAAACTTTCCAAAAGCAAAGCCCTTGAACTTTATACAGAGGTGGGGGAGGAAGCATGTGTGTATACAAACACAGATTTTACTGTGCTTCTTCTTATGCCTTGGCTGCCAAGAATTCTTGAGGAGTCAGATTCCAGGAAGAATAAGCTTCCTTCTGCTGTGGTGTAGTCATCTTACTAACTTGGCCATTTGGGTCCTATATTACCCATAACGTTTTTTGCTGTTGTCTTTGTTTTAATTGAAAGTTGCCTTTAATTCTCTGTGGAATTAGGCAAAGTATAAATGGAAAGCAAATAAAACAAGGGGTTTTCCTGCAGGGTAACTACTCTTCTATGTTTTGATGGTGAATTCTTACTAAATAAATAACTGATGACAATTCCCTCTTTAATAAAGAGGGAAAATAATAAAAATCAGAAAAGTTATTTTTAGGGATGAGGAAAAGAGTGAAGCACAATCTTCTGGCTTCATTTCTTTGCTGGTTTTCCCCAAGAATAACCAAAGACATAATTTAACTTAACAATAAGCCTTAGCTCTCTTCAAGGCCACACTTGCTCTTGGTAGACACCACCACCCCACAACTGCAAAAAAAAAAAAAAAAGAAAGAAAGAAAGAAAACAATTCTCATATTCATTCTCTCATTCCCTCCCTCCCTCCCCCCTCCCCCTCCCTCCTCTCTCTCTCTCTCTCTCTCTCTCTCTCTCTCTCTCTCTCTCTCTCTCTCTCTCTATTTGAATAAACCCGAAGGTACCAGCAGGGAAGGAAACAATGCCTGCCTGTTATTATTAGTAGTAAGACACATACCAACATACCATTTATGAGGCACTCATTGCTACATGTGCTAAGAGCTTGGCATGCACTGTCTGATTTAATCTCCCCAAAAACCAGAGGAGGGAGGGCCTGTTATTTTTCTATCTTCAGAATTGAAGCTAGAGGCACAGAGAGTGGTATGGCCAGAGTCACAAAGATTGTAGAAAGCAGAGCTAGAATTCAAACCTAAGAGATCAAACTTCAGGGTAGATGCTTCTGATGACTATGCTTTAGGGCACCTGCAACCCCTCCCCAAAGATTCCTTCAACAATTCCCATAATTATGGTAACAGTAGTCCTGAGAGGCTGGATTTTGCCAGGAAGACAGAGCTGATAAGTAGGAGACAACTACTAGTGAACACCACTGGCAGATGGCAAGAGGCTCCTTTCCATACCTTAAAAATGTGTCAGGGCCATTCTGGTCCACCGAAAGCTCCAAAAAACAACGAATTTGGCTACTTAGAAAGTGAAAGCCAGGCTTAATGGTCCCACTTATAATACATGCTACTTAGGAGACTGAGGTAGGAGGATTAATTGTGTCCAGGAGTTTGGGCCAGCCTGGGCAGCACATCCAGGCCCTGTTTTGTTTTGTTTTTAAAAAGCAAAGTGAGGGGGGGAAAAAAGAAAAAGAAAAAGAAATGTGTCACATTAGATTGGGTAGAGAGAAGTGATGGGAGGGGAGGGGAGGGGAAGGGGAGATAGGAAGGGCAGCAGAATAAAATAGACACTAGTATTGCTGTATGTGTATACGTGTCTGTATAACCAATGTGATTCTGCAACATGTACACTCAGAAACATGAGAAATTATACCCCATTTGATTCAAATGTATGGTATGTCAAGATCATTGTATTGTCATGTGCAACTAATAAAAAAAAAAAGCAATACAGACAGACAAACAAAAAGTGGAAACCTTACTTTTGTGCTTCATATCTGAATATTTCTCAATTATTTCTACTTTAAATGCCATAATTCATACAAATTGGTAGAGCACAGAATTAGTACCACACCATGATTAAACATAATATTTAATCATGATGGCATTAAAAAAAAATGCCAAAGAGCTTTTCTTTTCATAAGCTCTTATCAATTAAATATTTGTTCATTTAATACCTGAGTGCACCTCTGTAAGGCATGCCAAGCACATGAGGATTCACAGAAATGCATGAGCCTTTCTGTAGTCAGACAAGGAGAAGAGATGTACACATAGATAAAGATTCATGTCCTAGGAAGACAAGAATGCTTCTAACTGAGAAGACCATAGGATGGAAGGGCATGAGCAAGACAGGAATGCCTAAACAGGAAATTAAAAATCGGGCAAGGGACCCTTGGGGGTTTAGAGACTGGAGTGTGAAGACAGTAGGGATTTTCCAATCCACATATTTCAACAGAAAGTTATAAATCTTCATATTTATTAATATGTAATTGAAAATTCTTAAAAATTAGCTCAGTGTGTTTTACCTTTAAGAAAGATCTTAATTAAACAAACCAAATTTGTTTAAAAAAAAAAATCACAGAGATGGGGTCCAGAAAGAGTCTTCTGTTGTCTAAACTTAATGCCTATGGATCATACATTCCTGAAGTTGTTTAGAATGGGTTATTGCTCTTTCTCTCTTCTGGCACAAGGAAGTTTTAAAACATTCATAATCCCTCCATTAAACAAACAAACAAACAAATAAACCTCCATTGTGAGAGGCATCATTGGGAATCTGCTTCCTTGTCTTCCCATCACAAAAGGAGAGGAGTACTGAGGAACAGCCTCATTGGTCAGGATTTCAAGCATTTAGAAAAGTGTAGCAATGCTGCTTGACCAGACAAAGTGAAAAACAAAACCTCAGTCATTTGTTAAAACAAACTCTCTCACACACTTCTACAATATATCAGGGATTTCTAAAAAGGACCACACATTTAGTAGATTTAAAAAATGTTCACAAAGCAGAATGATGGGAGCAAATAAGTGGACATCACTCCTCTCCCAAGCTTATCATTTCTTTAAGCTGCCAACATGACGGCCAGCAGTCCCTCTCATCCCAACAGGAAGATTTCATGGCTCCTGAAGGTCTGAGTCAGACCACATTCACTCATGAATATGCTGATTTTTCTGGAACTGATGCAAGGAAATCACTATAATTGATGACCAGACAAAGATTTACCTACCACACGTCTGAACCACTCCTCTGAAATAATTTATCAGATGTTGAATTTTCATTTTCAAAATTATTAATAACAAGGCTATTTCTGGTCATTTAAGATGAATTTTAATCTTTCAAGCCTTTCTTCTTTTCAATAAATTGCCTCTATAGACGGGGATCTCTATTAATAAACTCCCTGCTTTACTGCATTTTAATGAAGGTAAAGAGAAAGTAAACTGAAGAGACCCTTAAACTTTCCACAAAATAGGAAGAATGAGTGTGCTACAGATATTTAAATGAGGATTTACATTTATTGGATACCAGGGAATGAAGATCTGCATTTACCCAAGGAATGAGGACATATGTGTGTCCCCTGTGATGGCGGCAGGGAATGGGGTAGGGGTGTCTTTCTGCAGGCAACTTGAGCATCATCACTGTTTTGATGAGATTCAGGTTCTGAGCACATCGAGTTAGCAATGGGGCGGTAACATAAAACAATAAGACTGAGTTCAATTTGCGAACACGTTGCTCTTATTCCATATTAATTCGTTTCTTTTGCAAGCACATTTGCATCTTTTACTTTCGTTTTAAATTGTGCCATGCGTGTAAGTGCGTTAGCAACTTCTCTGGGTGACCTGGAGAAGTTATCTACCCCATGAGCAGCCTCCAACCGAGAACATGGCAACACTACCACTACAATCAAACCGAGAAGGACGCACCCTTTTCTTACAACTCCAGGACTGCCGATTTCCTAAAATTCAAGTTTTCTTTAAGACACAACAGTTGTGTATTGAAATAGCTCGAGATAATTGCCCTTCAAAATAAAAAGTATCTCTGACCACGGGAATCTGGAATCCTCCCTGTTGTGAGCGATGGCAGCTGTTCCCCACAAGGGATGGGTCCACTGACCAAACTGATCCTCTGCGGAGAAACTGGGGTTTAGACAATGTGATTGGTTTAAAAAAAAAAAAAAAGGACAAACTTTTTATGCATTTCAAATATCAGGATTAAAGAATTAAAACAACCATTTTCCAAAACTGGAAAGCTACACCCATGCTCACGTCAGTTTTCTATCTACTCTTCAACACCAAAAAGCCCAGCATTTCTCCAAGACCAGCACACCATGGGGGGCGCAGTCAAGCAACCTAGGCGGCCCTGCAGGGACCTGAGAGCACACAGCCTTTCTCCAGCTGGCGCCCAACAAGGGGTGGCAGGGCATTTCCTAACCTACAATGGCACCTCCATCTGCAAGCATCTTAAAGGATACAAGGGTACTTGTTTTCTCATTTTAGATCTAGAAATAACACTCTAAACAAACTTTACCTATCTCATTTTGTTTTGCTGCCAACTAAAATATTTGCAATGAAGCTGCAAACACAGTATAACTCTTAGAATGTGATATCATGAATTCTGAGCAGCCTCACCTTCGAAACATACATATACTTCAAAAACTATTTGTGTATACACATACAAACACACATACACAAATGATGGATCCTTCACACCCATTAGATTTGGGACTGTTAAAATTTAAATAAATATAGGGCTTTCTCCAACTTGTTTGCCATGTCAGTTATAATTGAAAAGAGACAGCAATACCTTGAACACTTCTTTCTATTATAGCTTTAAAAGCGCAGAACTAAGACGCCATACTACAAATTAAATGCCTTGTGCTGGGAGATAAGCCTTCCTAACCTATTCTGGTCAGAGCTGTGCCTCAGAGTTCTCAAAAGCAAGAGTATTTGCAGCTAGGACTAAAACTAACGGGACTGTTTTGGCAACTAAGATCTCCTGCCTTCTCCTTTACTTCCTCTGTAAAGAAAAATAGCATGAACATTTCAAATAACACTCATATTTGAGATTTTTTGGGCTTCTGCATATTTTTCTGCTTCATGTCATTCATAATTGTCCTCCCAGATAAAAGGGGACCTGCCACTGATATTTTAAAAGTCTTGTTTCTTGTTTTAAAAAATATATGAAGTCCTAAGAGGAGAATTACAAGTACTAAACTAAGTATTAAAAAAAAAAAAGAAAGAAAAGAAAATCACCATTTGGCAAATATCATAGCAATGGAAGTTAAAATTGGGGGATGAAAGAATAATGAAAAGCAGTAATGTTTTACATAGTCTCAAGTATCTATCCCCTAAAGGCGCTTCCTAATTACAAAAGGAAAAATAAAAATAATAATGATAATAAAAAGACTAGCAGAAACCACTTTAACTAAGTGATCAAAGTTATAATCACCAAAACTGAAATATGCTGGCATCATGTACCCCTAACATGGTGCCCTCAGAAGTACACAGCAACCTTCGTGACCTCCATGCTAAAAGCGTAAAATTCAAATTTAATCATGAAGTTGTATCTACAAACTCAAATGGAAAGACAATCTATGCAATAACTGGCCTGTGCTATTGAAAAATATAATGGGGGCAAATGACCAAGGAGGACTCAGGAAAATGTCTGAGAATCAAGAATCTGAGAAGGTATAACAATGTCAGATGGGAGCCTCTCCTGGATCTAGGACCACAGAAAGAACATGGGGTAAGGGGAATGGTGATATGTGAACCCAGTCTGGAGATCAATAGTAGTGTCCCTGTGTTAACTCCATGGTTTTGATAACTGTATCATAGTTATGAAAGATGTTAACAATTAGGATGTTCAGGAACTCTTGGTTTTCTTGTAACTTTTTCCCAAGTCTGAAACTGAAATATTTCAAATTAAAAAGTTAAAAACTTTTAAAAATGAATGCTTTTTGAAAGTTCATAAAGGAAAAGAAAGCAACTTATAGCATGATCACCAACTACACTGAAAGAAAATTCTTGAGCTATAAAGATATATACCAATGGTATATAAACTTTGTTATACATTCCAATCTTTGGTAATCATCGGTAAACTTAAAAACCTTCCTTTGAATTACATATTTAATCTTGTATTCCTTCCACCTGAACAAGATAACATCACTGACAGTTTCATAAATAGGTAAATCTCTGATTTAGAGACAAGAGAAACCTCTACTTTTTATAGATGATTCCCAAAGAAATACTGTTGTTAGAGGTCAGACTGATAGAGAACTGGGCATTGATGCTGAGGGTCTTTCCATTCTGAAATACTGCCTAACATTTAATTTAGCTTAGATTGTCCTCTAATGGGGTGAAAATGGAAAATGAGATGGTTGAGGGATGCAGAGAAACAGTCAACAAAATGTACAACAGAAAATTATGTGACTCTCCCACATACTTATAACAATTGTCTTTGTTTTAAAGGTAGTCATAAGTGTATTTTTCCAATCTAGACATGTACTTTTTCTGTTCTCTGCTATAGATATGTTTCTGTGTTGTGAATGTTATACATAAAATAGACCCAAATTTTTCAACAGCAAAGATCTCATTGCATTAGCAGTCATTTCCAAGCATCACAGCCTGACAGTTTCCTGATCCACCACTATGTGATATCGAAGGCAATAAAAAGAATTTGTCAGGTTTCTCCTCTAAAAAGCTTGATCTACTTTCCCCCCCCAGAAACTGGCCTCAAATGAAATGATCCTCACTGGGGAATAGTGGAAAATTAAGGCCACAAACGATGTGCAAAGGCTACTAGTTTTACTTTGGTGTTTCCCAGCATTTGGGGGTTTGCAACAGACAAGAACTTTGTCAAAGAATGTATAAAACTCTGTTAGGTACATGTGCCCCATATAGGTGGTGTGAATGAAAGAAAAGGAGAGAGAGTACCAGGACTAAGTGCCTGCATGGCTCCAGGAGCTGTGCTGTCCCTCTCTGATTAAACTGAGATGACACAAGCTCCTTTTAAATTTTGCTTTTGAGATGGGATCTCACTGTTTTGCCCAGGCAGGATTTCAGATTCTGGGTTCAAACAATTCTTTTGTTCAGCTGCATGAGTAGCTGGGACTACAGGTGTGCACAACCATGCTCAGCTACAAAAGCTCCTTTTCAGAAACAGGGAAGTAAGATGAAAAGCCTTGCCTGACTTGTGCAGGGTCAGAGAATCCCAAGATTGAAGGTAGGGCAGGAACTTAGTTTGGCCTCATCCCAGGATTCAGATTCCATTATACCATGTTACCTCCCAAATCATGTAGGTTCATATGCAAGGACTCCAACAGCTGAGAGGTATTCAGTAGAATAGATGGTATAAGGCTGATGTTCCCTAGAGGGAGAACTTAATCTGGAAATTCAGACCAAAGAGGACTCTTAACTGGGGATGGCACTAAGTGACAGCATGTTGAAGGTCTGATAAGGGGCTTTGTGGAGAGCCATTCTCACGCGTGACTGAGCGACTCCCGGTTTGGGTCTGAGGCTTCTGGCTGTGTCGGAAATTTCCCAGCCCTCTCCTGATGAGAGAACCCGTCCGAGTGGGGGTGTGACTGACCACTGACCCCGGGGGCCCAATCACTGACCCTGACCTTGGAGTGCGGCCCCCCCTCAACCTTCATTGGATGGAATTCTCCCCTGAATTTCTTGTTCCCCAATAAAAGGCTACTCCCTGGCGTGCTCGCTCGCTCTCTCTCCTGCTAGCCCTGAGTAATCCTTGCTGCCCTGTGGGTGGTTCGAGGTTGGAGCCAGAGAGGGGAGCCGTCTCGGACCTGGTCATAGAAAAAGGTAACTGAGTCTGTGTGTTTATTTCGATCTCTGCTAGCTAACTTTTATGCCAAGAACCTCATTAATGAAACCAATGCGCAGGCCACATGGTGGAGGGCTTCCCTACCAAGACTGACATACACCAAGGAAAAGACCAGGAGAGTAGAGCTAATAGCAGGAGAGGAGGGGAGGATCCCCAACAAACTGCTTTAAAAAGTCCCTTAAGGTATTTATCTGAAAGCAAGGCCAAGGAAGTATGGGGGCTAAAATACTGTGGGGGCTAAAACACTAGGGGTAGAGGGCTTCACCAGGATATAGCAGTGGGAATTACATGGATTTGAAGACAGGTTTTTTGACCTCAGTGTTAAGCTTCAATGTGGGAGAATGTGTTACCTTCATTTAAATTATTCTAGCAGCTATCATATTGTGAACAAGACAAAAGACCAAGATGCATAGAAAGAGACAGCAATATTGGTGGATGGAGATTAGTAAAAGAAAAAAACCAAGTGAAGAAGAACTTTTCATAGAGTGATACTTCACTTTTCCAGTACTCAATCTACAACAAACTCACATTTGTGGGTTTTTTTGTTGTTGTTTTGGTATTGACAAGTACCAGAAGGAAGCTGGATTTCAGTTGCTGCCTAATACTCTCTCATGTAATTCTTTTTTTTTATTTGTTTAATTATACATGGACACAATATCTTTATTTTGTTTATTTATTTATTTTTTATGTGGTGCTGAAGATGAAACACAGTGCCTCACACATGCTAGGCAAGTGCTCTACTGCAGAGGCACAATCCCAGCCCCTGTCTCATACAATTCTAATACACTTGGAAATCTCTTTCCAAAGTACTTTTTTTTTTTCATCAATCAATTTAATGAACAAAAAAATACTGATGTGTATAAAAAGTCATTTTTGTCTGTCACTTAGTGTCCTCATTTTCTATTTTTTTATTATTAGTTGTTCAAAACATTACATAGTTCTTGACATATCATATTTCATACATTTGATTCAAGTGGGTTATGAACTCCCATTTTTACCCCGTATACAGACTGCAGAATCACATCGGTTACACATCCACATTTTTACATATTGCCATACTAGTGTCTGTTATATTCTGTTGTCTTTCCTATCCTCTACTATCCCCCCTCCCCTCCCCTCCCCTCCCATCTTCTCTCTCTACCCCATCTACTGTAATTCATTTCTCCCCCTTGTTTTTTTTTCCCTTTCCTCTCACTTCCTCTTATACGTAATTTTGTATAACAATGAGGGTCTCCTTCCATTTCCATGCAATTTCCCTTCTCTCTCCCTTTCCCTCCCACCTCCCTATTTAATGTTAATCTTCTTCTCATGCTCTTCCTCCCTGCTCTGTTCTTAGTTGCTCTCCTTATATCAACGAAGACATTTGGCATTTGTTTTTTAGGGATTGGCTAGCTTCACTTAGCATAATCTGCTCTAATGCCATCCATTTCCCTGCAAATGCCATGATTTTGTCATTTTTTAGTGCAGAGTAATACTCCATTGTGTATAAATGCCACATTTTTTTAATCCATTCATCTATTGAAGGGCATCTAGGTTGGTTCCACAGTCCAGCTATTGTGAATAGTGTTGCTATGAACATCGATGTAGCAGTATTCCTATAGTACGCTCTTTTAAGGTCTTTAGGGAATAGTCCAAGAAGGGGAATAGCTGGGCCAAATGGTGGTTCCATTCCCAGCTTTCCAAGGAATCTCCATACTGCTTTCCAAATTGGCCGCACCAATTTGCAGTCCCACCAGCAATGTACAAGTGTACCCTTTTCCCCACATCCTTGCCAGCACTTGTTGTTGTTTGACTTCATAATGGCTGCCAATCTTACTGGAGTGAGATGGTATCTTAGGGTGGTTTTGATTTGCATTTCTCTGACTGCTAGAGATGGTGAGCATTTTTTCATGTGCTTGTTGATTGATTGTATATCCTCCTCTGAGAAGTGTCTGTTCAGGTCCTTGGCCCATTTGTTGATTGGGTTATTTGTTTTCTTATTGTTTAATTTTTTGAGTTCTTTGTATACTCTGGATATTAGGGCTCTATCTGAAGTGTGAGGAGTAAAAATTTGTTCCCAGGATGTAGGCTCCCTATTTACCTCTCTTTTTGTTTCTCTTGATGGGGAAAAAACTTTTTAGTTTGAGTAAGTCCCATTTGTTGATTCTTGTTATTAACTCTTGTGCTATGGGTGTCCTATTAAGGAATTTGGAGCCCGACCCCACAATATGTAGATCGGAGCCAACTTTTTCTTCTATCAGGCGCAGAGTCTCTGATTTGATATCAAGCTCCTTGATCCATTTTGAGTTAACTTTTGTGCATGGCGAGAGAAAGGGATTCAGTTTCATTTTGTTGCATATGGATTTCCAGTTTTCCCAGCACCATTTGTTGAAGATGCTATCCTTCTTCCATTGCATGCTTTTAGCCCCTTTATCAAATATAAGATAGTTGTAATTTTGTGGATTGGTCTCTGTGTCCTCTATTCTGTACCATTGGTCCACCCGCCTGTTTTGGTACCAATACCATGCTGTTTTTGTTACTATTGCTCTGTAGTATAGTTTGAAGTCTGGTATCGCTATACCGCCTGATTCACTCTTCCTGCTTAGAATTGCTTTTGCTATTCTGGGTCTTTTATTTTTCCATATGAATTTCATGATTGCTTTCTCTATTTCTACAAGAAATGCCGTTGGGATTTTGATTGGCATGCATTAAACCTAGATGAGGAGTTGTCATTGCCAAGGTCTACAGCGCCTAACCTGCCCACAGCACCAGCATCTGGGCGTGCACTGGCTGTCACCACAGGGCAGGAGCTGTCCATGGAAGGTGTGTGGCCCTGGGGAGCTCTAGTCAGCCTTTTACAAATATCATAGTCTTGTTCTTGGCCTGAGAAAGCCACCAAAGTTAAAGTCAAAATAACTGCTGCAGAATGAATGTCTGCCCTGTGAGGTCAACCCAGGACCGTGAGGAGGACAGGCGTTGTCCCAGCCCTTCCCTCAGCCTCTGGTTCCCAGTTGAGGGCAGGGTTTCCAAAGTACTTTGAGCAAAGAGGAAGAAGCAAATAATCACCTCCTGGGAAGCTGATGGAAACAGATTCTCTTACTGCAGTAAGTCTATTAAACAGAAATGGAGACATAAAAATGATAAACCTAGATCATAAGAACACACTAAGCACAAGAAACTTACAGCAGAGGGCAAACTGCCTCCCTCTCTGCCTGGAGGGTATCACTGTATTATGCACAATACAAGCTATGCTCACTGATGTTCCCAAGTTGGCCAGAAATGATTAAATGACATTCACTAGAGTAAGAAGCAAAGTAGTACAGAATATGTGTTGGAAAGATTTCCGCTGGACAGTGTACAAAAACTGGTGCAGTAGTTTCAGCTTTACAAAAAGCTTCACTGTATTTCGTCATCAGGTTGTTCCTCAGTTTGTCAAATACGAGCCTCTTGGAGAGATCCTCTGGAGAGGCCAGGCTCCTGTTCTCATGGAGTTCACTAACTACTAAGTATCTGACATACTCAAGATCCAAGATCCAAACTTCTACTAGGACGGTTTGCACAGTGTTTGGACTTTTGTCCAAGCCATGGTTTTGAGTAATTTTTGGATATGAGCAACTAAAATTGGGTTAAGTGTTTAGAAATAATGTAACATTTCAAAAGTTTTTGCTCATGCAGTTTGGACTTTTGGGTTAGTCAATACTTCAAGAACCTATACCATGTGGTCATGCGGCCAAGAACCCAGGCATGGCATGCTGCTTTGCCTACACAAAAATATAATACGAAAGGTCAACAGAAATACAGTTCCTCAATTTGCCAGTTTTTTCTTCCTGTTGAAGAAATCCATTCTAACACACATATGCATTCTTATATTTGATCTATATATCCTATAACTGAATCAATCTATACACACTGAATCATGCGCTTAAGAATGTGACCTTTATGTTTTAAAAAGTGACTCAATTTTTAAAATGGAAAGTCCTAGATATCACAACACTGAAAAATGTGTAAGATTACAATAATCATAATTTAAATTATGATTTAAATTATGATACAATAAAGTTATTTTTCATTTCTTGCTTTACAAACCCAAGGGTTCCCCGCCTCCCTTTGAGGAAAAACATTACAAACTGGAAAATTTCATTTTACTAGGCTCTTTCTTGGGGGAAAACAAGCAATACACAATTTTCTCAAATATCCAAGTGGAAAAATTATAGAGGCAGTAGAGGAAATGAAAAGCATACATTGTAAAACCAGCTCTATCTTAGTTCAAGTCCTGTCCCTTACACCTACCAGGTGTATGAGTATAACAATTTATTTTTCTAGGCTTCTGTTCACTCACCAATAAAGCAATGTTGGTAGACTCTACCACACTGGCTGCTACAAAAATGAAATGAAATGTGCTGTCAATACATTGCTCATGATTATGCAGGTCAATGTGCTGAATTTGTACACAGATCTCAGCGCATGTGGGCTTTGTAACTGGAATGATAATACCGCAGAGCTCAAACTGGATGTATTTCTATCTAGACATTTTGTTTGTTTGTTATGGCTTTCTCCTGTTCCTGTAGAAGAGAAGAGGTTCATGTAACCCTGGGGCTGGGCTTCCTAATGAGTTGAATGGCCTTTTAAGCAAAAAACAACCAAATCGAGAATCAAGTGAAGGTAGAATTCTGCCACTGAGAGGGGCTCACTTGCCTTCTTCCATCAAGAAAAGTGCGAGCAACTCTATGGCATGTTCCAACACCTTCCCACATAGCTGTTCCCAGATGTTAGAAGAAGTTCGAAAAGAGGAAGTTTCAACACCAACTAGCATTGGGAGAAATTTCTAAGTTTCAAAGGTAAAACTAGGATGATGATGATGATGATAAGGATAACGATGGGGATTAAGATGGAATGAGATCTCTCCGTGACAGACCCTTAGTTAAATGCTGTGCTGGTTTGCTGGGTGGCTCAGTGGAAAACCAAGAGCCAAGGCAAGGGCCTTGCCCAAGAATTTTATTAGCATCCTGAAAGGCAGAGACTGTGCCTCTGAAGCCTAGTGTTCTCTGACTCTTTATATCTACATTAAATGACTGAGATTGTCCTTGTGTACTTGGGTGGATTGATATTATTCTAAAGCATGCAATTCATTTCAAGAGGGAGAGGGAAGATTAAGTTGGAAATATTTTTCTATTGAAAAGAAAAATTAAATATAAGTGGAAATGTTTTCATGAAAATGTTTTTATATTTCGATGTTTCCCCAGAGCACTCTGATCCCAATACATCACAGGACTCTGCTAGATTAGAAGGAATTAAGGTAAAATGAATTTAAATAAAATTGAAACTGACCAGCCAGGCTTTATTCTCCAAATCTCATGAAACAAAGCTGAGGGAAAAAAACCCCACAAATAAACCAAAAGAAGAAATAAAAACTGAAGTAAAAATTTCAAATGAATCTCAATTTTATTCCAAAATGTTTAAAGTCTAGTTTATTTTCACAGCCATGAAAGCTTCAGAATATCCAGCCACTTGATAGAACCATCAAATCTTTCTTAGTTGTTTTCTCTCAACCATTTCCCCTTGCATGTTAACCCACAGTATTCACAGAAAATGTGTGCTTGTCTTAGAATTCTTAGGTCATTTTGAGTGCTTAGCAGTTACTAATAACCATCATCAACCTAAAAATGTGTGCAATTAGGCAGCTGGCCCAAGTGATGGTGTTGCATTTTTAAAAATGTGCACACCCCCCTTATTTGCCTTAAATATGACAGGAAAAGAAAAGTACAGGACTTAGTTAAGGGCACAAATTCTTTAGAAGGAAAGTATTTTGCTAGTTAATCTGTGTCTTGCTCTGTACTGCTAGTTAGCCACAAACTATATGTGGCCATTCAAATTTCAATTACTTAAAAGTAAATAAAATCTGTAATTCAGTTCCTCAGTAGCACTAGCCACACACAGTGCAAGTGCTCCACAACTGCGTGTGCACTGGTGGTTACAATACTAGGCAGGACAGATACAGAGCATTCCATCAAGGTGGAAAGTTCTATAACAGTGCAGGTCTAGATGGAAGATCAGAGCTGTGGGCTTTGAGTATTTACATTTGTTTTTACAAATCTTCACAAAGTGGCTTATCCTGAAATTTGGTGGCCTTTTTAAAGCAGTACCTTTCCACTTTCATACAACACTCTCATAAGCAACTTAATGCACAAGTCAAGGCACAAATCCAATGCATATTTTCTCTTCAACATCATCTCCAGTTGTACTTTCTCTTGTAAAATGCTTCTCTTCCCTAACAACAAAACTTCATACCCCAAACGAATAGGATTCCTGTTGACTACAAAGAAAGGAGTTAACTGCAAAATAAAGGGGAAATCATTACTTTTAGATGGAAAGACCTTCCCAAGTTAACATGTAATATTACAAACACAGCAGGTTGTACTGAAGGCTTCTCCCTCTATGCCCACCATTGAATTTCTAATCCTGGAATGTCTACATTCCCTGTCCAACAGTGAGCTCTCTGTGAGCAGAAAGCAAGTGCTCTGTTTGCTGTTTCACACCCAATATAAGCATAATGCCTGGGACAAAACAGATGCTTAGATTTTTGTGGAATGATTAAATGAAGCTTACGAAGAATGGTATTTTGCTAAAGAACAGCAAAAGAGCTTGGATTCAATTCTTTATATTTGGATAGCAATCCACCCTTTATTTTCAAACTTAAAATAACTCAGCACATTGATTCATGTAAGTAAAGCGTGCTACAGTTCGATAACTTTTGCACTTAGCAATAGTTCCTTCTAAAAGGTTATGTAATAGTAATCTATGTAATAATAATGTATAAGCTGGTATTTATTGCACAGTTAAAAGTCAGGCCCAGTGCTAAGCATTTAACGTATGCTATTTCATCTGCCTTTCACCTGGATATTTTCTCTGCTTTGAGGAAGAAAAAAAAAAAGGCTTAATAAAATTGAGTGACTTGTCTAGGCCACAAAGTTATAGATATACCATGGAAAAGCTTCAGTTCTGAAGACCGTGGACCCTGCCAGTAATATTGCCTGGTTATACAATCCCTCCTTGGGTCAGGAAGACTACAACTGTCCTCATTGAAGGAGGGCTATGGCTTTGTATTTTCGTACCCCCAGAGCTGAGCACCTGCCCACAAATGTTTGCTGAATACGGTACAAGAGTCCCAATGGCTTAGGACTCTCCAGCACAGAAGGCCCCCACTAGAATTACAGAAGTAGGCAGAGCTCAGAACCCCTCACCACTCCCCAAACAATAGCAATGAGGAATCACTGTGATTCTGCTCATTATATAGTAGCCTTATATGCTTCGGCCACCATGTCACAGCTTTCTCTGGATCAGGGAATGGCCTGCTTCTGCAAACTGACCAGCTGTGCATATCTGAGAGGAAGCTGCTATACTTCAAGTATTATCATTTTCTTCATAGTCAGTACTTCAAATAACCCCACTATTTGAAAAATATACTTGACAGTGATTTAGCAAGGACTAAGTAATGGTCAGACCACTCTGCCTTCAAGGGGCTTAGACTTTCCTGTTTAGCCCAATTCCCTCAGATTAGAGTTTCCAAAAGTTTGACCTATGAGCATTTCTTTAAGGCTATTAAATTATTTATTAAATGTTTCTTATATTCATGCTCCTATTTGAATAATACAAATACTGTTTTTATACAAATATGTTTGCTCTTAAAAGTTGACATGATAATATCTGATCATGCACAAAATGAGCATTTATTTTCATAAAAATCTCTATTGATGAAGCAACAGGTCCTCAATTAACACATATGAAACACTAATTTTTTATCAAATCAATATTTATCAAGGGCTTTGCCAAGTGTGAAGTATAGAAGTATAACAAAGGGCATCTTTCCTTATAGAGAAGAGGTAAATAAACATTAATCAAGTCCCTGGAAAATGACTTTACATAATTCCCAGTTATTCTCTTCACAATCCTATACAGAAGGTAATATCTCTATCTATGGATAATTAAAAAAAACACCTTCAATAACTCACACTTCCCAAGTGCCTGTTAGGTATAAACTAGAAGCCAAGCACAGTTAATCCTTACAACTCCCAAAGGAAGAGGTATTTATCACCCCTGCTCTAGATTAAGAAAGAAGGGCTCACAGGTCATCCCCGAGTCCCAGGCACCAGTGCTGTGCTGAGTGAAATAGTAAAGACACACAAGTAGTCCAGCTGGCTCTCCAATCATTAAGTGAGACTGCTTTCACTTTGACCTGGGGACACATACACAGAAGGCTAATCTCCATGAGAGAAAAGTCAACCATGAGACCACAGATTGATATCATAAACCCATATCACTGTTCCACAGGCATAAGACTGATAAAAAAAAAGGGGGGCAAGGGACTAGCACAGTGGGATGTGAAGGGGTTGTCTGAAGTTGGTTCTAGAACATGGGTCACTCCTCAGTTTCCAGAACTGGGGAAGCAAGATAAGATTCTCTGTGTGTCCTTGTCACAGTAGCATTGGCCAATCTGGTAGAAGGCAGCTCACTTTTATGCACTGGTGGAGTGGGGAGATGGAGAGGGAACAGAGGCAAAGGCAGGCTAAAGTCATGTCAGGCCAGGGTCTTTGCTCTGCCTCATGCAGGAAAGGGGGAACCAGAACACTGGGGTAGGGAATTAAGTTGTGATTCAAAACTTAAGTCACCAAAGAGCAGAGCAGCCAGGGCTCTTCATCCCTCCCACCTCTGGCTTATTTGAACAGGAGAAATCCATTTGGCTTCCAAATCTGCTTGCCCTGGCATTCTCCAGTAGGGAAACATGCTTTGGTTATTCAGACGTGACTTACTGGCACTTAGAGGCTATTGGCATGGAAAAACTGAACAGACTGACCTGGCCAGAAAGGAGCAGGTGATACAGAAACCCAGAAGAAGAGTTCAACTTCCCATGTAAGTTAGCAGGAGGCTCACGTGAAGGGCCACCGAGGAAGGAGGGGGAAGATAAAGAAGGCAAAGTTCTAGCTTTGGTACCTCTGTGGGTCCAGCAGGGTGCCAGGTACATTCCTCTAACATGTTTCATTGTGCCCTTACCTGCATCACTACTTCCCACTTAGGCAGGAGATAGAGGCTAACAGAGGTAAGCTCAGATGAGGCAGGTAATAAACAGGAGCCGGAGTATATATCATTATGACACACTTCATTATAGTGTCTTTCTGCCTCCAATCACTTGCCCAGTTTGTAACTTCATAAGGGGATGTGGCACCAGGAACTTCATGACTCTGAGGCAGAACTCTGTCCCAGCTCTGGACTTCTTAACTTGCTGTCATAACATGATACAAATAACGGCTCTTCTCAAATCATGAGGCAAATGATGAATATATTCCTCCCAATAATAGCATACTATGCATTAATTTAATCACTTTAAAAAAAATCCCTGTAGGGCAAAGTGTGCAAATGGACAACTGGAAGAGTGAGAGAGAACAAGATCCAAATCAGATACTGTGGATATAACTTGAATAGGGGTTTTGCTGGAGCTTAAAGCTCATAATATGCACATTATGATCACCCAGGCCTTATATTTACATCTGTAACATACCTTTCTCCCTTTGCACTCCCCAAATCCCATCACGGGGACATTTGGGGAAGTTCAGAAGCTGCAGGAATTGCAAGGTGCAAAGGGTTCCATCCCTTTCCCATGGCTACATCTCCATGGTATGCCTCTGCAATTCCTACAAACTAAAAACCAACCCAGAATCACAGGAGAGAAAGCCTATCCTCCACTGTGCAAGACAGAACCTCAAAATCTTCCTTTTTATGTTAACAAAGCTTCTAGCAAAATATCCCAAACAAGTCATCTTCATAGTTCATTTCTCCAGTCTTTTTAAAAGAAAAAAATTAAACGGGAGAGGATATCATCTGGAATAGCAGCTTCTAAAAAGGGACATTTTTGAATTGAATGCCACACGATGTATTTTGCCATCTTGCCTCTGCTTCCTGCTTCAAGCCTGTGTAACAGAAAAACCTCAGGCATTGGAGCTGTTCCGGGCCACGCAAACTCCACTCCGCATCTTCCAGGCAGCTCTGTCGCAAATAATTCATGTCCACTACGCCCCATCACACTGAATACAACCACATTGTGCTGCTGGAAATGGGAAACCTGATTCAGATCACAGAAGAAGGTATAAAAAACATTTAGTTCAACACAATACTGCCTTTCAAAGGGGGAGGGGAGGGGAGAATATCTCAAATCTATAAGTGGGCAAAGGATTTAAGACCAATCTGGAAGAAAACAACCAAATAGCATTCCATGCAATCCAAACCAGCAATAACAACAAAAAAACCATCCAGCTCTTCCAGAGCTATGCCTGTTTTAGCTGTAGTGTCCTAATCAAAACCAATCCAGCCCTTCTGAGCAATGTAAAGAGGAAGGAGGACATCTGTAGAAAATGGTGCATATTGATAATACATGACTTGTCCCACATGGACAGCAATAAAAGAAAAACAAGCCTGCACAATGTAGACTCTTTTACTCTGTGCTCACCAGAGAAGTAAAATAAGAAAGCTAGAAAAAGGGGAGGGAAACAAGGGGAATAAAGAATGAGGTGGAAGTGGTGGTGATGGGAGGTGTGCCATTGCCCTGCATGATTTTTGTAAACAGCAGCCTGTAATGGCCACGGTTAGAGAAGGGAAAACAGACATGGAGGGAAACGTGTTTACAACTGCAGGGAAGGGCGGGAGGCGGAGGGAGGGATTCCCCGACTCTGCACTCAGCCCGCTCCGCTCCAGTGGGGCCCCGGGGCTGGGTCGCGCTTCGCCCCCCTTCCAGCTTTCTTGGTGGTGGGGGGGAGGCATCTTGTTTATAAGGAAGGATACTCCTCCTCTGCTCTGGTGATCGCGTCCCTAATACTCCTGCTGCATCCTTGCGGGATGCCCGCTTGACTGACAAGTGTTTTAGCCAATTATCACCCGGGCCTCACGGAAAGGTGGAATTTCCCAATGAGCGGATTGGCCAGCAGGAAGGGCGGGTCCTAGTGATTGGCGTGTTATTCGGAGTAGAAAGTAGTAAACAACCTTAGTCTAGGGGCGCCAGGGAGGGCGCAAGGTGCCAGCTCTCTTTTACTGGCGCAGGGCTGGGAGCATACCAAACAAAAGGAACTGCAACCATGGTTTTTGGAAGAGCGAGAGGGGGCGCCCCCAAAATCGAGCATGAGTGGGCGTCCCCTGGAGCCCTGGTGCCAGAACTGCTGACTTGCAGCTTCACATCATTTTTGTTCTGTGGAAAACCGCAAAGGTTTTGTTTCTCTTGGACTCTTCTTCATCTTGGGGTTTAAAAGCTCTCTAAAGGGGAGCCATGACCAATTTAGTTTTTCTTCTCTCCCGTACTCCTCCCTACTATCTTGAATAAATTTTTAGTTCTGTCTTTTCCTAAGTTGTTTTAAATCCCTATACTAAAAATTGTTGCCGTACACAATGCACCATTAATGACACATGGGTACATCAGATGACCCATTAGACCTTTTTCCTCGCATGTTTCTGGAGCTGTGATCTCACTCGGATGTACCTGAGTTCCAGAGCATATAAAAACAGAAACGGAGATTGGTGCCACTTGACAAGCAGTAAGCAGTTAAGTTGCCTTTTCCTTAGAGGATATAGATCACCCAGCATACCAGACTGCATAGTGATTCTCTGGCTGGCTGGCTGGCTTGACTTGAATCACCATTCGTTCTTCATTCTGGCCTCAACATCCTTACAGGACCCCAGCGAAGTAAAACCTCATAGCTTCCAGCACGCAGCTGAAGTTCCCCCAAGTTAGGTAGCCTTCCAAGTGCAATAATCACCCTCAGAGGTCTATACTAACCACCAGCCTGAGTGGGATGTAGAAATTCTTCCTGAGATTCTAGAGAAGCCATTCCCCATGCTGATAGAGGACAGGGAAGGAGAACAAGGAAGATGGACCCTCAGGGGAGCTCTACTTCATTTATTTGTTCCTTGAACCTACATTCTGATGATAAACCATATTGTCACTTGTAGCCAGACAGCCAGACTGTTAATGCTTAAAACGTAAAGGGTACAAAGGGTTACTTTGTAGGAAATAACATGTTATAAACTGGCTACCTAGGAGTCCTCTTTGCTACCCCAGAGCTGATACTCTCCCTCAGCCTCTTGTGTCTCCACTGGAGCCTGTCCCAAGCAGTCCCAGGGAAACTCACATAGGATGAACTCAGTTCTCCTTGGTCCTATGAGCCTTACCCAGTCATCAATTCAACTGCCTCCCTCCCAGCCACTTTGTTCTTGTCCCAGGTCTCTCTTCCAAGGCCATACCTAACCTTTACTCAGATTTTTTTTTTTTTCCTGCTTTCTAGACCTTACTGCTGCCTGTCCTGGAGAGGCCACTGTTCCTCCACAGCTTCCCCTGACCCAGCCAGCCCACTTTCTGCAGAACTACTCTGAAGTCTGTCTCCATAGCACTATATCATGGATAGAGCTTCTAACACTGCATTTAGACTCCGCTTGCTTGTTTTTCTACTTCACTAGATCCTGAACTTCCTGAGGCTGGGTATGGTGTTCTATTCAGATTTTTGTCTCTACTGGAGACATAGGTTCACCACAAACATTCACTCCAGACTTATCAAACATTTGCAACATACAGTTTTCATCTTCTCCACGACCCATCTCCTGGACCCCCCAAGTCAATTCCTCCTACCTGGTTCCTTACTGATAAGTTACCTACTGTCCCTCTTCTGCTCCAAGTGCCCAGACCCTTACTGCTCTGTCCTGAATATCTCACACTGGTTCCCTACGCATATGCAGTTGCTTTTAGGCATGCCATTTCCTCTGCCAGCTATATCTTTTTCTACCATCTCTGTCAAACTTCCATCTTGCCTAAAAATCACTATTTCCTTTGAACTTCTTCTACAAACTCACCCAATTCCTCTATGCCCCAAAGTATCTGGAGAGACATCCTTGTATCCTCCTCTCTCTCAGCAAAACACAGATACAGAACCACAGCTGGCAATAGTCTGCTAGAAGAACCTGGAGTTGAAAGGTCAATTTGTAAGGTGTTGCCATCCAGGTGTCTGCAGACCTGATATATTTCTGGCTTCAGAGGGTGGAAGCAGAACTGTGTTTCTAGCTTGTCTGTGCCACAGAATCCTCTCCTGCTCTGCAGTCTGAAGGCCTCCACTTTTTCATCCTTCAGGTCTCAGCTTAAATATCACCCCACATACTTACCTGCTGACTACTGTAACATAGACTTGTTTAATTTTCATCACTCCATTTATCATCCTTATCTGATCATTCATTTACTTGTTCATAGTCTGTCTTCCTCCCCCAACTGGCAAGATCTAGGTGTTCTGAGAATCCTGATATTCCACTGTAGGAACCCATCCACAGTCTCTGCTTGTATCTGAGTGTATCAAGTTATATGTCATTGTCTCTTATACACTCCCAAATGGACAGAGCTTAATAGTGGGAAAAAGTAAATTATTACTGATGAAATTAGTACTTTCAATAATAGAAATCAGCCCTGCTTTAAGCTTCTTATTATAGGTACTCATTTATAATGGAAATTGTTTTTGGTACAGGTAATAACTTTACATGGTTCAAAGCCCAAACACACACACACACACACACACACACACACACGTATGCAAAGAATCTTTCTTGTCCCTTTGGCTTTTAATTTATGCTACCTTTTTTCAAATTAATGTATCCTGACTATAGTAGCAAATGAAAGTCTTCATTTTCTTTTAGCAGCTAAATATTCTACCATATAAATAAACTCTAATTCAGTGGCTCCCAATCTTGCCTGTACATTGGAATCACTGAAGAGCAAACAAACAAAAATAACACAAGAAAATGAAATCTGTGTTCCATCTTTCAGAGATTGATTTAATTGGTCTGGGCTATGGCCTAAGCTTTGAAATTAAAAAGCAAAAATAAAAATGAATCCCATGTAATTTTAATGAGAAAACAAGTTTGGGAGCCACTTCCCTAACATATTTAGTCCTTAATTGATGGTTATTTCTCACCTTTTGCCATTCGAAACAACACTATTACAATGCCCTTGAATAGTCATTTCATTGTCAATTGTCATTTCACAAGTGTCCTACTGTTACTCTCAGGTAAAAGGCCTTACAAAACTGCTGAGTCAATGGGCATATATATTGATATATATTGAGATATTACTGTTCTTCTTCATAGATGTACTATATCACAGCCATGTGGGACCAACAAAGTACATTATCAGACACTTTATATTTTTTCTAAATGGTGAAAAAATAGTAGCTTGGTGTATTAATTTGCATTTCTGATGTAAGATTAAACATTTTTTCATATAGTTAATAGCTATTTATATGTCTCTTTCTGTGAACTAATGGTTAAGTACTTCACCAAAGTTGTAATCACCCCAAACCTCCACTAGAATTTAACAAGTCAAAAACAAGTTTCCTCTTCCATAGCTGTATGTTTTAAAGAAATGCCTCTTCTCAGCTGAAACACACACACACACGTATGCAAAGAATCTTTCTTGTCCCTTTGGCTTTTAATTTATGCTGAAACTCCCCCCTCCCCCCCCAAAAGCTAGAAGCAACAACTTGAAACATCAGAGCAGAGATGCCAGGCTCAGATCTCTTTTCACAAAGAATTCAGGGTTCATTTGTGGAGCGTCCCTGGTTAACAGCTACAACTGCTAGCTCTTTTAGGGTCCACTTCAGCTTTCTGTGAGGTCACACTCCTTCTGGCCAGTCCCTGGCCAGTAACTGATCACATCGATATCCATCCAACAGGAAGCTCCTCAAATGAGCACTTTTTTGCTCTAAGCTCCTCAAGGGCTGCCAGAGCTCTGCCCAAGCAAAATCCTGAGAGGGCTCCTCACATCCATTATCTTCTCCCTCTTCCTTTTACCAGCCTCAGTAAATCTTTCACATCCCTAACTCCATCCCAGAGTCTGCTTCTTGAAAAACCCAAACTGCAATGAAGACATTTAGCAAATCTGGGGAGGAAATTAAAATCCCCATATAATGTAGGCACATACAATTCTGAAAGTAGAAAGGGTTCAAATCAAATGTTTCAACTAACATGTACTTGTAAGTCTGGCTTCATCTCATTTTTGAAGTCCTCCAACTTTCCATGTTATCAATGAGCATTTCCTAAATAGTGGACACTTACATGGTCAGTCTTATACAATTTAAAACTTACACATCTATCCTGGGGGGCAGATATAATCATTGTCATTTTATAGACAAGGGGGACCTGATGCAGAAAGGCGACAGAAACCAGATTCAAATGCAAGCAGGCCTGCTTGACTATAAGATTTTTCCCCTTCCTATGGTACCCTGTCTAATACTTCTAGCTTGTCAGCCAGGGGGTCAATAAGCTGGTGAAGGGGCTGGGGTTGTGCTTGCCTAGCATGTTTGAGGCACTGGGTTTGATCCTATACTGTGCTCATCTACAACTTAAAAACAAAACAAAACACGGCAGCAGCAGCTGGTGAGTTTTTGGGCTGGCATGCCATTTCTGAGTGCTTCTGGACCTATACTAAGATGCCTCTGTAGAAACAGTGACTCTCCTGTCTTTGCCTAAGAAGGGGATAAATAATTGGCAGCTATGGAATATGTAAATATATTCCCAAGTCAAGGCTATACTTCATTTTTGCCAAGCCTAAAATAGCATTCATTCACACATTTGTTCAAAAATATCAAGAAAATATCTGCATAATTTTCCATGACAGCACTGATTCATGTAAATATTAAAACTAATCCTGGGTGAGTGGGTAAGCTACCCACTGGGTTTCAAACATCTTTTTTAAGGTGGCATAAAAGAATCAGTGTTATTCTTACTGAACTGGCTCCCAGAGTCCAGCAGTTCTGTCCTCTTCCGCACACTGTATCTTCCACAGAGGGACCTCTAAAAAGCCCAGCTTGAATGAAATAGAGACTGGACAGTGCTGGTGGCCCTGCTAATGAAATGGACCAACAGACCAACCCAGAGCTACCCAAATTTAGTGGAATTACTAGGAATAGAACAGTCCTCCTACTCTAGTTAAGTTTCAGGCACAGAAGTGTCTATTATGTTTACTTATTTATTATTTCCAATTAAGTAAGGCCACACTGTTGTACCGGTACCTTGGGCAAGGTATAACACTGATGCATCCAGTGACACTTTTGATAAGTTTGATCAGAGAAGCAGCCAATACATGTAGATGTCTGCTTTTTATGCATGGCTTATACAACTAGCATAATCTAAAATTTTATAAGCCATTTGAAAGAATAAACTCTGATATTAATTTCAATGAGTTCATGAAGAGAAATGTATATGTGTAGTCAAAGAAAGTTTCTTTCCTTTGGTCCTTGAAAAAATTATGAACATCTCTTTTGGAAAAATAAAAGTTAAAGAAGCATAGCATTGGCAGAAGTCATATGATGATACAGCAAAATAACACAGGGCAAGGAAAGCCAAGGATGTAGATACAAATGTGGAGCCTTACTCAAGCTCATACCTCTAAACTTTTATTTTATAAAGCTGCCAATTCAATTTTATAGTACAAAAATTTTAGTCATTTAGTGTACATTTAATATGCACAATATCTACTATGAGAAGAGAAAAGATCTGAGAAGAGTTTAATAAAAAATACTACTTTGGAACACTTACGGGCAAACAAGAGTTGGAGCACTAATCACTGTAATTTCTCTGTGATGATCACTAGGTGAGGCATTTATAAAATTGATAGGAACAAGTGATGATTCAGATGCAGTAGTAAAGGGAGAATAAAAATTTGCCAATCAGTTGCAAGCAGAGTGCTGCGCAGGCTCATCTCAAGGGACTGCAATGGGGTTGGGGGAAATGAATATGAGAGGGAGAGAGGAGACAGATTGACTCAGTTTCCAAATTGCACATGCACAAAGCCCTTTGAAGATTATCATGCCTGATCTGATCCTGAATCAGGGTAAACATATAATAACTACAAATCACAAGGAAAATCAGAATTATGTTTACTCTGTTGATAACACACAATGAATATGTACTGGAAGTATATTTATCCCTTTCCCTACTTGCAGTATTACTGACCACCTATTATATACAGAGTACAAAAAGAGTTTACCAAGTATGGGGCACTGCCCAGATCCTTCTAGGGTTAACAAGGTAAAATACAAACCCTTTAGTGGGTCCAGTACATTGCAAGTGCCTGGTGATATCTTTTGAGTTTTCCTTTTCCATCTTTCACTTATCTTCAGAGGTCTGGCTGTAGAATTACTAATATTTTAAACAATGCAAATGTAATTATAGTTGAAGCACATTCTCTAACAGAAGGAGTGAAAGATTGGCATTTAGAAGCTTCATTAAACTTTTGGCCTTTTCAAGGCTAAATGAATCTAGGGAAGACATAAAAAGTTCCTGCTGATTGATTTAAAAACAGATTTTTTTTTTTTTTGCAGTTAAAAGATCTAAATCTATGAAAAAAAGGAGTATTCATGATAATTTTAATAACATCTCACTTTCTCTCATTATTTCAAATTGTAACAATTAGAAAATCTCTTTATAATACAAATACATTCACATACACATGAACACATGTATACTGGTGTACTTACAGCAAAACAATCAATTTATTTACAAGTACACAGGCTTATTAGGAAAAAAAATGATTTAGTTGTATGACATGCTATGTTGTCCCAAACCAATTCTCAAATACTTTGTGGGGTGTGTGTAGAAAATTATAAAAGTGCTTTGGAGTATATAAAAATGTTCAGGACTTAAAATATTCCTTGCTTGTGGTTCTTATTGTGATGATTTATTTAAAAGATAGAATTAAGTTATTATATTCTCTTTATCTTCCCAATTTATTTAGATTTGGTATCCTGTTCTTTCTCTGGAATTTCTTTCACCTTTCCTGTTGTCAGTAAGCTAAATTATTTTTCCTCCCAAGTGCATGAAAACATTAATTTATAAAACACATAGCCATGTCATATCTCATGTAATTCTATTGTACATTTCACCTCCACCCAGACTTTCTAACATGAACAAATAGATATTATTTACTGTAGTCAGAATGAGAATTATCTAATGCCACTACATAGCCATAAATTGATTTTTGATTAATGTTTAAGCAAAAAGCAAACAAACCCATCTGCTCTGAAAACAAACAAACAAAATGAAGCAGCAACCATAGTTCACAGGAATTTCTGCCAGTATGAGTAGGTTTCAGCTGCTCCTGAGAATAGATTCTTTTTCATTGCTATTAAGAAAATGTACTGCTGATAAGAATATAATTCCATATCTAGACCCCACTTCTTCTCTAGCAAGGGTTAATTTAATAGACTATTACTTAAGGTGAAATAAAAAGCAATGCCCTGCTGAAGAAAACTGAGAAGACCTGACACCAGTAGTGAATTTCTTGTCTCACTCAGTAGAAGCAAAAAAAAATTTTACATGGGTAATTTTTTTTTTCTTTTAGAGTTGCCCCTTCCATGGGTCAAGTTATTAACGAAGAAAAGCTAGGTATCCTACCTCACACAGGAAAGCAAGTGCTGAAAGGACTGCTTTTGAAAAATATGTTAAAATATCTATTCTGTATATATGGACTTTCCTTTCAATGCAATCCAACTGGCAAAACTTACACCAATGAGAGAGAAGTAAAAACAAGAAAAAGGCTCTATTTCTATAATCTCTGGGGCTGCATTGGTATATGGCACATGGCACAGCTGACACTATGTTTGGCAGACAGATATCTTAGAATGATTTAGAGTCAATTACTGCTACTTCAATGATAGAGGACAGAGGATATACTGCTGTATTAGGCAGGACTTTCACAAACACGAAGGAATTGTCGATATTCCAACATTCCAGAGCAGGGTAGAAGGCATGAATCTAGTGAAAACATTTTGAACAAAAGTACACAGCAGAATCTGGGAAGGTAAGGAATAAAGGAATGATATGAGCATTTTTAGCAGCTAAACTGACACAAGAACACATATGCCAGTGAGTAAACAAAATATACCTTAATGTGCAAGAAAATAATTTAAGTTGTAACTTTTAAAATTAAGTTCTAAATCTGGTAACAAAAAGGCCATGTTAAATATATTGTCATTTCACAAGGATACCATCCAAACGAATGAGTACCTTTATGACGGTATGGTTATGTCAAAATTGTTCTTTAAAATCTTACACACATGTAAAGACACACACACACACACACACAGGCCTGGAAAACAAGGACTTTTGTCCTTCTTTGCCAAAAGACAGTGAGTGTTTACTAAAGACTAATGGTTCTGATTTTGTCTTCAGAAAAATAATTGCATGACTGACCTAAACAGGAGGGAGGAGAAGGGGGAAAAAAAAAAGGAAAGAAAAAGAAAAACCCTTAAACAAAGATTGTTAACACATGAATTACATCAACCTTTTCTAATTACAACTCTGTATCTCATTATTCTTCAGGCAAAATGAGTACCTTAAGTTTAGAGTGTCAGGTAAACAAAGCCTTTTGCTGTCCTTGTTTCACAAGTTTGTTTCTATAAACATTCCCCTGTCCCCCAAACCCAACTGGGCAGCACAATGGTCCTGTTGTTGAGCACAGCCTTGATTTCCACAGGACAATAGATTGTTTTTCTCTTAGCCCCTTTGGAGTAAAATTAGCTTTAATATTGTAGACTCTTCCTTATCAAAGGTGTAAAAACAAGAACAATATCAACATCCCTAGCATGGAATTCTATGTTTAGATTGTATAAAAAATGGTAGGTACTTGGTTACCAGGTAGATGTATCTCTCACCTGTTTCTGCTTGTCTCTAGGTACAGAGAGAAAGGGGTGTGTTACTCCTCTCCACAAGGACAAATAAAACTAAAACAAAATAAAACATAGGCTATCACTTTGAAAGGAGTGTATCTAGAAACAGGATGCCAGGCCTTGTTCCTTTCTGCCAAGACAGACATGACAACAGTTCTCCCCAGAAAGCCAACAGTGGAGAAGTTCCTTTTCCAGAAATTTCCAAGGAGCAGATGAAGTTCTTTATAAGCACAGAGGAAGGGAACCCCCATGTGCCAAGGACAAGAAGCAACCCATAGCTCCTGCCCATGTAGCTAATCACCAGAAAATGAGAAAGGGACGCAAACTCCAGTACTCGGCAAGGCAGACCATTTCTCAAATGTACCTCATAGATGCTTCCACAAGTTATTTCTGTATTTTGAAGGCACTTAGTATGCAGAGTATTTGTTAAACACAGGCAGCATCCTCAGTCAAGATGTACCAATTCAAACTCCTCCCTGATGCTAGCAAAGATGAACATGGGGCCAGGTAAGGTAGACAAAAATCACACACGACCCAAAGCTGAAGGGGATGTGGGAAACTCCTGTCACCACAAACAAGCTTTTTATTTTGTTTTGTTTTTAGTTCATCTCAATGAAGTCAAGGTCCCACTAGTGCTTCACAGTACAGGGCTCCAGTGTATGGACTTCTATTGTCCACAGGAAAATCCCCTTTTTGGTAGTCTGCAGAAATGTACTAGGTAACTCATTATGATAATAGTTAAGACTGTTTTTTCAACATACACCCACACTTTCAAAAACAACTTACTGGTAGAGCAAGGCCTCTAAAACCTTCTCTCCCCTACCTTCTCTTTCTTCTAAAGGTTACGACTAACTTTTTCCCTAGGTTAGATGATACCAGAAGAAATAGGACAATATAAAAAGCATATTTTGCCACCACAGAAAGCAAAACTTGAAGGCAGTCAGGTTTGATAATAGGACATGCTGTTTTTGCAGTTATCTCATCACCAGGGCCCTCACATCATGTGCTTTGGGGCTCATTTAACACACCCCCACTGGAATGCCTCCACTGAACTGGTGAGAGCTCCGCAACAGCCCACCCACTCCAACTATGCAAGCAACAATATCCAGAAAGGACAGAAAGGAATGGAATACGCAATTAAAACTGTGAGGAATAGTGACTTACATAGGCAAAAGTTAATAAGGGCCATGCCAAAGTTCAGTGGAACAACTGAGCTTCCAGAAGGGACTTGAAAAAAGACTAACAGCAAAATAAATAACATGGTAAGTGCCAGAATTACATCAGAAGTTTTCTTTAAATGATAGCAGGCAAATTATTTTCTTTCCCAAATGAAATAAGACCCAGGGACCATTTGAGTAGACATCCACCCACTGTATGATGTGGCAAATGCTCAGGTGGGGAGCACTGGGGTAATCACCAAACTGCATCACTGCACTGGCAGGAGACTGCTGAAGAGGCAGGTGTGTGAAGACTTCTGCTGAGTGCCACTTCCAGCAAGGTGCTGAGGAGGCCAATGAGGGAATGAATGAAACTAGAGGTTCTCAGGCCTGCTATCAATGAAGGCAAAGAGGACATGGGGGCTGTTGCATATTAGTGACCACTATCTCTCTACCACCCAGGACATTATTTTTGCCAGGAAATTGAGAAAGAAGAAGAATACGATCTTGTGATAAGGAAAGGTTGTTTTTCTTTCTCCATTCTCTACTCAATGCTAATAAAAAAAATCTTAAATCTGAGTGGGTTTGAACTAATGTTTTCATATCTGAGACACATAGGAATGAGCTGCTGCTTACAGCCATCTGAACTATCTACCCAGATTAAGTGTGTAAATATGTGTGCAAGTTCTGTGCATGCATGTGTACATGAATATGGTGGTGGTGGCTGAGAGTTGGAGGGGGTCTTCTATTAAGAGGTAGTAGAGAATAGGGTCTAAGATATATATTCGGGAGCCAGAATGACTGGGCTTAATCCCAGGTCTGCCATTTACTTGTGCTTCCTTGGTCAGATTACTGAACCTTTTTGTGTCTTCCTTGACTTTCTCATCTCTAAAGTGGGAAGAATAATTGTATCTACATGAAAACTAAGTTGGTATGTGCAGATGGCTTAGAATAGTACCTGGCATACAGCAAGGGCTGAATAAGTGTCAGTTATTATTGTCATCCAAGCATAAATCCACTAGCAGCAGGCATGAAAATGAGTGTTTCTGGATGGTTAACAAGCTACAGCTTGGCTGATGATGCTGTTTGTGAAACTCAGTGAGTGGCCTCTTCACGCCTTAGTTGCCCTCCAGTCCTCCTGCCCTTGGTGACCTTGGCAGGAGTTTGAGGTTGAGTGGGGACTAAGACAACTCAAACTCTCCCAGCAAAAGCAGGAGCCCTACTGCACCCACAGACCCTAAGGACCATTCTTGCATTTTTTCAGGGTCTGCTGAGTTGTCACAAGAGGAAAGCAAAGGGGTAGGAGGACAGAGCCTCCAGCAGTGACAAAGGAGTCCAGCACCTCCCCCAGATCCGCAGCCAACTGCCTCTTGGCTGGAAGCTTATTTAAGTTGTCCTCTGTCCCATTTTTGAGGCTCTATAGGGATGCTTTGGGCACCAGGACCTAGGAATAAATGGAAATAAGTGAAGCAAGGGAACACTCTGATCAGATCAGCCTGTTTCACACTATCCTTTGACCTCAGAGTGATGGAAAGGTCTTGATGGACAAAAGCATGAGACAACCCCATGCTCTAGGAGCACAGGCTCCAGAAAGTCATGCAGGAGCCTTGCCCAGTTGCAGACAGGGTTTAAGAAAGTAAATGTAGGCATCTCTACCATTCACTAACTATCTGTATTCCAGTAAGTCCTAGACTAGTTTTAGTTCCTTACACTCCAGCTAGCATTTCTTTCTTTCTTTTTTCTTTTTTAAAATATCTTTATTTTTATTGGTTTTTATGTGGCAGACCGTTTGCCTCACATGTGTGAGGTACTGGATTCCATCCTCCAGCTAGCATTTCAACAGCAAAATTTGGAGGTAGAGGCAGAGGATTTTCAGGATCATGGGTTAGTTTTCATTGCTTTACATGTAGGATGCAGACAGCATTTTAATTTTCAATGTTCTAAATATAGTTATTTGGCCACCATCCCTGCTGAGGACTCTATCTTGATCCTGTACCTCTAGTAACTGTGCATCAATAATATATCATTATCATCACTTGGAAGGATTTGTGGCAACCTATCTCTCTTATCTCCTTGCAGAACAGGCAGTCTTTTGAAAATCTGTGGTAAGTCCAAAGAACACAGCTAATTGAAATCTACAGATAATCTTAGAAATTCCTTTCAATCAGTAATGTCAACTTCCTCTCTTTTTCTAATCGTTAATTTGTACTTCTGATACAACTCCAAAGAGATACATCTCATTTCATTCATTGATCTTCTAACCCTCTGGTGCAGACAGCAGCAAGCAACTGAGATGGTCAACTGCTGACAGCTCCAGGTAAAAGCAAGTAAAGATCTGAGTGATATAACAAATTGCTAGTGGCAGAAAATGAAAAGGCTAAGATTAGAAAATCTACATTCTTTCTATCAAAAGTAAATTAAAAAGCCCAAAATGAAACCCAAACCTGTCCAATAATATTCTACTAAATAAAGTGTGTTTGTAAAGAAGCAATGACCAAAAAAAAAGGAAGAAAGAAAAAAGAAAAAAATCAGTATCAGAAAGACTCTCGGGCCATAAAACACTACTTTAAAAATGCTCTTTTGAGGGCTGGGATCATGGCTCAGTGGTTGAAAGCTTGCCTCACATGTGTCAGGCATTGGGTTCGATTTTTAGTACCACATATAAATAAATGAATAAAATAAAAGTCCATCAACAACTTAAAAAAATTTTTTTTAAAATGCTCTTTTGGACCTGGTAGTCCAACAAATCCAAATCAGAACTGGGGTCAAGGTATTTTGTAGAGACTCCATAAAAGGTGAGGAAGACATTGTTGAGATCCTATAGATTCATTCTTTTGATGTTTGAAAGACATCTCCATTCTTTACAAGTCACCCTCAGTCCACTAGAAGTTACTTGGAGAAAAGTGTGTTGGAGGGAGTGCTCAGGGTTGAGAAGGGATAGCCCTCTTCCTTTCAGGAAAACAAGCAATGAATAAACATAGCAGGAGACAGAAAATTCCCACTAGAGCACAATAGTAATAAATATTGCAGATAAGCTCCATCAGAGTATTCCGACACTGGTGAGTAATCCAGGGCAAAGTAGTAAATGTAGAGGAGAAACCTAGCAGACTCCATCTCACCCAGGTGGTCAAGGGTAATATCACCCAGCCTCACTCTGACATGACACACTGAGGAGGATGCTATGTCATTCCTGTGGGAGTCTTCTTCAAAATGTTAGACTGAGTCAAATGATGAGAACTATCAGAGGAACCCCACACTCTTGTGGAATGAAGAGCATCCTACAAAATAACTGATCAGTAATCTTCCAAAGTGTCAAGGTCATGAAAAAGCAGGAAAGCAGGGGAACTGTCACAGATGTGGGGAGGATAGGCAGATTTGGTAAATAAATGCAATAATTTCACTCTAGAACTGAAAAAAAAAGGACACTAGTGGAAAAACTGATGAAATTCGAATAAAGTCTGTAGTTAAGAGTATTGTGCCAATGTTAATTTCTTGGTTGTGATAATTGGATTATGGTTATGTAAGATGTTAACATTAGGGAAAGCTGGGTGACATTTCAGGAACTCTCTGTGCTGTTTTTCAACTTTTTTGTAAGTCTAAAATTATTTCAAAATAAAAAGCTAAGGAGGAGGGGAAAGGAGGAGACTGGCTGACTATTCAGTTCAGTTTATCCCCAGCAAGAGGGGTCATCCTCACTACGAAGTTGCTGGTTTGGGTTCCAGCTCTGGACTTTCCCCCACTTGATGGATTTCATAGCCTTCAGTACCACTGATAATACCAGTTGAAATTCACACTGAGTGGAGAATGAAGAACATGAATGAAGAAGTTATGCATGTGACACTGAGGAAAAGAGGAATTATGTATGAGAAAACTTAAAAATTCTAAATACTTTATGTCATCCTCCCAACCCAGTCACCCCCTCCACAGGCCAACTACCCTTCCCAGTACATCAATAATTTGTCTAGAGCCCCAAACAAACACTCTTTTTTTTCAGAACTTGTCTTTGTAGAAAATGCAGTAACAAACTCTGAACGGCACAAAGACTTTGTTTTACAGGAACCAAAATCCTTCCCAGATCCCAATCATACCCAAAGAGGCCAGGATCTTTCTGATTCCTTTGTAACTCTTTACAGGGTGAAGCCATGTGACTTGTTTCAAGAACTGTAACTTTTTCTTACTCCTTAACCTGCCGTATTTTAACTTTCCTAAACTTTAGGGTATTCACATTGGTTGCCAGGGTTCATCCTTGGGGTGGACACAGGGTCTTGAAATGACTATGGAAGCCTTCCCTCTGTGGAGAAAAACAATTGATTCCTAGAGGAAATCTCCACTTAAAGTCACATTTAAAATCACCCTCTCCCCAACCTCAATAACTTTCTTTGAAAGATTAAGAATAGAAAAAAGATGAAGGCTTCTCCTTTGCTGGTAAGAGTTAGTGGTAGGAGGACCTGGTGTTCTTTCCAACCAGCCACCTACACATAATAGCAACAACAATCTAACAGCTGTCATCTCTCAGCAGTCTTCAAATCCTCTGTATGTGTGGGCGTTGTGTGGTCTCTTGTCCTGGTCACCTAAAAAGTCCAAGGTACTTTTAACAAATGGACAGCTCAATGCTCTCTTTCAACCACAGACAAACATCTACGCATCTGAGTGTGCCCTCTGGCCCTACTTCCAACCCCCAACCTAAATACTGTTAACTGTGACAACA
Source organism: Marmota flaviventris (assembly GCF_047511675.1). Taxonomy (NCBI): domain Eukaryota; kingdom Metazoa; phylum Chordata; class Mammalia; order Rodentia; family Sciuridae; genus Marmota; species Marmota flaviventris. The sequence continues at coordinate 148,380,879 of NC_092499.1, forward strand.
GTGTAGACACAAGTCAGAGTATGTCCACTTAAGGTGAGGGTTTGATTTGCCTGCTAGTTTATGAGGATGACTTAAATGCCATCCCACAATTAAAATCCTTCCAAGTCCAAGTCCTGTCTGGCTTGACTCACCTCATGATGCTCTTTTAGAGCTGCTATATAGATCTGCAAATGGAAGGATGTTCAGAAATGCCCAGCTAAAAGAAATTACTTTGTTTTAGGATATTTCTGATAACCCCCAGAGTTTGATGTCTTTCTAGCTTGATTTATTCCTAAAGGACTGGAGCCTTATTGAACCTATATATAAATTCTGGTGGAGTGAATTGCTGAATTAGGCAAAATAAAGGTGAAGTAAATGTGAAGAGAGAGTTGTTTTTTTGTTTTTTTTTTTTTTACCAGAATCTGATCTTTTCAAAAGATAACTCACATAATGCAGAGCATAGGTTATACTGCTAAGACTGAAAACTTCCATTTTTCCTAAGTGCATTTCCCCCTAAACATGGATGATAAACTGTCATGGCCAGTGGAAGTGATTCTACTATAAACTGCATGTTTCTACCATAAACATTTCTGAAGTCCTATTGTGTGCCAGGCACCATGGTGATGTGAAAGTATAAAAAGAGTCCAGCTTATAAGTTTTCTCAAATCTTACCAAAAAATCCAGGGGAGTTTGAGCTATAAACACATAACTACACACAAACTGTCACATGCTATGGAGATAGGACGGATTAATTTATTGGGAATAGGGGAGAAGAGTGATAAGGGTAGAGAAGGGTTTTAATTAGGAGATGACATTTAGTGTCTCTTCATAAGCCCAGCAGAGCAGAGATGGTCATATAAATCATATTCAATGTCCACACTATTACTCAATGAGGATAATTCAAGCAATTACTAGAGCTGTCATGATCCAAAACGTAAGTTCATTCGAGGACCCCAGCTATGTAAGCTTGAATATTTTTTGGCTGCTTCTAGCTAGCACGTTTATGAAAAACAGGTTAAGTTACTGGCTCCAAATTACTTTTTAATAAAAAAAGCAAACAAGAAAAGCTTAAGCTTTTAAGATTTTCTTTTTTTAAAACCTGGAAAATAATCTGCCTGTCAAGAGTATGCATGATTAATGATTTATGTGATATAAGCTTGGGTATCTGTGTTACTATTACATGACATTTCCTAACAGCTTGTAATTGCTCTGAAGATTCTTTTGAAACTGATATGCTCCCTCCCAACTTCCATCCCCTTTCAAAAAAATTCTTGAGTAATTTTTGGAAAATCTTGGACTATGAAATGTCAATGGGTCATTCAAAAACCAATACCATTGTAAAGTTATCCATACAAAATTTTGAAGGTATTACCATGAAGACAGAATCATTCACTTCCATAAAAGAGCGGATGTAAATACGGCCATCTCTCACTATCCATGGGGGAATAGCTCCAGAATCCCCTCCCCCAACACACCAAAATCTGAGGATGCTCAAAAGTCCTTTATAATAAAATGAAATAGAATTTGCATGCAACCTAGGCTCATCTTCCTGTGTACTTTAAATCATCTATAGATGACTTAATACTTAAGACAATGTCAATATTATGGAAATAATTATCATATTGTACTGTTTAGGAAATAATAATGAGAATAGTGTCCATACATGTTAATAAAGATGAACTTTTCTTCAAGTATTTTAGATCCACAGTTGGGTAAATCCACAGGTGGCTAATACTATACCCCAGCAGTTTACACCAAGAACAAATATTAGAAAGTTACCTACTTGCAAACCCATTTTGGGAACTGGAATCAATCAGGTTGACCAGGTCAGTTGTCTGGACTGAAGGTAATAGTCCGGTCAGCCGAACATCAAGAGCCACCATCTACAGTACTTGATAGTGCTCCTAGAGATGCTACAGGCCAGGTCTAGAACAGACTATGATGCCCTTAGGAACGCTCTCCAAAAATGGTGGTTCTTAACTATTCTAGACTAGAAGCATAAAGAGCTTAACTGATACAAACCTTTGATTTGACAGATGAGGAAACTGAGGGACAGGGATATAAAGAATCTAGGATTGTTTTTTTTTTTTTTTCTAGTATGGTTCACTACATCCTTATTATCCTATTATCAATTTCAAGAGACGGTGCCAGTGGGAAACTCAATCAAAAAAAAAAAAAAAAAAGATTTTTCTTAGACAGTTTTAAATCTGGGCAGAAAACCCATAATGTAGTGCTCACCATCTCCTCCCAATATTGGCCAGTGTCAGACCTGATCTAAACCTATAGGAAGGGCTGGGAGTGTAGCTCAGTGGTAGAGCACTTGCTTAGCATGTGCGAGTTCCTGGGTTCCATCCCTGGGAACACAAAATAACTAAATAAATAAACCTACAGGGCTATGGTTCAACATTCATTCCCTAAACAAGCCTATGAATGAAAGCAATTACTATCACAGATAGAGACTATTTAGGATCTGAAGCAATTAAACTGGTAATGGTCCTATTTGCAATCAGAAATTGGTTTTACAAACCTGTGAGTAAAAGGAACCAGGTGAATGTGCCTGAAATTCTATGAACCATGGCTTACATTACATCAAGGTCTTTAGTAGACAAAGCAAGTACACATATTTAGTATGCCAATTCCTATATTCCGGTTTAGAACAAAAAAGTGCCTAACGTTTCATTAAGCATCCCACCCAACTTAAATTTGCTTTTCAAGAAAGGCAATCAAGATTGACATAGTTAATTCAAATTCACCTAGACATGTCAATACCTGTAAAAGAATTATCCTTAATTTTTCAAGTTCTTTGAGTAAGAATAAGACATCCAGAATGTGGCTTTAAAAAAATCTGATTTGTGAGGAGGTTAAACATCTCAGGAAATAATAATGAGAATAGTGTCTGTATATGTTAGTAACGATGAACTTTTCTTCAAGTATTTTAGATCCACAGTTGGGTAAATCCACAGGTGGCTAATACTATACTCCAGCAGTTTACCAAGAACAAATATTAGAGATCTATTACATCTCAGAGATAACCACCTAATAAAACAAAGTTTTACAAATTCTCCTTCCTGGCTCCTTTCCTTCCTTTATCATTCATTTAAATATGTAATGAGCTCCTAGAATGTGCTGTAGTCCTCATGGGAATTAAGGCACCACCATTACTGTACCCATGAGCACAGCATCTATACATCAAGTGTCCTACGACATAGTCTCTGCCCTCCAGTAGTTTACACTGTCCTAGGGCACACAGAACCTGTGCACAATGATAAAACTAAATAAACACAGAGGGCCAGGTGGAAAAAGCAATGTGAATTCTAGGAGTTTAGAGAAAGAGGAATTTTTCCTGAAGTCTAAAGAAAGGGAGCAAGACGCATGGAGAAGAAAGTGAAGGCTACTTCCTGAAAATAAAGAAAGAAATCATTAAGCTGGGAATGTGGGTAACAGATGCTGGTGCACGGGGATGAAAATTTCATTGAGGGTGGAAAAGGTAGTGTGAGGTTATAGTGAATAACAGTGAGCTACATTGATGCTGGAGCACAGTCAATGCAAGAAGCGTTCAATTTGCATTTAGAGAAATAGGCAAGATGGATTTGAGTGGGGAGGAAGTGGGCAGAGGTATTTTATTTAGGAAGCTATAGCAATCCTGGGGTAAGATGAGGGTGGAACAAATGGCAAAGAGAGCATTTAATCCTAAAAGAATTGGCAGAATTTCATCATTGATGCCAGATTTTGAGCTTAGGCCGGTACATCAACTGTAGAATCCAGAATTCAGGCTGGCTTTGAAAAAACAATGTGTTTGGTTTTTCACATGTTGAGTATGAGAGGATGGGAGGCTTTTCCAAAGAATGCATCTGGTGGAAACAAAGATGTGGGGCAAAAAAAAAAAGAAAGAAAAGAAGAAGAAGAAGAAGAAAAACTTAGGTGAAAATCAGGCCCTGATGGAACCTTCGACTGTGGCAGTGGTGGATAAAGCCACAAAGGAAATGAACTCTCAGAGTTCCCACCCCATGCACAAAGATAGGAACACTGCCCCATAAACTTAGGGCAGGGTTGAGACAGACATGGAGGAGTCTCTGGTGAAGCTTGAGCTAAGCTAGAACTGTCTGCTAAAGGAAGGGGAAAGAGTATTACAGGCCAGGATTCAGTGGGGACAAATGAACAAGATAGCGAAGGACAGGTCATTATACCTCTGTTTTCTCCATATCAGAAAACCATTTTCAACATATTCCTGGCAAATGTTTTATAAGCAATTAGTCCCCACTATATGGAAATGCCCCTTACATGTAACACTACTTAGATTTTCATACTCAGTTACTTTCATAATTAAGCAATTTTCCAATTTTAAAAAAAGCAACAAAGTAGTACATGGAAAAAAAACAAGGGTATCATATTTCACCAAAATTTAGTAGTGGTCAATTTTGGTTCATCTGAGATGACCTGGTCACTGGCATTGTGCATTATGTTTTTTTTTTTTTCAACTCAACAAATGTCAATATTAGAACCACCCATTTTTCAAGGTCATAATTGCTGTATTTAAAAGACTTAGAGTCACAGACTGTCCCCAAACAGTGGGAGCCCTTGTAGCCTGCCTCTCCTGAGATCCAAGAGCTACAGTGTTCATCTGCTTCTATTTAGAGTATCATGAATGCTAAATAGAAATGTTAAAAATTATTCCACAAAACAAAGCAAAGTAGACATCAGCCCCCTGTAGATCTGAAGCGGCTCGCCACTCAATTTTGGCTTGCAAATGCATGCATAAAAGTAGACTCCTTGTTTGTCATCTGTAACCCCTAAGCACACTAATAACACATTTGTATAACACCCAAATAAAGGAGGTGGAGAGGGAGAGAACGAACTCTCAAGTTATTTTTTAAGGTCATAGCAGTGATTGCTACAGGAAAATCATAGAGCAATTCTATCAAATTGGTGCTTTTGCTACTTAGCATCATGTTATCTCAGACACAAATAATATTAAAGGTGTGAAGGGCAAAAGGGGCATTAGCCACAGTTGTGACAAACAAGGAAGGATTCTAACAAAAATATTCTTCTGTCCCTAAATTTGTCAAATGTGGTTTAAAAACAAACAAAAAACAAAACAAAAAACATCTTCAAGCTGGACTTACTAAATGACTTGTTTGAATGAAAGTCTGAATTGGAGATTAAGTACTTCTGAGGGCTTGAAAGTAGTTACTCTCAAGTAGTAGTTCAAACACCATCAAGATCACATAAAAGATTCCAGGGCACTGAACTCAGTTAGTCAACCCTGAAAGGCTCTGGGACAGATGAACAAAAAAGCACTAAATAGTTCATATTAGGCACTTGCTACGTTTTTAAAAAATCTAAAACCTCCAAATAGAAATACACACATAAGCAAATATATTCATTTCAGTATTCCTTTAAATATTAGGTCCTATTCATGCTTGCTATGTTTTGTTGTTATTGTTATTATTGTTGTTGTTTTGTTTTCACAGATCATTAATTTCTTTGCAAAGAATTTGGGGTACAGAGACTATATGGCCAGAGTATCTGCAGTGAGGATCCAAAGGCATGTGATTAGAGGGGTTTCAGTAAATGTTTATTTATTTCAAAGCATTCCAACTCCCCTCCTCCCCAGCCATTGTTTCCAGGGCCACTGCATCTCCCCATTTTAATCCAGAAACATGAGAAATCATATACACAAATGAGTTTCCTTGTCTTGCTTCCTTGTGTAGCCAACAGGCACACCCAGGGTATAGTCACAGTGACCTGACCAGAATGCCATGTCTTACACAAGTGGGAACAGGCTCTTGGTGGCTCTTTGTATTTTTCTGGCTGGAGCTAAACCAACTGGGAAACAAATAAGAATTCCCCACAGCACCTTCTGAGGCTGGGGTCTGAGAAGTTTTACAAGTACCTAAGATGTTGGGGGGACCTTAAAATGAACTCTTGTCTAAGGAAATAAAGTGTCAAAATTGGGCAGTCTTGTTCATTATAAACCATAAGGGAGTGATCATTCTAAGGGATACAATGGACAGGGGAGGAGGGGCTAATATCCCATGGAATATTTCTTCTAGAGATTTTGCTTTCTCAGATCATTCTCTCTCCTACCTGAGAATTTGGCTTACCAACAAAAAGGAACCCTCTTTATCAGGCTGACCAATTAGCTTTCAGTGGGTGGAACGGTGGGTGGGAAAAAAATCTCCACCACAGATTAAGAAATTCTGTCCTTCTGATTCAAAGACCACTTTAAATAAGCTAAGCATGAGTTACCCTTTCCTTTGTAAATGGCCTTTTAAATAAATTCACACTATCTTCAAGTACTTTGGTTTACCAAGTCTGAGGGCGGCCTAGAACTCTCCTTGTAGTCATTAGAATGAAATTTAGTCCTGACTTTTTGCCCATAACTACTACTTCTTTGGTTCATTAACCCATTTGGTCCCATTGTGCCAAATGGGGGACACCTATAAAAATTTAAATAGAGTATATATGGTTGTATAATTACATAATAATAATGTGATTATATTGTAATAATTAACTAATATAATACATAGGCTCTATATTATGATTTCCACCCTATTTTAATGCACCTGTGTCAATTTCATTGTTACTATAATTATTTACAGTAATAATTATTTATAATTATCACTATAATTTAATATTTTAAATGTCTGCAGAATTCAAGACCAGGGAATTAATGGGTTATGAATGTAAACATCACCTAAATGGAACAAAGGTATCTGAACTAAGGGGTCTTAATGGTACATATGCAAATCCTATGTGAGCAGGATTACATGGTACAAAAGAGAAATTCTCCATATTTCCAATGTGGTTACAAATGCCCAATCAAAATGCATTCTGCATGTTTTCCAAGAGCCCTTTGCTCTGAAACTCCTAAACACAGGTATTAAAATGGCAAGAGACTTCACTGTCATATTTATAATTCATTCTCTGATGAGGTAGGAAGGTTAGATGAAAAATTTTTAGCCAACCAGCCTCTAAACAGAAATATATAGTTTATTCTGGGTAGTCAAATCCAAATCTTAGTAACGCAGCAATTACATTTAAAATAACCTATCTCCATGTTCTTGCTTCTAAGGAGAAGGTTTAGTGGGATATAAAGAGAGTCTAATCCTAGGCAGCCGTATGGCCAGGCCAATTATAAACCCCATAGACTTTCACACATCACAGAGAGCAAACTGCTCGAGAAGCAACCCTTAATATTTTATTGCCTATTCAGGTGCTCTGGCACTTTTGAGATATACTTGTCAGCAACAAAATACAGCTCTTCCTCTGTCTTTATCACGCTGGTTGCCAGACAACTGCATAGAGCTAAAGTGGGTAATGTTACAGTAAACACTTCCCTAAAACATTTACAGATGTCATTGATAAACAAGAGAAATTTAAAAGAGATACAAATATACTCCTGGAATCTTAAATCTTCCTCCCACTAAGGCCCAAGAACTTAAAATCTTCATACACCTGGCAGAGAAGAAGGAAAACAAATTCCAAAAGAAGTCTAGATTTATGGCCTAAATATGTCTTTCTCTAGAATATTTAATACACTTAAGCTTTAGTCATTCTATACACTTTGAAAATGTTCTTCTGCGATAAATTACAGTAGTTGCATCCTTCATTGCTGCTCACATAAATATCATTTTGCTTTCAGGAAACCAATTACAGAGCAGTAAATCATTTTTATGTTGCTTTCCAAAAATCTTTAAGTTGCAACATGGACAGTGTACAGAAACACAAGAAAAACACAGCTTACATATTCTATCAGTCTTGTTCATTTAGCAAGTTAAATCCCTGAAGAAAGTGCTACAATTTGTTGGGTTTAAAATATTTAGGTTACTTCATTGTATGCACTGAAATAGTATCCATATCAGACTCAATAAATATTTACTGTTCTATAATATGCAAGTGTCCAGATTTGGAAGTAGGAGTTTGGGGAGTCCCCATAATTTCAATGTGGTAACCACTACTATCATGATCGGCTGCTTTGTGGACATTTACTGCTATGGCATGCACTGACATAAGCCCATTACACACACACAATAGAACACTTCACCCCCACAGCCTTCCTGAGAGGTGGACACTATCATTCCATTTGAAAGGTATATGGAAAGCAATGTTCAGGGCTATAAAGGTCACAAGGCTAGGAACATTTCAAGGTATGATGAAATTTCACACTTAAAATGGACAAGTAGTATACTGTTCCACTATAATGTCTTCTAGGTTATGCCAAGTTTATGAAGTTAAAGAACAACATAGTACATGAGCAAGTCTTAGGATACAGACTGCAGACTACAATTGCAAACAAGCACTTTAAAAAATAGATCTTAGCTGTTGAATGATGGGTCAAGGAAGAAGCATAGGAAGGAATTCCGATCAAGGGCAAAAAAGCAGGAGAAGCAACATGAGAGTGGGAAACAAGATAGAGCATTTTGGCAGAACCTCCAGAAAAACCAGTCCAGTAGACTGTGCCTCTGTATAGCAGCAAAAGATAAGTTTCGGTGTCCAGGGGTAAGAGTGGAGTCTAACAAGACTTCCTGTGTTAGACAACAGGGAGCCAATGTGAATTATTGTGAACAAGTGAGCATATCACCCACAGCAGCAGTGTAGATAAAACAGTCTGGCAGTAATTTACAGGATGGAATGGAGAAAAGGAAAAACTGAAGGTGAGGAGATTAAGGGGAGGCTGTGTTAGGGTACAGGCATGAGACTGGAACAGTGAGCAAGCATGAGGGCCACTTCCAGGAGAGTGAAGGACATAGGGAGGAAAATTCCTGCCAAGTCCTGCCTAGTTATATGCACCACTTGATATTCACCAGGGAGGAGGAAAGGAAGCCAGGTGGGCATGCACAGAGGCATTTGCTCTCTCCTACTTGGGGGACCTGGCAGCCCTAACTATCAATTCTTGCCACTCCTAAATGGGCTGCAGTCAACTAGTCAGCCCTCGGAATCACTCAATAGTCTCAGGTTACCTTCCTTGGTTCCCCGTGCTGGCTATACAACAAAAGCATTTTTAGTGAGACAATCGATTCTCATTTCAGTTTTGTTTGAAACACATCATTCACAAATGACTGAGTGATAAGAGATCAGCACAATTCCAAAATTAAAGTTGCTTAATGTTAGGATGTCCAGTTTTTTCCTTTCCCTCAAATATGTTTGAAAATAATAGTTAATCAGGTTTGTTTGTTTGTTGTTTGTTTTGTATGGTGCCTGTTTTGTTTATTTAAACTGGGGTGGTCCAGAGAGAAATATTTTCTGCAAGAGTTTCAGCTATTGAATCATAAACAGAATGTGTGGTGGCTACGCAGAAACCCTTGTGATAATGAAACCAAGAAGTTATGGTTGTTAAGTTCAGAGACTGTATTATTAACTTAAAATCATGGATCTGACACTTGGAAAGACTACACAGGGCTCACAGACCAGCCCTGCTAGGATCAGAACCTCCAATGAAATCAAACCAGACCCTATTCCCATTTCTCAGTCAATAAGAAGTGGCTCTAGCCATACTGGTAGGGCAGAAACATAAAATAAGCTTTGAATTAGTCTTACTGCTTTGCACAAACCTACCAACTTGTTAAGATACGTCTTCCATGTACAACTAAGCCTAGTATGATGACTATTCTCATCTGTACTCTAGTGAGCCGCTGCAGCTCCATGGTGGGAGGGGGGGAGGAGGAAAGGGGACATTGGCTTAAGACACTACTCTTGTTTTGTGGGCATTTGAAATAGCTGCCAGGCACATGACAGCAACTGTTCCAATGGATTCAGAGTGACATCACTTCATTATTCAACTCTGTTTATATTTCAGCTTCCTCTTTTTCAGGGACTTCAGGGCCCTTACCCCAGCCAGTAACTTTAGAAGAGAAGCAGAGAGAATGAAGCACATCTCAATGTAGTCAAGAAATGCCAAAGGCCTTTTGTGTTCTTTAGCCTACTTTATAAGACAGAAACTGGTGTGAAATAAAAGTTTCAGTCAATACTACAATGGTATATTTCTTTCTTTATAGCATGAGGAGGGCATGGGAAGGGGGTAAAAGGTGGCCTTAAGTAAGTTAAAACTGACCAACTTCAGTAAAAATTCTCAAAGCTTATTTTCAACTGGGAAAACTATAAAATGGAAACCACATGCAATCCTGTGCTGGAACCTCATTTAAATCATTCATGCTTCTAAAACTCAGAGAACATTTCTAATTTAGTCAAACACTCCCTCCCTTCCTCCCTCCCCCCCTCCCCCTTCTCTCTCCCCAAATAATTGGTCTTAATTTATTTCACCTAACTCTATTATTTTTACATTTAGCAATGTGATCACCAGAACTTAAAGCAACCCCCCTACTGATTTGGAAAATAAAAGTTCAGTCTGATTTTTCCCCCATCTTTCATATACTGAGTAACCAGAAAAGTTATAAAATATAGATTTCAAGAGTGATTAACTTTGTTAAACTTAAAAGGAAAAACTTCCTCATAGGAAAATGAATGAGCAACAGGTTTTAAAAACCCAATGAATTAGAAACCCCATGGCTCTCTGCCATGAGATTATAGCAGCTTCTGGTATCTGTGGGTCAAAATTTATTTTAAATTCTAACTCAGGCTCAAGCATTCTCATTGGGCTCTTGAAAGACAGGAACTTCTCTCATGTTGAAACTATATTATCCTGTAGAAATGTGGTGACATTAACCAAACACACAAAGCCACCTCAAGCCTAAAAAATGCCTATTATCCACAATCCTGTACTCACTTGCTCCCTGCCAGAAACACCACCAAGAGATGAGTATATACACCCAGAAGAACTCTGCCTAGGCCTGTGAGGCAGGGCTAGGACTGCATGCCACACAAGATTACTTGTTAACTTGCAGCCCGGCAGTGCCTAGGGCCGCTGGCTCTGAAGAGCATCCACTGGGTCACTCTGTGAAGGAGGCTCACATGCTTCATAGACCCTAGCATAGACATGGGAAAACTTCCATCTTTCTGAAGGCCTAATATCTCTTTTCTTGTAATCTCAATGATTTGCTCTGCCTAGACTTGCCAAGTCAATTATTATTTATCATTTACAGAATGGCTCCTATTGGCAACAGACTCTGTGACTATTTCAGCACTTCATAAGCCCTCTGTGGTATAACCAATTAGGTGGGGGTGGAAAGTGAGCTGGCCTCGAGTTGGAATTCAGAAGATAGCATGAATATAAACATGTATGTGTACATGTGCACATGTATACATGTGTGTCTCTCAGCTCCTTCCCACTCATTGACACTTCAAATCTTGACTCCATAGGCCCAGGTATCCTACACCTAAAGCTCCTGGCAGATATCAAATCATGCAAATTCAGTCATTTCAGTGATGGGCTAGTGGTTTAAAGCATAGTTTCATTATTATCAGTCTCATTCCCACCACTAGCTGAAGTAAGAGTGATGTCTCATTGTTCTATCTTGGTTTCATCATCTATAGAAGGGAAGTCATACTGAATGTAAAACACTATGCATTTTAGAGCATCATGTATATGTAAAACTCTCCTTACCCACAACTCAACTAGTTGGCAAGCCACACCTTCTCCTTCCATTCATTTCCAAATGGTTGCAAACCTGGAATCCAGCAATGAAGTCTCTCCATGGTGACTATACGCTTTACTCATCTAAATTCAAGGTCTACTTAATATGGACTTTCATACACTTTCAACAAGATTAAATATTTAAGTTCTAAAACCAAAGTGGACCAGAAGCAAGCATGCTAGGGCATAGTGCTAGAGATACTGATGGTAAAAGCTTAAAAACAAACAAAAAAGCAATGTGTGGAATAGGGGAGGGAGGATGGACAACAACTACAAAAAGTCAACAGAGGAATTAAAAAACCAGGAATACTCAGGCCTTTTAGGACAGCACAGTGTTTCTCATACCAACTGTTTCTCACACTCTTGGGAGTTTGAGAGTTCTCCTTTCTAATTTTTATTTTGCTTGTCTTTATTTTGATTGTAATCTACTTACCTATGTTTTAGTTCATCTACTTAACTTTCTTATAAATGCTGACTGGTGATTTTAGCTTCATCATTTGCATAAGAAACACACTGGAAGCAAAATATTTTATTCTAGTTATGTATGCACAAAAGAGAAAAAGGCATATTTAAAATATAAACGTGTTTATATACAAGTGGAGACCAAATCATGTTGTGATACTCTGTGATCTGAGGCTTTGGGATACTTAAAGAGAAAAATCACCCAAAATGCCAAAAGGAAACATTCTATCATAAGTTACTTTTGCCTTTGAGGTCAGTTTATTATATTTGGAGCAGTGATTAAGTTTCACCCAAAATATCATTTGTGCCATTAAATAAATAATCAAATTTTTGTTTCATAGGCATATAACATGTAAATTAGTTTATAGTCGTAAAAGATCTAGAAACATAAGAAGTTGATACCTACATTTATGGTTACAGGCATATAAGTCTCTTGATGCTGCAATAATTTATAATGACACTGAGGTTCAATAAATATATCTTTTACCTTTAAAAGGGGTCTTAATGATCTCTGATGGAAAACACTGCCTTGTCCACCTGGGAGTATTATCTCTGAATGATACAGTGAAGCTATCATTGTACAATGTTGGGCATTGAGAAAAGGTTGGATTATGTTCATTATACTGTCTTTAATGAAAACAATGTGAAATATCCTTAGAATTATTTTTCTTTAAAAATGATTATTAAAACTATGTTCCTTAAAAATATGAATCTTGGGCTGGGGCTGTGACTCAGTGGTAAAGTGCTTGCTTCACATGGGTGAGGCACTAGGTTTGATCCTCAGCACCACATAAAAATAAATTAATAAATAAAGATAGTGTGTCCATCTACAACTAAAAAAAAAAAAAAAGATAAATCTTTTGGGGCTGAGGTTGTGGCTCAGTGGTAGAGTGCTTGCCTAGCATGTGTGAGGCACTGGGTTTCATTCTCAGCACCAAATATAAATAAATAAAATAAAGATCCACTGACAACTAAAAAGTTTTTTTTTTTTTTAATGTATTTTTTTACCAGCCAGGTAATTCAGTTATCATTTAAAGTTTCTCCCCATTTTCTCGAAGGTTCTAGGTTTGGTGCATATCTATGTGGTATAAAATTACCTATGCCTCTGTGTCTTGAAGACCAGAGAGAAAAGCCAGAATTACATATGGCTGAAGCAATTCCCTAAGTAAGGTCAAAGGTGGAAGTAATAACTTGGGATACTGAACTCATTAGAACAATCAATGGTGAACCTCAGACACTATATTAAAAAAAAAAAAAAAAGTGTGTGTGGTGGGGACTGCATCCCTAGATCCATGGCTCTCAAAGTGTAGACGGTGGATCCCTGGAACCGTGAAGCCCTTTCAAAGAATCTATAAGACCAAATTATTTTTGTAATTTCTTTGCGTTTTTAACGCTGTCTCATTAGTACAGTGGAGTTTCTGTAGGAGTCAAGTGATATTGACAGCAAACTGAACACAGAAGTAAATAAGAACATCAAGTTATCCTCTTATTAAGCCAGATATGAAAGAGATTTTTGAGGCACATGAAAACAAAACCACTTTACTCATATATTACGGGTTAATGAGGTATAAAGTTTTTTTTTCCACAAAAGTATGTTAATAGGTATTTAGGTTGGTTAGTGTTTCTAAAAGAGTCAATTTAAATTGTAAATTTAATTTCTCATATGGCAAATATCAATGTATTTAATCCACACAAATGAAATTTCATTGGTGTTTGTCTTTGTTTGAATTGTTTAAAAAAATCCATCAACTGAGAACTTTTTATTTTATTTTTATTATACCTTTATTTTGTTTATTTATTTTTATGTGGTGCTGAGGATTGAACCCAGTGCCTCACACATGAGAGGCAAGCACTCTACCGCTGAGCCACAACCCCAGCCCCAAGTAAGAAGTTTTTTTTTTTTTAAATATATTTTTTTTGTTGATGGACCTTTATTTTATTCATTTATATGCAGTGCTGAGAATCAAACCCAGTGCCTCACACATGCCAGGCAAGCGCTCTACCACTGAGCCCCAGCCCCAGCCCCTGAGAAATTTTTAAACAACAAAAATTTATTTCTCACACTTTTAGAGTTAGGGAAGCCCCAGATCAAGGTGCCCAGAGAATCCATGTCTTCTAAGGGTTCATTTCCTGCCTCACAGACAACACCCTCTTGCTCTGGTCTCATAAGAGGGAAGGGACAAGGCTTCTTTTGTAAAGGTGCTAATCTATCCGTGAGGACTCCACCCAAAATAACCTAATCACCTCCTCAAAAACTCACCAATTTGGTGGTTAGGTTTCTACAGACAAATGGGGGGGGGGTGTGGCAGGGCACAAACATGCATATCAGTGTAAAAAGGGATCCCCAAAACACCAAGTTTGAACACCCTTAGACAATCTCATCCTTTCTAGAAAGTCAGCTATTGACAAATAAGTCCTGAATCTTTCTCTCCATCTCTGGCCTGGCCCTTGAGGCCTCACACCTTATTCAAATCCTTCTTAACTCTCCCCTGAATGGTAAGGAAACATTTCAGACTTGAGAAAGAAACACAAAGCAGAGTTCCTACTTCATCTACCTTCTCTATTACAGACCTCCCAAACAAATCTGTTCATCTTTCCCTCTCCTCCTAGCTCAGGAACAGGCCACCTCTACCTCCTACCTCAAGCCAAAACACATGAATCATCTTTCAACCTACAGCACCATTCCCCACATTTTACCTACCAGTTACTATCACTCTAATCTAGTGTACCTCAACAGGGACAGTTTTGTCACACACACCCTCCATCACATACCATGTTTGCATCAATTTTCACCTGTTATAGATAAGGGTTGGGGTGAATAGGTTACTGACATTTAGTAGGAATAGACTAGGGATGCTGTCCAAGAATTGTCCAACTCAAAATGTTGATGGTGCCAACACTGGGAAACCCAGTTCTGGTCTAAGCCATGGATATCTCACAAGTGAATTTTTCCAACAGCTTCCAATTGGTCTCCCTGCCTTCCACTTTCCCTCTACCCAGCAGCTAGAATGCTTCCTGTGGAGAGAAATCAGTGTGACACTGGAGTTCTTCTCACCTTATGCCAAGTAAAATCTCATTCTTGCCATCTTGTAACTCAATGCTGTGGACTGAATTGTATCCTCTATCCCCCAAATTCTTGTGCTACAGCTCTAACCCCTCATGTGCCTGGAAGGCCTTTAGGAAGGAAGTTAAGGTTAAATGAGGTCATGAGAGTAATGCCCTGATACTATTAGGATTAGTGGCCTCATGAGAAGAGACACCAGAGCTTGCATTCTCTCTTCATTATGTGAGGACACAGTAAGAAGGTGGCCACCTGCAAATTAGGAAGAGAGATTTCACCAGAATCCAGCCTTGCTGGGACCCTGGACTTCCACCCTCCAGAACTATGAGACAATGTCTGTTGTTTAAGCTACCCAGGCTATAATGTTTTGATATGGAAGGCTGAATTGACTTATACACTCAATTTCCCTAGTTTGCCAAGTTCTAGACTGGCTGGTTATCATTCTGTGCCCAACTTGTAGCTTTTTGTTTTGGTGCTGTCCCCTGAACTTCCCATGATGGCTCCTCAATCGAGCTTAGTCCACATGCATCTGCTCAGAGAGGGCTCTGTGACTCCCCAGACTAATGAGTAACTTTCAATCATACACTCCTGGGGCAGTGCTCCTGCATTTTGATGTCAGCACCCTCTTTTAAAACTTCCTTTTAGGTACACATTTCTACACTAGCATGTTACTGTCTTTGTTTACTGTCCCACCACCCTGGTGTAGAATGTAGAAACCTTTTCTGTTTTGTTCACTGGTGGATCAGGACACACTTAAGTGCTTAAGATTTGTTAAATTAATAAACAAGTGATTTAATTTGCCTTTGTAGATCTTTGTAGATTAAACAACTGGGCATTCCTGGCCACTCTCTAAGTCAGTGGCCTTTCAGGAGACACAAAGTCATGTGAATGTGCCTTGCCCCATGACTCATCTCCCTCACCCACCTCCCAAAAGAAAGCCGTTGTGTTTGTGCCAATCTCTGATTTCTTTGTGGACCATGAGAGGCAGGAGGGAATAAACTGCACTATCCACAATTACTTGCTGTATTCTTTCACTCTATGGAGGACTGAGGCTCAAGGTTATATTAAAACACAGGCCTGGGGTAGGGTGGATCATCTAGAAACAAGGAAGCACAGGGAAGTCCTGCAGCCACAGAGTGGGCAAGGATGTGATCAGGTTACTTCAGTGAGACTCAGGGGCAACTTCTCGAAAGAACTTTCTCTGAACTGCCCAGAGAAAACTAGGGCAAGAAATTGAGGGCATGCTTGAGGGGTGCTATATTAGGCTAAGTGGTCAGGGAGGCATCTCTGAGGTAGGGGTAATTGGACTAAGGGTGGTTGAGGGTCAGTCATGGGAAGTTCAGGGGGAAAGACAAAGGAGGTTGGGGTGGGCAGCAGTAGTCAGCCAGGATGAACATTTCCTCTTTCTACCTATATTCAATATAGGCAGGAGCTATCCAATGACTGGCTCTTTGAAAAGGGGGTTCTGGACACATAGGGCACTGTGAGGAATGACAACTGGGTACCACAGAGAACAGGAAATTCACAAAAATCCCAAGGCTGGCTGTGTGTAGGATTCTGAGCAGCTCTTGGGGTTACTGATTGGAATTTAAGGAACAGTCCTGAGAAGGACTGGCTGCTCAAGTCTCTGAGAGGCAGGCAAGAAGGGTAAGACCCCCAACTAGGGCCATCTGAGAGGCCTCTGAGGGAGAAGACATGAAGCAGGTGGAGGCAAGCTTGGGGAAGTAGGGTTGGGGTAGCCACAAACAGCAGGGCACAAAATGTGTGGTATAAAAGCAGAAGAGGATACATCCCTGCTCTGGAGGAACACAGACAGAATTCAACCTCAGACTCTGCTGTTTTGGATCTTAAATTGTCTCCCAAACACCCACATGTTAATAAAGGCTTGATCCCCATTGTGGTGCTATTGGGAGGAACTTCTGAGAGCTGGGCCTATTAGATGACTTTAGGTCACTGGGGTGTGCCTTGAAGGGGACAGTAGGACCTCAGCCTGTCCTCGTTCTCTCTGGCTTCCTGGCCAGGGGAGCAGTTCTGTTTTGCCACATACTCCTTCCATGATGCCTCATCACAGTGTGAGGAAAAGCTATGACAAACAGACTACCCCGTGTCAACCTCAGGCAGAGTAAAGACATCTCCTCCCTTGTTTGTTGGACCGAAACTGGGGATGCTTTGGATTTCTCTTCCCCAAACACTCCAACATAGTGTCACACAAAATTCTCTACTTTGAATGGCACTGTCCCTATCTTATCCACCAACAGATTTAGAGTAGACAGGACAAGAGGTAAACCTAGTCTTTCTCCCTCATCCCCCAACATCCATCCTCTTCCAAAAATATCAAATATTTTCTTCCATAAATAATTGCAATAGGATGCCATAGCTTTTCCCAAACAAACAATAGCCTGATTGTTCCCTGCTTGCCATGAGTCTAGCCTAGCATACACAAAGAGCTGCTTTCACAGGCCGTGCCTCAACCCACAGCAGGGAGATGGGTATGAGTCCCCCTTCCTTGTTTCTTCAACTATTTCACGACAGCAATTCCATTAGGAAAGAAGCAACAGAAAGGGCTGCTACTAGGAGGAAAAGGAATGACTCCCATTCAAGAGAACAGCTATTATTCCCCAGACTTTTGACTGCCTTTTGACCCCATCCAGAAATCTCTTCTTTCATCAGAAGAAGACTGGATGGTTCCAAGATCCAAATTATACCAATTTATGCTTTTAAACTTTTTATTAAATTTTGAACTAGTTTTAAATTGTAATAATTAACTTTGAAAATATGCCTGATTTTTTTTTTTTTTGTACTGTGGACTGAACCCAGGTGTGCTTTATCACTGAGCCACATCCCCAGCCCTTTTCATTGTTTTATTTTGAAACAGAGTCTTAGGAATTGCTTAGGGATTCACTACATTGCAGAGGCTGGCCTCACACTTGTGATCCTCCTGCCTCAACCTCCTGAGTTACTGGGTTTACAAGGTATGCTCCACCATGCCTGGCCCTGGATTTAAATCTAAATCTTCCTAACAGTTTCAGAATCTGAGTTGAAATGAATGTGTATGTATTTTTTTTAATACTACTGTTTCATGGTTAAAAACAAATGGATAAATGAACAGACAAAACTTATCCCTTTATAGCTACTATATGACAAACACATCCTTTGGTGTTTAAAATACAAAGCATTAGGTTCCCTTTGAGAATTTTAGGTTTGATTTCCACTACCCCCCAAATGGGTACAGCTATAATATTTCTATTAAGGAAGTAAAAATTCATCTTTATATCCAACAATTCAGAACTTTATCCCAAGTCATACACACATTAGACACAAAGAGGTCCCCCCCCCCCTCAATTTTATGGTCCTTCTTCCGTTCACTTCTGTTGCACTCTTTTAATTGAAATGAAATGTAGTTTCACATGGCCAAGACACTAATAAGGCCCTGGAAAGTCATCTTGCAAGCACATACACTTTTGTTTTTAAAGCCATGTAAACATATAAGGCTTCAGAGAGCAATGCTACGTGGGGCATAAAAAAGACAGTTGGTGACATGGTAAAGTGTTACTCTGAAGTTATTTATCATTCATGCCAGAAAGAATAGGTTAAACTCAAGTGAATTTTAAAGTTTAGACTTGGTTTCTACAGACCATCTGGAGAGGAAAGCAATCCACAACCATGAACTTCATTCATCTGTGATGAAGTTCAACTCAGAGACACTGGTTCATTTTAGTCCTTAGGCCACTGGGCACCCTACCCTCAGAAGAAGGATTAGGAAGTAATTAAGAGGATTGTATAAAAGGAGCAAGCCTGGTCCCTTCCCCTCTTTCTCTCTGCTTCTTGGTTGATGATGTGATAATTTGCTCCCATAGACACTCTCACCATTGCCATCAGCCAACAAGTTGTCTCTTGCCTGAACTTGTACTGTGCTGTTTGGATTTTGAGCCTCCAAATCATAAGCTAAATGTCTTTATAAAGGTAGCCTATGTAAAGTAATTCAGAATAGTAACACAAAACTGACTAAAACAGAACAGATGGGCAGGGAAAGCAGACTTAGGATTGGCTAGATGAATTATTCTGGCAGGATCTGGGGTAGGGGCTGTATCTAGTTGTCTGCTATTTGACCCTGGAGAATTTGGTCAGAAGAATATTGGTCTTGAGATTGAGACCCCAATAAAGTAGTTGGTATAAATATAGGCTCTGGATTGATTTACTATATGAAGAGGATGCTCACTTACTATCTAGGAATTTAGCAAGGCCCCAAGATGTCAAAGCATCAGAAGAACAGAAAATAAAAAGGTAAGATTAGTACAAAACAATAGCACAAGTCAATTAGATTGAAATTTCCACAGCCCCAGATAGGGAGGTAATGAGAACACCTGAACAGAAGCTCCCAGTTCACTAGCCCTACTGGAGAAGCCACTTTAAACCACTGTTTTTTGTGCTGAAGATGAGAACAGTGTAAGAGAAAGGAACTGAGTCTGCAGACATAAGGTCATGGGATGATGGTTTCCTGTAAAAAACTGATCAATTTCATGGCACTTGTAAAGGTATTTTGATTGGGGTCAAGCTATTTTGGAGTTACCTTAGTGGTCAGCCCAAAGACAATACCTCAAATAGGAATGTGTGTTTGTTTGGTGTGTGTGTGTGTGTAAAACCAACAATAAAGCTGAGAGCAAGGGCAAATTAGCTAGGTAAAATATGACATGCAAAGATCAAGTTTGAAAGGATGGACCAAATCTCATACAACAAAAAAAATTTTTAAAGTTTTATGAACAATAATGTAACAATGGAGTTGGAGATGTAACTCACTGGTAGAGCACTTGCCTAGCATGCAGAAGACCCTTAGTTAGATCCCTAATACCACCCCTTGCCCCCCAAAATAAGTATAATACAATGGTGATATGGCTAACAACTGAGAGGGCCAAAGAGTTCAAAGCGCTTTTCTGGTTCATGTCAATAAGTCAGTAGTCTATGAGAACTTGAAAAAGAAAATATAATCTTCATCTTCATTCCAAGAGTCATGGAATCCAAGTAAGGGTGGTAAATAATCCTTGTTTTAGTCAGCTTTTTCATTGCTGGTATCAAAAGACCTGACGAACAATGTAGAGGGGAAAAAGTTTATTTTGTCTCAGTTTCAGAGGCTCAGCCCATGATCAGCTGACTCCTAAACTCTGGGCCCAAGATAATATAGAACATCATGGGAGAAGGGTGTGATGGAAAAAGGCAGCTCAAGACATGACAACTAGGAAGCAGAAATGATCTGCTCACCGAGGACTAAATATAAACCCCAAAGGCATGCCCCCAGTGTTGTACTTTTTCCAGTTACACCCTATCTGCCTACATTTATCACCCAGTGGATTAATTTACTCATTAGGTTACACCTCTCATACTCTAATCATTTCATCTCTGAACATTTGTTGCATTGTCTTACACATGAGCTTTTGGAGGATACCTCATATTTAAACCATAAGCGTTCTGGTATGATTTCTATGGTTATGTCCCTCATGGGTGATTTTTCAATTCTTAGGGATATGATTCAGAGAGGAGTCCATTAAGTGGAGACTAAAAAATCTGCAATAAAGAACAGCTAACTAAGAACTAGCAACATTTAATCTGGAGGAGGAGATATTTGGAGCGTACAGAATAGAAATTCTCAAATACTTGAAAGGGTACATTATCTTGAAGAGGTATTTCTTTTCTATGGATCATAGGATACAAAGGACTCAACAAGATATAAGAAGTAGGGTTTTGTTTGCTTCTATAAAGAGAATTTTCTAACATTGAAAGCTGTCTGGAATTGAGCAAACTGCCTTGTAAGATAAAAGATTCTTGCACACAAAGGCATTTAAGTGGAAACTCATCAGCCTTCTAAGAAATATATCAATGTTTGGAAAACCTTTTCTATTAAAGGCTTTGCCAGCCATTCTATTTGTGTCCCTAACTATTCAACTCCACCACTGTAGTGTGAAAAGAGTCATACACATCATGTAAGCAAATGAGTATGACTTTGTCTCAATAAAACTTTATTGATAAAAATAGCTTTGGCAGCATGGGCTATAATTTGTCAATTCTTGGATTATACTTGAGAAAATCACTTAGAACCTGATTTTTTTAAAAAGCTGCTTGGCTAGTAGCAGTAGGGCACACCAGTAATCCCAGCAGCTCAGGAGACTAAGGTAGGAGTATCAAAAGTTTGAGGGTAGCCTCAGCAACTTAGTGAGGCCCTGTCCCCAAAAATAAAAAGACTGGGAATGTAGCTCAGTAGTAGACTATTCATTCCCTATTACTGCCAAAGAGAGAGAAAAAGAGATGCTCATCTGTAAGTGGGAAAAAAAATCTATAAAGGGATTACCATATACATATACAGGTGTTAAAAAATGTATTGCTTTCCCCGAAGAGACAAACATAAAACCTCCGTACCTTTGTCACCTTAAAATAGCACAGTATTAAAATGAGGGAGAGGTGGAGAATAATCTCTAGGCACAGAAATGGGCAAACAGGTTTAAGTACAGAGATGATCTAACGCAGATTCTCAGCAAACAACCAACATAGCTACTGACCCCCAGGAAGGCAGAGAGCATTGAATAATGACAATGATAATATAAGCATAATGCAGTGGTGACAGGACTAACAGCTGAAAGGGCCTGAGAGTTCCCTCAGAGATGTGAGAACCATCCCCACCCTATGCCTTCTACCATAAAATTGGATATGCTGGACTCCACTTCCCAAGTTTGGGTGTGTAGTACCTTCACTTGAACCATTACAGTGGTTCAGCATTATCCCCATGTTCTACCTTCATTTCTCAAAATAGGGATCTGTTTGGTCAGCTTGCTGTCCCTCAGGATGGAATACCCTACTGAGCTCACACCAAACCCTGTGTCTGAACTGTATGCCCCTCTCAGAAACCCAACTAGGATCCATGGTAGGGGAAATGGGTTCTTGTCACACTAAGAGAACACACATATGGAACATAATTTTAGCAACTAGGATAGGATAGGGGTGGGAATACACTGGCAGCATGTTTCCTGCAGGCACTCACTGAGGGCTGTATGGACACTGGTGGATCTCATAGCACAGACTTTGGTAGCACTTTATGTTGGAAATAGAACTGACAAATATTGTTTTTAAATATTCCTCAGAATCCAAACTAGTATCCTCTGAGGTTGAATCCAGAAACTCTAAGACTATTTGCACAGGATTTATAATCTGGTATCTACCCAGTGGCTTTATAAAAACATAGAAGGAAAAAAATGGCAGTTAAAGGGCCTGCTCATTCAGTGCCAGTTCATTGTGGTGGTTCACGTTTCTTGCCTGGCAGGTCAGGCAATACTCCCAATGCCCAGAGACCTGGCACCAGGCAAGCCTTTGAGCAAGCAGCACTTGGGAAGCAGAAGAGCTCACACTACTTTCATGGCTCTTCTCCCAGTCTCAACTAGCAGAAGCAAGCCCTTCCAGGCTCCTAAGACCCTTTGCTAATGAAGTTTAGTCTTGGATAATGGAGTCTAGTCCCTGGAAAAGGCAAATCCAAGCTTCTAGGAGGAGGTCCTCAGGCCACCAATGCCTTGAATACTGCTAGCCAGACTAGAGAATTCCTGTCCCATTATAAGACTGACTCTGTCTCCATTACCTGCAAGAGATAGTCAGGGAAAGGCACTCCCCTAAGAGAAATGTCAATGAGTCACAGATAAAACATCCTCAGAGATGCCACCATGAGGGGCTGGAATGGTCAGGATAAGTGAGGATATTGGGAAGCCTCTTATCTGAGCTAATAATAGAAATCCTTCCAGACATACCTGCCTTAGAGTCCCTGCATGGAGTTGTAACTATAAGCAATACGAGGGTGAGGATGATATTATGGTTGTCTTTATAACTAAAACCATGAAATATGTTTACAGTGTCTTCTTAATAAACAGATATTAAATTTATTTGCACTTTTAAAGTTCCTATGTGTTATTGGTAACACAATGCCATAATTTGGATTTTGAATATCACTCAATGACCCATGTGTTAATGGCCTGGCACGCAGGTTAGCACTAATGGGAGGTGGTGGAATCTTTTATACCCCAGCCATGAGGTGAGCAGCTTTGCCCCACCAAAGGCTCCCACCATGATGTGTTGCCTCACCACAGGTCCAAGAGCAATATGACCAACCAACCATGGATTGAAACCTCTAAATCAGTAAGCCAGAATAAACCTTCTCTCTTAATAAGTTGGTCATGTCAGGTATTTCATCATAGTAACACAGCTGATAACACACATAGGTATAAACAGTAATCCCAGAGGCTGAAAATACCTTTTTTCCCACAGTTCTTTCAATGCAAAACCACTGCATAGCCAATATTAAAAACCAATGTGAAATAATAATTCACAATTTGTCCAAAAGCAGGAAACATACTTTTAAAAGGGATTAAAATATTGACAAGAAAAAATAGAAATCTTTCAACTTTAGGTTTTGAATAAATAAGTGTTGGTATGTAATTGGATGCTGACTGATATCCTAAAATTTGTTGTTTTTAATGGTAATATATCTTACAACAAATATGACACTTTTGGTTGTTGTAAGCTCCTCACAGGGAATACCCCAACACCATTCTTTCCCATGCTAAGCTGACCTAAACAATATATATTTACTTATTTTTTTAGGCACAACTTCATTACCACATAGAAATGGCACCTTGTCCTTCAAAAACTAATGTTCACTAGAACCAGTCTTAGATAATTTTCCAATTATAAGGCAATGTGTATAATGAGAGCCTGTGGATCAAATATTCAGGTTAAATTCACAAATACAATTTTGCAAGGAAAGTTACTATTATCACATAGCTACTATTATTTTTCTTTGAACTTACATTGTGTCAATGACAGAAAATTGCACTGATATAAAGGAGAAAAGCAAATTAACAGTGTATGCGTCCATGGCAATGAAGATACTGACTAAAGCAAAGATGGCTACTATGTAGTCAGATAATACTTTACTATGTGTTAGTCAGCTTCCGCATTACTGTGATCAAAATACCTGACAAAAACAACTTAGAGGAAGGAAAGTTTATTTGTGACTCAAAGTTTCAGAGGTTTAAGCCTAAAGATGGCATACTCTGTTGCTCTGGGCCCAAGGTAAGGCAGAACATCATGGGGAAGAGCCCAGAAGAAGAAAGCGCCTCAGCTCATGGCAAGGTCAGGAGTCAGGAGTGTGGGGCACAGGGTGACAAGGGAGATGAATTCCATTAGTGGCAGAGCCAGGATAGAATCCCATCTGGCAGCAAAGTAGATGCTCTTGGCCCCTACCCTACCTTAAAAAAAGTGTTCATTTCTGAACTTATACTGGGGATCTAAATTTGACTCTACCAAGCTCAACAACAATGAATTCTTCAGGCGTCATGAAGCACTACACTGTTCAATGCTGCACAAGAAAAGTCTCTAGAAAGTTGCCTGAACTTATATGGTTACTACCAATATACTGGCAAAGGAAAGTCCCAAGGGACAAAGAGTCTGTCACATGTGCACAACATCTAGTTCATCTGTTAATACATCCAGGATGCAGTTTGCTTTCAACACTCGGCTAAGAGGAATCTAACTTTATGATTAATATGTTTTCAGCTGCTAAAAACATGACAACTATCTCCTAGTCATCTGTATTTATAGAAATTCCATCATGCTACAAATAACAAAGCATTTTATGGAATAACTGTGAGCCAGACATAAGCCCATGATCTAAGGAGGGTCTAGGGTGAGTAGGGCAGCTCTGACTTTAGTGCTGAGAGAGCACATCCCATCAGATGTTGTGCATTCCCCAATCTACATGACATTAATGATCACATCAGGTTTAAGATTTGCTGTGCCCTAAAACTGTTATAGAGTTGTCAGTCCTCCCTTATTTGTTGTTTACTTTTCATGGTTTCAGGCCCCTGTGGTCAATTATGGCAAGAAAATATTAAAAGAAAAAAATCCAGAAATAAGCAATTCCCAAGTTTTAAATTGTATGCCATTCTGAGTAAAATAATGAGATCTCCTGTTTTATGTGAATCATCTCTTTGTCCAGTGGATTCACTTGGTATATACTAACCAACTGTTAGCAACTATTAGGTTTTCATATTGACTGCCATGAGAGAAACAGTGTCAAATAATTCTTGTTTTACTTAACAATGGCCACAAAGTGCAAGCAGTGATGCTGAGAATTTTATTATAGTATATTATTATAACTGTTTCATTTGTAGGTATGTTTTTTAAGCTCTTATTGCACCTAATTTATGAATTAAACTTTATCATAAGCATGTATGTATAGGAAAAACATAGTACATATAGGGCTTAATGCTATCAGCAGTTTCAGTCATCAACTGGGGGTCTTGGAAGATATCACTCTTAGATTGGGGGGGCTACTACACCAATATTTGCAATGTCTAGACTTAATGCTGGCATATGTACAAGTTTGCTGATCTTTTACTAATGTCACAGAATGTACTTTTCTAGTCACAGTGCTGTCCTGGCTTTCAACGCACATCTGCAATAAGGACTAGGAAAGAAAGATCAACTTTTCTTTTTACAATGCTAAAAACACTGTGTAGAGAATTTCCATAGGATACTGGTGACACCTATTAAAAATTATTTATTTCATATTTATTCCCACAAATGCCAATTACAGAAAGAGGCTCCTACTGATCAGCTAGAATTAAATGTTTTTTTAAAGCTCCTATGAAGGGCTAGGGATATAGCTCAGTTGGCACAGTGCTTGCCTTGCACACAGAAGGCCCTGGGTTCAATCTCCAGCACCACCAAAAACAACAACAACAACAACAAAAACCACACACACACACAATTAACTCCTATGAAGAAATTGTTGAAGGGAAAGAAAGAAAGGAGAGGCTCTTCAAGCCTGAAGATACCAGCAGAGCTGGTAGAAGGGAGGCTGATGAGCTGGCAATGAGTCCCCATAAAGTTGGGCATCACATTGAACTTACAATATATTGGCAGGCTTAGCAGATGGCCATGGTCTTACAACTGAACTCCTACCTTCTTTGACACTTCAGCAAAGAAGCTCCATACCATCCTCTATTTCTGACCTATATATCTCTTCACTTGGCTATTCCGGAGTTATATCCTTATTAAACCACCCAAAGCAGCTAACTGTGTTCTGGAGTTTTGGGAGCCATTCTAGCAAATGATTAAACCTGAAAACAGAGACTGGCTACAAACCCAAGATTTTGTATGCAAGTTAACACAAGTGTCATCACCCACTGCTTGCAACTGAAGTGAGGGTGGTCTTGTGGGATTGAGCCCTCAGCTGAGGATGTCTTTGAATGGCTAGTGTCAAAACTGAATCAGACTATAGAGTTGGAGGAGGACTGATTGTTGGTATGGAAAAGCCCACAGATTTGGTGTCAGGAGTATTATGAGTAGAAACAGTTCAGAGTTCCTAATGTGAGTTTGCAAAAGAAATAATTTATGATACTAACTAATCAGAGATGTTTTAGGATTTCATTTTAAGGTTTAAGGACCAAGGTTAAAGATTTAACTAAATAAAACAAGCAAAACATATACTTCTTCTTGACTCTCCTGGAGTTCCTACCCAAAGCATGACCAAAGCAGATGTGGGGGCATTTCTGGCGTATAGGAGATGGTGGGCAGACACCAAGTACTCTGTTCTCAGGTACTCTGACTCTCTCACACACAAGAAAAGATAGACATGAACACATTATCACCTTCTGGAAGGGATGATTATGAAATGCATTAAAATGAGCACACCATTTGGAAGTCTGGTCTTGCGGCTCAGCCCAAACTCAGGGGCGAATGGGTATACACTCCAGGGCAAACAATCCCAGAGAAACATCAGCTCTGTGAACAAGGTGAAAAATTTCATCTACAGTGGAAAATAGCTTTTGTAGGTAGCGGGTGAGGGTGAGGGATAGAATGAGACCTATCAGAAGTCATTTTCTAACTTAATTCCTTAGCATGCCAACTCTGGAAACATAAAGTTTAAATGGGAATATCTTCATATTGACTTTCACCTGCAAGATTTTCCCATAATGGTCCAGTAATATCTCAAGATTTAGATCATCTACATTCTAACCTTAAATTAAAAACCACCCCAAAAAGAATACCCTTGAATATAATTGTAATTCTAAACTTTGACAAATAAGTATTCTATATTTCTTAATCTATGAGAATCAATCATTTCTTCTAAAAGTCTTCACAGCTTACTGTGTTTTCCAATAAAAAGGTTAGCAACAATTTTCTTAGTGTCTACACTACTACTCTCCTTCCTAATTCACACCACAATAAAATCCAGGGGCTGTGTGTTCACACCCTTCTTCCCACACAGCTCCACTATACTTGCCCTGAAGTGCATCCGCATCCTCCAGTTTCAAAACTAAATCCACAAGCAAGCTACAATCCTTTAAAAAGAAAAGCTGTGGTTTTTTTTTTTTATGCCTCTGCATGCCTCACCTTAGTCCTAAACCAGTCTTCAAGAGTACTAGCTACATGCAGTGCTATCCAGAAATGGAAGACTGCCTTGCAAAATGTCATGATAATACCCCAACTAAACATTTTATGGCATTCTAGAGCTATAGAGAAGATTCCCTCTACACAAGCAAAACAGGAAGCAAAAATTTTTCTACATAAATAATGATGTAATAAATGCATGAAACAGGTTGCTCATTCCCTTAGTGTAACTTACACCCCATCCCATGATTAAAGATGAGCACTTCTCCACAAGCCCATGACTGTGGAATATAATACATTACTGGGATCTATATATTTTTAATTACCTTAGAGTTACTGAATCCCGCTTTGGAGGGAAAAAAAAGCAGGAAACCACTTTTATATTGTGTTTCAAGTCGGCTACAATTAAAAAACCATTAGCTCAGGGGCTGGGGATATGGCTCAAGTAGTAGCATGCTCGCCTGGCGCTCGCCTGGCATGCGTGAGGCACTGGGTTCGATCCTCAGCACCACATAAAAATAAAATAAAGATATTGTGTCCACCTAAAGCTAAAAAATAAATATTTAAAAAAAATCATTAGCTCAGTGTCAACCTAAAATGGAAGCAAACAATTACCAATAGAATGTTACATATTATATTTGTTTTTCATTTTCATTAGCACAATTCCCAACTAGGAAAATAAAAGGAGATGTGTGTAGGAAAAGTAAAAAAAGGGAACCAAAAATTCTTAGGGAGGTCTGACTCACTCAAGACCACTAATATGAGAGAAACAGAAAATGATGTAAACAAAAGTGTTTAAAACTATTAACTATAATTACTTCCCATCTGCAGTTCATATCTGAGTATGTGTTTATAGTAATGCTCTTTATATCTGATAAAAGTCTAGTATCTCAACCAAGAAACACTTAGAACCTGATACCAGCTTAAAAGCAATCACATACACACACTGACTTACACAGGTACTTAGTTTAGTAAAAAGATTGCCTAAGATCAACATTCATGATGCCAGGCTATGAAAAAGATACATTAAATATAAACATGCACAGATGTCGGAAGTTATTTAATTTAAGGAAAATCAATATTCTGCAAGCCAACAGATTCTTAGGGTAAGGTTTCTTAATAGTGCCCTGGGTTACCAAGAGAATGATCCATTATTAAAGACAGTGAAGTGCTGTCAATCGATAACAAGAGGAATAATTTAAATACATTATGCTTTGAGAAGTAAGTTTCAACTCAAGAAACAAAATGTTTCAATAATGTCAGACAATGAAACCCACGTGTAGATGCTAGCATGTACATAGCACTTGCAGCTGCAGACACTGCCTTTAGAAGTGAATTTACATGAAAGAAGTCCTTGTTTTTCATGGAGCTAAGTGCAAAGCCTGCATTCCTTTTGCTCCACAAAGTTGCTACTGGTCAAAATGTCTCTAAAGCTCTTCTTGATCTTAACAGCTGTGGCAACTCCCCACCTGTGTGTGTGTGTGTGTGTGTGTGTGTGTGTAGCTGGGGATTGAACCCCCAAGGCCTTTCACAAACATTCCACCACTGATCTATATCTATATCCCCAGCCCCAGTTGTGACACCCCTGATCTCACCCCAAGCCAATTCAAAACCAAAAACTTTCTTAAGTCCTCAACTGCGCTTCATTCTCCATCATCTTCCATTTCTATCAGTCTTTCAGAAAGAGCCTACGGTTGTCCTGCCTTTGCTGACAACTTTTGTGTGTGTGTGTGTGTCATTTAAAAAAAAACTAATTTATTTGTTCTAATTTGTTATACATGACAGCAGAATGCATTTCAGTTCATAATACACAAATGGAGCAAAATTTTTCATTTCTCTGGTTGTACACAAAGTAGAGTCATTACCTTCTTGTCTATACATGTACCTAGGGTAATAATATCCATCTCTTTCCACCATCTTTCCTACCCCAGGCCCCTCCTTTCTTTTCCCTCCCCTTTGCCCTATCTAAAGTTTCTCCATTCCTCCCATGCTCCCCACTCCCCATTACAGATCAGCATCCACATATCAGAGAAAACATTCAGCCTTTGGTTTTTTGGAATTGGCTAACTTCACTTAGCATGATATTCTCCAACTCCATCCATTTACCTGCAAATGCCATGATTTTATTTTCTTTTGATGTTGAGTAATATTCCATTGTGTATATATACCATAGTTTATTTATCCATTCATCCTAGAAGGACATCTAGGTTGCTTCCACAATTTAGCTATTGTGAATTGAGCTATGAACATTGATGTGGCTGCATTACTATAGAAGGCTGATTTTAAGTTTTTTAGGTATAGACCAAGGAGTGGGATAGCTGCATCAAATGGTGGCTCCATTCCAAGTTTTCTAAGGAATTTCCATACTGCTTTCCAGATTGGTTGCACCAATTTGCAGTCCCACCATCAATGTAAGAGTGTCTGCTTGTCCTTTGAGTGAAGTCTTCATGGAGTTCCTGCCCCAGTTAATCACTAGACAGCGCAACTCAAACTCCTGCCTAATGGTTCTGTCTCCCAGTGTTCCGCCCACTCAGTACTACACCTTAACTCCTCAGCCTCCTTTCCTCATTTACAAACATTTTGCTCATTAATCTTTTAATCATCTCCCAAAAGCTCTTGAATAGTCAAAGGAATCTCAAGCAAAAAGAACAAAGCTGAAAGCATCACATGACCTCAAAATATACTATAAGCCTATGGGAACCAAAACAGCATAGTACTCATATAAAAATCAACACAGAGACCAGGAGCAGAACAGAAAGCTCAGAAATTAACCCACAAACTTAAAGTTAATTGATTTTTGACAAAAGCACAAAGAACACATAGTGGAAAAAGAATAGTCTTTTCAACATATGGTAATGGGAAAACCAGATATCTACATGCAGAAGAATGAAATTAGACACCTCTCTTACCATACACAAAAATCAATTCAAAATACATTAAATAATTAATGATTAAGATTTGCAACTACAAAACTACTATTAGAAAACACAGGGGAAATGCTTTGTGACCTTAGTCTGGGCAGAGGTCTTTTGTGTAACCTTTTAAAATTCCTGACCTCAATTCTTCTCCAACCTTCTCTGTTCGTATGTCCTAAAGAGTTCCAGAGATCTTCCCAGGGCCTAGACTGGGGAATTTAAGTGGCCTGCCATTGTCGGCACTAAGACTAGTGCTAGAATCCTATCTTGGAACCATCAGCCATAGCCTGTACCAGCTCACTATGACTTTTTTTCTAGTTAGAGTCCAAACCAGATTCCAAGGCCCAAGTGTAAGTCTGGTGTCCATTTTCAAAATATTGTATTTAGTCTTAACTGAAATATAAGATCCAATCACAGCTATTTTAATTTTATCCTTTCTCTTGGCTTGTATGGTAGCAAGTTTTAAAATTTGCCGATCATATAGATTGTAATCTGAACTACTCCTATCAGAGCCAGGGGCAGTGCTGTATTAGGGATTAAAAACAAGCCCACTGCCTGCTCAGGTGTGCTTGCTTGCCATATTTTGTTTGGTAGTACACCCTTCCACAGAAGTGAAATTTGCCTTGCCAAGCTACTTCCAAGCATGTGTTTAATTCCTTGTGACACCCTAGTATTTCTAACACAAGCTACCACTGCATTCCAGTGTTAACAAACACCATGTTTTTTAATTCATACTCTTAAGACACTGGTCATAGCAGCATTGTGTTGGCTGTTTCCAAAGAGGGTGGCCTGACAATCAGGACCCAAGACCATTCTCTCTCAACCTATTATTCCTTTGGTGTTACTGCAATGAAATGACAATTAATCCTCCCTTTTCTTCTGTGGTCAGAACATGCAGCTCAAATTTACCATATCTAAGAACAGTCCTAATGTGGCATTCAAGGTTGGGGAAGGACCACTTCAGAGTCACGAGACCCATATGACATAGGAGGAAAACCATGGCCATAAAGATGTGTATAATAGTGAGCACATATGCCCTTACTGGGACATGGTGCTCTGGGTAATTACCAGGTATGTTTATGCAACATCAAAACATGGACAGCAAGTAAGCTCAGTCCATCACCATCTGGATAGGCTTAGTCTATGGCATTAGGTATCT
Organism: Marmota flaviventris; assembly: GCF_047511675.1. Classification (NCBI taxonomy): domain Eukaryota; kingdom Metazoa; phylum Chordata; class Mammalia; order Rodentia; family Sciuridae; genus Marmota; species Marmota flaviventris. The sequence goes on from NC_092499.1 coordinate 148,412,414, forward strand.
TAAAGCGCCTATTCTCTGCTAGCAGTAGTGGTCATGCCATTTAAAAGTTGGAGCAAAACACCAAGGGTCATCCCCTCTAATTGTATATTCTCATTGTCTTACCTTTATAAGAGGGAATGCACTTAAGCTCTTTGGTAGAACAACCTGAAAACAATTATACTCCTTCTATACAGCCACAATGCCTCGGGTGGAATGCATTTAAAAAAAAAAAAAAGTGCTCAAGGGTATAACCCCAGTATTTCTGATAGGGTAGCAAGAAAAGCCAGTGGTTTTGGAGACTGCTGTACTTTAAATGAGGGGTGGTATCTCTCCATGCATAGGATGCTCATCAAGGAAGGGCCTCTTCCGGGACTGAAAGCCCTCTTTGTCAGGAATGAGGTCTGTTTGCACAGGCAGCTGTAACCAGGCTGCCCCTCTCTCTGGGTGTTTGTTTTGATAGAGGCTCATTTATGCCCAAGACAATGCCTGCCCTCTTTGTTCTGTCCCTAGCAGGAAGCAGTAGCAGGGAGAGGACCAGCACTGTCACATAGCTTCCAATTCAGATTTTGGTGGTCACAACAATGGGTCTCAAGTGCCACAAATAAACAGCTGTCCTCTGTAGGACAGAGGAGAAGGTGACAAGGGTACAGAACTGGAAGCTGGCTGATTCAGACCTGGGCAGGGCTCAGGTAGAAGTCACCTGGCCTCGGGCACTGTACTCTCAAAGACTCCCAGAGATATGGGGATTGGGCAGACAGACCCCATCTCTTGGGTGATACAGGGAGGAAGAAGTAAAAAAGATCCCCAGGAATGGCAAATCTTTCCTTTCTTTGGGTTAACCTCTCCAACTACATCCCCAAACTAAATGAGCAAATATGAAAAAAAAAAATTAATGCATCTTAGTCACAGTCCCACAGAATAGGGGGAAAAAAGTCTAAACTGAATTGCTAAAAATGAATGATAGCCTTTAAAATAAAGCCTGAGCTAGATGGTTGGGAGTAGATGAAATGTATTACCCAATGGCTGGTGTAACGCAAGCCCTCTCCTCCCCCTTCTGGGCCTCATTCATAAAAAGCCCAGCAGCTGCCGGAACTGGGCCTGGATTTGTGTCTGTATTTTCCAAGACAGAGTGAAAATAACTCAAACAAAGAGAAATGCAGATATATACCACCACCAGTTTCCCTCCTCTGGGGAGGTCTGCTGAGATTTCTCTTGGTCTGATCTTTTAACCCAAACAGGCTGGAGTCCAGGAGGACATTTTGCAGAGCTGCTTGCAGGTGGTGTTTCTAATGGTAACACCCAGCATGTTATTAAAGAAATTCCTATCTGCTGAGTCACACTCCATATCTTTCCCCTCCCCATCATTTTATTTTCTTAAAAAATCAAGAAGGTTCTAATTTGTTGGTTAAACAGGGGCTGACAACTTATTAAAGACTGCCAAACAGAGTTGGTGGTGGCATCACATTTCTGAAAGGAATGGAGTTTTTTTATAAATGGCTGCTTCTGAATTGATATTGCCATATCCCAAATTTATACAGCCTGCTAGAAATCTTAGGAAATAAGAAACAACTTTAATTCTCCCCCCTCCATTTTACCAACAAAACAACTTACAACGTTGCATTCAGGCAAAAGTTCTTCATAGTCCAATTCATTTTTCCTTGGCTGCTCTCTGGGTCAGGCATCTTTTACCCCTTCCAAGTCCCAGTGAGGCTGTTTTTTTGGCAACATAACAAACTGTGTGAAGTACCAAGCCCTGAGGAAGCTCAGAAATTACTATGATCAGTGAGGGACTATCCAAGTTTTTAACTCCACACACTTTATATAAACAGGGCCTGAGAACAGCAGTATGTTCTAGTTTAATGCTTTTAATGGGAGAATGACATAGGAACAGAACACAGGAAGGGTGAAAAGGAATAAAACCATTCTTGTTGTCCTAATACCAGAACAGGCTTCTGGTGAATGGAGTTATAACCCTCCCCAGAGACAAGATTAGCAGACCTATTAGCTGTTCCCCTCTTAACCGTCACAAAACACAAATAGGTTCTCAGACTCTTGTGGAAAAGCTTGCTACATTTCCAGAAAAGTTTGACTTTAATACCACCATCACATCCTGCAGGGTGGTACTGGTCCCCAGAACACAGAGATACTAATTCTAGTGCCCTCCTTGGGTGAACACTTTTCTACCATATTCTCTACTCCCTTGCCCCCTGTAAGCGACTTCTTCCCACCTTTGCTCAGGGACTAAGAGTCAAAGAAGCAAGGAAATAATGTGGAGATACCAAATGAATCTTGTGAAATACATGGTCCGTGATTGAATTGCCAAACCCTGCCATCTCCACTAGAGTCTAAACCCAAGTCCTTACCATGGTTTCAGGGCCCTAGGTAACTGGCCTCAGACTACCCTTACCCCTGCTGAGCTTCATACAGCCTTCCAAATGTCCAGCTTTCCTGAACTCCACCTTAAAGGCTCTTCCTCCCTTTCTCTTACATCTCTGCCTAAACGTCACCTTATTAGAGAATTTCTCTCAATACCCCAAATAAAAGAGCACCTCACAGCTTGTCATGTACCCCACACAGCCCTCCATTCCCCTTCCCTACTTTAACAAGGGGTCTTGTGTCCACTGCTACATTCCTGGCATGGAGAACAGTGCCTGGCACAGAGCAGGTGCTCAACAAATATTTGTGGAGTGAACATGACCCTGTCATGAGATCCTCCCATCTTAGGCTCTTCACCACATCTTCTCCTGGTTGATTTGCAGTCTCAGAGCAAATGCCCTCTCCTTGGAAAGCCTTCTCTGAGAGCCCAACCTGAGGAACCCACCCCAAGCAGCTGGCCTATTATTATTATTATTATTATTTCCATATCACTTATCACTGTCTGTTTACTTGTTTGTCACATGTTCCTATCTACCCGACTTGGCTTTGCTCCTCTCTGTATCCCCAGTAGCTGTATCAGTACAACAGAATGCTCAGTCCATATTTATTGAATAAATGGTGTTGCATACACTGACATTCTTTAAAAGTACAGGTTTGTTTGACCTCAGGTGACATAGCCCTGCAGGGTCTCTTTCAACAGACTACCTTGGACACCTAAAAACACTTCACCTACTGATGAGGTCTCCACTCACCCATACCTGCTGGAAGCACTCAGAACTCAGAGACGGCTTGTGCTCAAAGGAAAACAAAGTTACTAAATAAGTTACTAAATAACAGCTCAACATCTGTCACCACAGGTGAACAATTCTACACTGGGCCCACAGTCACCAGGTGAGACTAACTGTCCAAACACTAGGGTGTGAGGTTTACCTTCCCCTTGAGTGCGCCTTGAAGCAGTCAGCACAGCTACCTGGGAGACAGAGGCTCTAAAACAGGGCTACAACTGCAGCCCAGGGGCTAAGGCTCTGAATGTGTCACCTATGCAGATCAGTCGTGTCCTGCATAGGTGACACATCATAAAGAGGAAAGAGCACCCTGAAGGGCTGCCGAAAGGGCAGGTGTGACTTTGGTGGTGTTTCTATCCTCGCTGGGGAAACTAGGGGCCACAGATGTGACCCTATGTGCATAGCTTTGTCACCTACATAGAGGATGGGGTAGGAATTAACAACACAAGGGAACAATTCCAAAAATATCACACCACTAACAAGGTGAAAACAAGCACAACATCCCAAGACACTACAGGACCATGGCTTTTGGAGCTCGATGTACTCTCAGGATCCCAACAGGTTTGATAGTGAGAGTGTTTCTAAATAACCTGCATTTGACAAACATCTGCAGAGCCTCTGTTGGCACTAGATTCTGTTTTCAGGGTTTGGGATACATGGTAAGAAAAACAAAAAAGGAAAAGATTCCTGTCCCTGTAAATTTTTTTTTTAATCTCTGTGTGTATACATGAACCTGTGTCTGTATATGACAAATATTATATAAAAGGCATAATCATTAAGTAGATTAAATCATATGTGAGAAAATAAGAGCTGTAGAGAAATTCAGATTAATGCTGCCAATTACAGTAGTCTTTCCTTATCTGTAAGAGATACATTCCATTTCCCAGACGCCTAGAACCACAGACATACTTCTAAACCCTATGTACATTATTTTTTCCTATACATACATACTTAGGAGTTTAACTTTTAAATCGGGTATAGCAAGGTTTTTAACACAAGTAAAATAGAATACTTTATAACAATATTCTAATAAAATGTATTTAAAACTTATTGTTTATATCTGTACTTTTCCATTTAACATTTTGGGACTACAATGGACCCAGGGTAACTGAAACTACAGAAGGGGAAGTCATGAATAGGGATAAGAGTTGAGGCTACTACACCAGCAATCGGATCTCATAAGCTACCATGCACATATTATGCACAGAGACCAGAGTCACCCTATCTGATCAATGAGTATCCCCATTAGAAGGTAAACTGCCGCATCCTGGGATTATAGTCTCTTATTCCCTACAAGATTCTCAGCTCAAGAAAAGCACCTGGCACAGGTCAGGGGATCAGTAAACATATGTTGAAGAAATGACTTGCAAATTGAATTCTCACTTCTGCAATGTCCTTGGCTAGTGACCCTCTTGATTTGGCTGAAATCTTCCCTAGGGTGAGGAAATTGGGCTTTTATAACAAACTAACAGACGTCAAACAAACCACTCTCCCATACACCCCTACAGGCACTTTTACTATGTTGCCCTTCTGATCGTTAGATGTACACAAGTATGCAAGGTCTAACCAGCCAGCACGTGCAGTATGAGGGGCGGGAGTGCGTCCTCCTCAATGCCTGGTCAACACTGTCAGTGCCACTGGCTGACCACTCTCCTCCTACAGAGCTATCTCTTTCTGCACTTGCTGGTGCTCTGGGGTCACATCTATCCTTAGCACTAGGCCACTGGCCAGGCTCTATGGATGGATCAAATAGTCTGTCCTTGAGGCAGAGGTGAGTAGTGTTGCAGGCATTGAACTTCAATATTGTCATTATTTTAGATATCCTAAATGTCTATTATAAATCTTAATGCTGATATTACATAGGTGCTTCAAATAACTAGGAAAAAAATGGATAATAAATACCATGTTTGGCACATTTCATTTCGATGTGGCAGTTCTCAGGAAATAATATCTGTAAAGCATGCTTATTAGGATTAAATATTTTCTTTAGAAGCACATAATAATGCTAACACAGAATTTATATATTATTAAGTTTTTAATTTACTGGTATATGTGAATGTCTTTTAAGGCAAAAATACATGGCAGTTTAATCCAGGTCTAAAGGACAAAGTTAAAATATAGCATACAATTTTTTTCTAAATTTCTTCCTTTACCACCTTTTCACACTACTTCTTTGAATTTTAAAGAAAACTTACCTTCTAGCCATTTCCTAAATAATCTATGACTGCCATGATATTCAATCTTTATTTTCCCACTTAATACTTTGCTTACAGATTTGATAATTAAATTTCTTATGGATTTTCACCATGATTTGATATTTATACATTAGTAAATCTGGCTTCTTCCTTGAGTAGATAAGTTAGGCTAAGGTCAAGGAAAATTCATGCCTTCTTATCCAAACTGAAAATGATGCTAAGGTGAGTAAAGCTTGAGAGATGAGGGGAGAAGGTCACCATCCACAGTAGGAATGCTAAAGTCTATAAAACATAGTTCAAGGCTTAAACCCAAAACCTTGGGATTAAGAGGTGAGGGAATCTGGATTCAAGTTTATATTGGACACATTTTCCAGTTAGAGAACTCACAATGAATTAAGACTACTTGGTATTTCAAGTGTTTTCCAAAGTGAAGGGCTCTGAACTTATTCTATGTTGAAATTAATTACTAATCTATTAACAGACAAATAACAACAAGCATTTGTATAGCAGTTTCCAGTCATTACACATAAAAATGCCTGGGCTTACGTGTACAATGGGAACTTTATATACATAAATCAGCATGCTGCTGCCTAATAGAGATGATCTCTTTATTAATTGATTTTCAAGTCCATTTTGTAATAAAAACAGTCATAGGTTGGTTGTAGAGAATCATTTTGCTGCTAACTGAGCTGTGTGGAAGGCACAGTTCTCCCTTTTATCTCTGGTATTTTCCTTTCCACAAGTGAATAACCTGTGTACCACAGTGAAAACTTCTACTCTCTAGCACAGAATGAATCCAATTCACCCATCCATTTTTAGGGAAAATCATTTCAGATGGGAGCATGAAATCAATATCCACATGACCAGTACCTTAGAGAGCTACCTAATAAAATCCAAAACTACAGCCATGAATCCAAAACTGCAGAAGTCTAGACTACTATTTCTAGAAGAGCAAGAAAAAAGTATTTGATGTGCGATATCTTATAAACCCACAACTGTTGGACAATGTCTTTTGTCACGGAGCTGAACTCAAAGGACACTGCCATTTTCAAACAGTATTTCCTTTTTTTTTAATATTTATTTTTTAGTTTTAGGTGGACACAATATCTTTATTATTTTTTTTTTTTTTAATGTGGTGCTGAGGATCGAACCCAGTGCCTCACGCATGCCAGGCAAGCATGCTACCACTTAAGCCACATCCTGAGCCCAGTATTTCCTTTTTTGATAAGAATGCAGGGGATACTTGTCATGGCCCTTACATAAATACCAAGATCACACACCTCATCCTTGAGCACATGCTTCATCCCCAAAACTCAAATTTTACATTTAAAATCACACTCATTTTGTGTCTTTTTGCAAAAGAAGTTATTTCAATCCTAGCAAAGGAATGAATACGTGTATTTCAGAATATTTCACTTTGAAGGGTCCCTAAGATTCAAGGGTGCTCTCCCTTAGGATGGAATTTTATTTGCTGAAATAAAAAGGTATTAATAAAGTCTTTCTTCCAGCAGATCTCTGGGTGTATATTACAGAATGAAGTCAACACAGTGGAAGGGATTTGAGGCAAAAGATATTTCTTCCATAAAATAAATAAATATACACACACTATATATACTATAAATATTTAGCAAGGGATAATAAGGCATTTATTAATATTTCTGTCAAAATAACATCTAAATTGTCACATTAGCAGACTAGCATCTCTTCCCGCTTTAGTATACAGAAGCATTAGGAAAACAGTATCTTTTCTTCTTAAAGAAAAACTGTACTCTGACTACCGTTAAAACCAGGAGTAACTTGAGTCTGTGACTTAAAGGGCAGAACTAAACCTTAATACTACAGTGATAACAGGAACAGAGCATTTGATTACACATAAGCTGGCTCTCTTATAAACCCTGAAACATAATAAGCTTCCACTTTCATTACAAATGTTTGAAAGTCTGGATGAGTTTATTGAAATTACCAGATTTTGTAAAGAGCTTGTTTAATTTTCTAAAGGAGAGACTTATCTGCTGAATATACATGTAGTCTTTTTAAAAATACCTTTATTTATTTAATTAATTTATTTTTTTATATAGTGCTAAGGATCAAACCCAGCACTTGACACGTGCTAGGCGACCACTCTACCGCTGAGCCACAACCCTAGCCCCTACATGTAGTCTTTCTGACAAAGAAACTTCAATATAAAATGGAAATCTTAATGGAATTTTGTGATAAGGTGCAAGAGAATTTGGAGTGATTTACTGACAGTAATATCTAACAGTATCCATGCCCCAAAGGTTTCCTTGTAGTGACCCCAGGGAACAGACAGAGAACAGACAGCCACAGCTTTTCAGGAGGAGGAGGAAAAAAAAAATCAATACAGTGATATACAATGGTGACAAACTACATGTTTACAGTTTTGGCACACAGAAACATCCGGTTCAAAAGCCTGTTGAACTTAAAACCTGTGTTTGGACTTTCACAGCAGGTAACTACTAAAAAATTAATAAAACCCAATAAGACAGAAAAAAAGTTTTGTGTATACACAGAATATCAGCAAAAAAAAAAAAAAAAAAAAAATCCCAAAATGGAAGCTCTTTACAAATGAAAAACAGTAAATTTAAAGAAGCAGCCAATAATTAAGAGGTATAATATTTAACATTTGGGCTCTGGGAGTTTGGCTTCCCCTCCTTGCACTCACTTAGGAATATTAATAAAAAGGACTGAAGTTAAAATGTAAGTGTGTATGAGTATGTATGTATATGTGCACACATGGGAAAAGATATTATAATTTGGACCAGTCATAATTACCTCAAAAATAATGGTTACCAGGTTAATAATTGCATACCAGAATTTATCCTTTGAGGATAATGGCCACACATTGATGATTTTGATTTTAAAAGCCTCTTTATAAATACATCAAATCAAAAGGCACATTTTAAGATTAGAAAGATTTTGCTAATTTGTCTTTATTTCAAAAAATGAGTCTTAATATGAAATCTCACTTAATGGTGGTCTGGTCTCTCAAAATAAATGAAAGGGCCATAGAAATGTTGCAGTCATATAGCAATGGGTATATATTTAGGTGTCAGTAGTCTTCTCGCTGAGAGAAGCAGCTACCATTTGAGGAATTAGATTCTATCTTCCCTACATTTACAATACTTTACCAATTAAATACTCATTTGGATTAGCAAATAAATGACAGTTGCTGAGAAGAAAGCTGTCAGCCATTCATACCTTAAACCTAGATGTTAGGAAGAACAATCTGACGTCGGTATTTTATATTAAGTGAATTCTAGGATTTATAAAGTTATAGGGAGGGATAAGGAGCCTTTTCTTTTAACTGCTTTGGTCTTAGAAAGGGGGAGAATTATACATACCTGAGTCTCCCACTCAACCCTTCTGCCTCACCCTGCCAAATTAAGACCTTCATCTAGACAGTAAATGAGGAAATCAGAGCAGATTCTACTCTGCCAACTTCTCTCCTTCCACCTTATACTTCTTTCCTTCTAAACCAAGACTATTTATTCAGAATTGCCATGCAACACAATAACAATTATGCATGTACTACATATGTACCTGTGAAATTTATCACACTATAGTGCAAGAATTCTACTATTTACTGGAATGCATTCAGTCTTTATCAATCCCACAGCATTTCCACCAACTTATAATTTACAAGGGAATCAGACAATATATACTCTTGTGACTGCTTTCCCACGTCTAAGCTTCATCTCTACATTTTCCTTTCTATCAGATGGTAAGATGATTTGTCCATCTGTGATATCAATTGGTACTTCGGGTTGGAAAACTTTTCTTGCATAGTCTACATGTCATACATTACATAGTAGTCACAAACAGAATTTTAATCTGAAGAAATCAACAATCTTCCTGGCTTTATCCTTTTATAAGAAATTTAAGAAGTTAAAAATAAAATATTGAAAGAAAAGATACATAATAAATTGCTTATTGAAGTCTTTCAAGATACACAGTACATTTACTGCATTTGACAAATGGAATAATAGCCTGTAACAAGGATTCCCATAACCATGAGATCTTTAGGATACTGCATGAATAAGATTTAGCACTGAAGAATTGTCTTAATATTTATATGTAAATACTATTATGCATTGTTAAGTACTTTCTAATCAAGAACCTATGGCCATCATCAAATACACTTAGCATGAACTAGCAACTATGAAAATTTCTGTTTTTGAGGTGGGGTCTAAGTTCCACAGGTTGGTGAACCTCCTGCTTCAGACTACTATTAAACTAGGATTATAAGTGTATCTCAATGAACCTGACAAAAACTTCTTTAGAGGATGTTTGAGGACAAGCTTCAGACTAGACACCTTTGAAATGGTTTTAGCTTATATGTAACTATACTTTACTGGATAACAGGTATCTCAAAATATAACAAATGGATACAAAAAAGAAAATTATCTTTTCTTTATGTTTAACCAATATAATTTCCTGCTTTTGATTTGACCATTACAAGATAAATGAATTGATTACACATTAATTTAGGGTACCAAGAACGCCATCTTTTGATTCACTTGACTAATGACTCAATATGAAGTAAAAGGGAAAGAAAAAGAAAGAAAACTAGGTTTTATGAGATAGTAGAAGTTTTTTTTGACAGTAGAAATATTATACTTGGTTTTAATGCTATTCATTTTCCCCCCTTCTTATTTCTATGAGGGGCAGAATGGGGGGGGGGGGCAGAGAGATAGAAAGAGCTCACAACAGGTGAAGACCAGGAGCCCAGAGGGCTTTCTATGTGGATAAAAGCAAAGCTCAGAGGCTACAGGCTACCAGGTCGGCTGAGGGCATAGCCCTGCACTCTTTCCAGGTCCTGGGAGCTATCTTTCCCAACCATCCCCCATACCATAGGATCTCTGCAAGGTGCAAAGTACATCTGAGATAAGCTTTCCCAGATGTACATTCACATGGAAGTTACAGTGTTTCCTATCCACATAGATAGGGTCTGTCACAGCCCCATGGAGGGAATGACAGCCTGGAAGAACTGGGAGGACAAAATTATCCACCATGGATAATTCACATGCTTCCTTTAAACAAAAACATATAATCCTTTCCAGGAAAGGACATAGTAGCTGTCTGTCAGTTTACACACACCCCTCACTCAGGTCCCCATCACCATGGCGCATATACACCCCAAAATACCTTAGAAACTGCCACCTCACACACTGAGATCACCCAGTATAATGCCTCCTTCACTGCTGACACATTCTTCCTTCTTCATCTCTCCTGGGCCCTTCCCAAATCCAAATGGCACAGAGTGATAGTTTCCTTCTCAGAAATCTGCACAGGGCAAAGTCCCACATCACAAACTACAAAGAAACTGAACAGTTACGGTACTTTTCTTCTAAGACATTAGTATTGGCAGACAGAGTGCACTCAAAGCAAATCAGGGCTACTGTCAATGTAGCCCCCCCCCCCAGGAACCCTCTCTAGAACCATCTCTCTCCAAGAGCTTGTCCTTCTGCAAAGCTGAGGGCCTCCCTAGGCTTAAAAAAAAAAAAATCCTGAATTCATGAATTACATATTAAGATTTTTTTAAAGACTTTTTTTTTTAAGTTGTAGATGGGCACAATACTTTTATTTTATTTATTTATGTAGTGCTGAGGACTAAACCCAGTGCCTCACGCATGCGAGACAAGGGTTCTACCACTGAGCCACAATCCCAGCCCCCTACTAAGATTTAAGAACACTGTAAGATCATCATCCAATTTGAAATGCCACTATCCCACAGAAAAAGTTCACTGGTAAAATTTTAAAGATTTACTTTTCAAAGTCAGTATTCTACATAGTTACATTTAAGAAAACAGTTATCACCTATTTTTATAAGGTACAAAATGTTCTATTTTCCAATAAAAGACAACCTCCTTCAAAGGGAGGGTTCAGAGTCAAGGATAGGGAGGGAAGAGTGCAAATAAGACCTGGATCCTAGAAGCTGGAATTTGACATTTGATCTGAGAAATCTACTACATACTTGTGGAAAACAACAATGGTACAAATTAAGGTTGGAGGTTTTTGCATTAAAAAGTAAGGTTAATCAGCTGACACAACCCTTATCACCCCTGTGGTTCCAAGTGGAAAATAGCTTCATAGACGCAATTGTACAAGTCCAGAACAATGCGTCCTTGTAAATAGTGCAAGGTTTTTTTTTTTCCTTTCAGAGATAAAGAAGGCATAACCTAGAAATAATATAACTACTTACGCACAAAGGGAAAAGTTGACAGTGGTGATCTGAGTTAGGTTTAAGGATCTATTTGTCTTTCCATGTTATGAGAAGGTAAATAAGCAGGAAAGGAAGCTGGGATAAGTCAGTTCTCAGCCTTGAGTAATGGTCAACCTTTAAAAACTTTAAAAACAAAAATGAAGCTACTGTATAACTACCATTTAAAAGTCAGGTAAAGTAATGTTACCTGATTCTGGAGCATAAAATTTCTTATTTACATTAATTAACTGAAATAGATACTGTAAAAAATATACATGATGCATACTGCTTTGCTGAAAACCATGCAGGTATCAGGCAGAAAAGGAAAACAGAAAAAAGAACAAATGTCTCTTTCACAAAGATTACTGTGTCTGCTCTGCACAGCTTCCACTCAGAGCTGAATTACCTACCCAAAGAGGAGGTTCAAGGACAGGCCCTCACTGGCCTATGTAAGCTGTCCGAGTTCAGCAGGGTACACACTTGAGGAGCCCCACTCAAAGCCAAGTAGCAAATGGACAGTTTGAGGAATTGCACAAACTGCTGCAAGTTGTTTCACTGATGTGCAATTTGGGAAAAGATTCCCAGAGAAAGGGAGACTCCCATTTGACCTGATGAATTCCTTAAAAATGCTTTGATGGGAGAGATGTTCAAATGTGTTAACAGACACTGGTACCACTGAGTCAAAAGCACTTTGGATGACTGATAGGGCTCAGAGAACAGGAAGAAAGCTTGTGTGACTCAGCAGACAGGACAACTCTTTCCTTCAAATTTTCATAGAGACTGTCTCTACCCTCTACCCCAAGGGAAGACCTCTGCTCTTCCTCTTCCAACATCCTACATTTTCAAGATATTCTTCTAAACCTGGTATTAGGGCAACCCTAGCAACCAGACTGTTGAGCAGATTCCTTTCTACCAGTGGAGGTAGCACATAGGTGCTTTCAGATTATACATTTAGAGTGTGTATAGAGCTTGCATGGGTACACACAGGTCACATCAACATTCTTCCTTTAACTTACAGCAAGGACTGTTTCAGTTACCAACAAAACAAAACACCAAAATAAAAGAATAATTCCTACCCACGATTGGAATGTGACCTGAGGACCTGGAAGCAAATCTGTCCTCAAGCCAGGTACACAAACTGAAAACCCCCACTTTCCCTTGAGAAGACACAATCTTGAAACTTGTGCCCACTTCCCATCTGTCTTCCTTCCCCTCTCTTCAAATTCAACATTCTGACATCACAAATGGCCTCTAGGCACAGATACAAAAATATGTGCAGCCCATTCAAGAAGCAGGCACACATTACTACCAGAAATGTCCAGATGAATGTCCCAATTCTTTATTTCATATTACCAATGCGGAACTCACTCTGGTTAAGAATCCAGCTGGGGTGAGGGATCAATAAAATCAATAGACTTCATGTCCACATCCCAAGCAGCTAGGGTTAGAGGACAGACAGGGAGGAGATGACTATATAATTCTGAATTTAAATTAAAAAAGACAAAGTTCACTGTAACTATTTTCCCCTGGGCTTCTACTCCAAAGCCTTCTCACACAGTCAATCTGAGAGTTTCGCCATTTTGAGGTTGGTGGTTTTGTTAGCATGAGTTTTCTGTTATTGGTGTTTTACATTTGTTTGAAGGTGTTTACTTGAGAGGGTCATGGGGGCAATTTTTACAGAAGCTTTTAATATAGTCATATGCAAAGGTCAGGTTGGCAGAAGTTTACTTTATTCTGTTTTTGAGGCCTGAAAGGATAAAAACCGAAAGACATATGTGCCCGAGAGTGCTTGAGTCCCACTAATACACTACAATCCTTCCCGGGAGCCAAGAGAGAAAATCTATTCAGCTCCCTGGATAACCCTGCCCAGCCCTACAGGAGGCCCCAGTCTCATGACCAACTACTAAAGGGTGCTGATGGATCTAGGGCATTCTGGTGGATATCGAAATGGCATTCGGGGCTTAGGGAATGTCATCATCAACTGGAAATAGTGCCATTTCAATTCTCAACACAGGCTCTGAGGAATCCTCAAGTGGGTGAGCAAGATAAGGCATGCCTAAGTCATGACCAGTTCTCCATGACATAAGAAAAGGATAGGATAGCAACAGCATGGAGAGTCCTCACATTTCAAAAAGATTCTTCAATGGCACAGCCACCTGCTTCTTTATCTCATGACCAGACACATGGCCTGGTCATTGGCCTGAGTATAACATCTTACCAAACAATTCCAAACAAGTCCCATAAACGAGGGGGGGGGGGGGCATATGCCAACCTGGACTTTTCCCCAAATGCAGATAAAAGACATGGTATTTTTTCACTAAATTAAAGAGTAAACATGGAGACTGTCTATGAGCCCAGGTTCCCTAGAACCTGTGAAAAGATCAGAAGAGGCTTATAATGTTTATTTGCTCACATGCTCTCAGACACACAATTGAGCACAAAGCAACCATCTCACCAAGCTAAAAAAGGCACAAGGCAACTCCCTGGATAATGTTCCTTCAACTGGGTAATGTTTAGAATGATTTAAAGCCTTTTTTTTTTCTTTTAATGTGCTTCATTAAAAAATGTTTTTAACTCCATAGTTAACAATTAAACTACAATGGAAGGACAATTTAAAACAGTGCGAATCATTCTTTGATTCAGTTAAATGAGCCAAGGAAACTAGGTTATACCTTTAAGTGTCCCTCATCTTGTTCTAAGATTTAAGCAAGTGCTGGCCCTAACTGCCTGGAATAAACAAAAATCTGCATGAAGTTCCACTTGTAGGGATACAAAACACTCATTGTGGACCTGGGCACTCTTGTTGACAATGCCTGGGATGACCGAGGCTATACTAGCTGAAGCCCAAGTGTGGTTTTTGGGAAGTCACAGATCAAGCACTGAAAGGTTGGGGCAAGAGGAGCAGAGCCTACATGGGAGCAGGGCAGCAGCTGCAAGGAGACGCACTGACAGACCATCCATAATTGGATTAGACAGTGGAGACCAGCAGCCCTAGCTCCTGCCCCTAGGCCCCATCATGCTCTAGCACAATGGTTCTATATGTGTTTTATTTTAAGGAAATCAACATCTCACTCCAGATGCACATCATGGATCCTTTATTGGAGTACTTGCTTGGTCAGACCTATTTCCCCAACTACATGAGCTGGGTATTAGGCCAGGAGGAATGTCAAGAAAAAAAAAAAATATATTGGTTACTGAATATTACCATTAATGATAAAATAATAATGGGCTACAATGCTTTACTCACATTACCTAATCCAATCTTCAAAGTATCTCCAAAGGTATAATATTTATCCCTAATGTATTGATGAAGACTCAGGGAAAGTTCCAAAGAATCTCTTGGAGCCACAGTCTATTAGAGTCAAAAACCATGCCATTGGGACTGTTCGCCACTGCTCTTAGAATTAGTCTTAAAAAGTAAATTTTGCTACCCCTCTGTGCAGATATTATTTTTAACTTTGAATTACTTGGCACTGAAATCAGTGGATATTTTCTAGTGACTTCATTACTTGATGTTCCCAAGTACATATGCACCTACTTCTGTCTGTGAGGGGAGTAGGGGATTGTGACAGGGGACAGAAAGAAGGATAAAGAAACTCAAGTTCAAAGGAACTGCAGGTACTTGTCTGCTACAATGAATTCTTGGTACAGTGTATTTTTTCTAAAAACACTCTGTATGTACAAAAATTAGATGTGATTTCTGTAACAACATGTCAGTCGTATGAGTCAGAGGTTAATTACTGTAAGATACCAACCAATCAAGTCAAATTTCAGTTGCAAAACTGAATTTTGAAACTGTAATCATAACATTACAAATGACTAGGAATTAGGAACTATTTCCCTTGTTTAACAGCTTGCTCCCTTCTAAACACATATGCATACACATGCATACTTAAGTGTATTCATATTCTTTCTGGTTTGATATAAAGTGTCAAAAAAATTAGGCATGTTGTAAATATTCAGTTTTATATAAGGGATCAGAATTACAATAATTCAGGCAAAGAATGTTCTCAAAGTAGAGCCTAAACTAGAGCATGCGGTTAAATATGAATTAACCCTGCCTAAATGGCTCAGAAAGAACATTTTTATTTTGGTCAGCTATAACCACTTAGGTTGGTACTCCATTCTGACACTAATCTTTCTAGCAGTGAAATGTGGAGAGAGTGATTCTCAGGTATTCTGTACTTCCTAATGGGGAAGGAGCCCCCCACCAAGCCTCACCTGTTTACTGTCATGAGAGGAATGCCAGACTTAAGAACCATACAACAGCTATTCCCAAGTTGGAGAAAGATGTAAAAATTGGACTCAAATGCTATATTATATGTGACAAACCAAATACTGCATGTGCATATAGTACATAAATAACTTCTAACTTAGCCTAAAAAGGAGGGAGAAATTTTTATATACAGGACAGTAGTATATACACACTTTGTGACAGAGTAGCATCAGTAGGCTCCATGAGAATATCAAGTATTACCTAATAAAAACAGTAGTTTATGTGTATTGAACATATACTAACTCCTCTAGACTAGATTAAAATTAAGTACCATGGGTCAGAGTAGCAATAGGGCAGTCATGAATACTATCTACACATAGGAAAAGGCTTAGATATAGAAAAACATTCTGCTCTTTAAGAAAGATAATATTTTCTTTAAAAAAAACATGAAAACTCTTCTAAAATAATGAACAAAGCAAGGATATCTGCTTTCACCATGCTTATATAGCCACTGCAATAAGGCAAGTTGAGAAAATAAAAAAGCATACAGATTATAAAGGAAGAAATAAGTCTGTCCATATTTGTAAATGGCATGATCTTAAAGGTAGAAACTTCATGAAATTCTTTCAACAAAAGTCCTAAAACTAATAATGAAGTTCAGCAAACTGTATCTCTATTAGCAATAAATGAGAAATTAAATACCTAGGCATAACTCTAACAAAATATACATGGGATCTGTATGTTCAGTACTACAAATGCTATCAAAAGAAACTGAAGAAAAATGAAATAAATGGAGAGAATATCATGTCCAAGGAATGAAAGAATTCCTTCTGAAGATGTCAATTCTCTGCAAACTGATAGAGATGAATTGTAATTTTAATAAAATACCAGCAAAAAAAAAAAAAACCTTTTTTTAAAAAAAATGTATAGACAAAATTCTTAAATTTAAACAGAAATACAAGGAACAAAATAGCTAAAACAATTTTTTTTTAGAAATAAAATGTAGAGGCTGGGGATATAGCTCAATTGGTAGAGTACTTGCCTCGCATGCACAAGGCCCTGGGTTTAATCCCCAGTACCACCAAAAGAAAAAAGAAAAAGAAAGAAATATAATCAGTCTACCTGATTTGGAAATTTATGATACAATTATTCTACTCAAAATTATGTGGTGCTATCAGAGAAATAAACACATAAATTAATGGGACAGACTAAAGAACTGGTAAAACATCCACATAAACGCGCATGACAAAGTGTTGCTCTTTTTTAAATTGTGCTGAAATATGCTTTTCTCAAGCAAAGAAAAAAAATAACCTCTAAGTCTCAGATCTTACACAAAAAAATTAATTCATAATGGATCACAGACTTAAAATGTTAAAAAGAAACTATACGACTGTTAGGGGGAAAATAGAAGAAAATCTTTGGGATCTAATACTGAGCAAAGAGCTCTTAGTCTGGTCATCAAAAGCAGAAATCATAAAAGAAAAAAATTGAAGTTAAGACTTCCACAAAATTAAAAATTTCTATTCAATGAAAGACCCTGTTAAGAGGAAATGGTAAGCTACAGATTGGCAGAAAACATTTACAAACCCTACACCTGACATAGGGTAAGAATCTAGAATATAAAAAGAACTCCGAAAATTCATAAAACAAATTATCCAATTAGAGCAAAAGACATGAACAGATGCTTCTCCAAAGAGGATATATAAATAGTCAACAAACACATGACAAGGTGTTTGACATCACTAGCAATCAGAGAAATGCAAATTAAAATCATTGACAATGAGTTATCACTCCACATCTCTCAGAATGGTGAAACTGGGTTACTCATACATTGTTGGGGGGAATGTAAAATGTCACAGCCACTCTGGAAAAACTGTTTGGCAGTTTCTTTAAAAGTAACCTTGTGGGGGAAAAAATAACCATGCCTCTAGTTGCACAACTTAGTAACTGCACATCCTGGATACTTATCCTGAAAAGTGAAAACACTTTCACCCAAAAACCTAAATGCCAAGGGTTGAATAAACTGTGGTACATCCATACCATGGAATACTATTTGTCAATAAAAATAAATGATCATTGATGCATTCAATAACCTAGATGAAACTATGAAGAACTGTGAAGGAGACTGGGGGGGTGTGGGTGGGAAGCAGCTAATTCCCAAAGGCTACACACTATACGATTTCATTTACAGAACAGTCTTAAAATGACAACATTTTAGAGATAGAAAATGGATTCATTGTAAACAAAGGTTAAGGGAATAAAGGAAGGAGAAAAACAGGTAGGTATGGATATAAAAGGTAACATGAGATTCTTCTGTGTTGACAAAATATATCTTAATTATATCAGTATCTTCATTGTGATATTGTGCTATAATTTCACAAAATGTTTCTACTGGGGTAAATAGTGTAGGGGAACCTAGTATTTCTTGTAACTGCAGGAGAATCTATACATTAACTCAAAATAAAAGTTAGTTTTTCTTTTTTAAATGGTAGGGGTGTGATCCCAACAACAAATAAGTTAACTTGCTGTTTTCTAGCAGCCTAAGCAGACAGCTTCTTACCACATCATCCTGATGTAGGCTGTCCAGATGGAGAACATATTCTGCCTATGTACTGCCACTTCATCAAGAAGTCAGCTCCAAAGAGGTTAATTTTTAAGTCTCTACTTAGAAATCCCAACTTTAAGCTAAATTGCATTCTTAGCAAAAGTACTATTTTGGCTATAATAGTTTAGGATTATATACTATGAAAACAATAAACTAAAGGAAGAACTCAAAATAAACAATCACAGAAATTAGCATAAAAGAATTTCTAAATCAATTATTGAGTAACTTTCTGAAAGAACATTACCATTTAAAACTAAAAGAATGTCTATCCAAAACATGTTTATTACAGAGTTATTTGTAAAACTAAAAAACTGGAAACAACCTAAATGTCTAATTTGAAGTGATTAAAGAAATTGTGTCCATCTTTCCAGCATTATGCAATGGTTAAAAATAATAAGGCAGATCCACATGTCCTGACAGTGAATGATAATCAAGGTAAATTATTAAGCTGGGGAAAAAAAAAGATACAGAACAAGCCAAAAGAATGATCCCGCTTAAGTCTTTAAAACTATATATTAGAATATGTGCACATATGATGTAAATAAACGAAACTGAATATTTTCAATATTATCTGTAATGAAGAATTTAGGGGGAGGAAGATGACAACACCAAAAATGTATTCATTATATTAAAAAATACAATCAGAACACACAAATTTAGATTTCTAACAATGAGTTGTCACTAAAATAATATTTGTTCTTAATTTAATTCAACTGTGAGGAAAGGAAAAGGAAAAGAGGTTGGTTACTTTTTTTTATCCCAAAGTACATGCATGTACTGGGGTTTTTATCCAAATCTGTCACCAAGTTTTGGTCCTTCTTAAAAAGTATTTAGATGAGTGACTCACAAACTTAAGTCTTTCAAGGAATCCTACAAACAGGTTTGAGAAATGCTATTTAAAACACAAATGGGAAAGGAACAAGGTAATCAGCTTTTCACATAGCTATGAAAACTTCCTTATGCCAGTGCCTGAAGAAGAAAAGGTCCTCAATGGATTTCAGAGTTTGAGAAATGCTGAACTTGATTCCCTTGATCTTGCAATATCCACCAAGTCCTTGAAGCAAGTCTCAGTTGGGAATCATCAATTACTTGGGAAGAAGTGACATGGATAATATTACAGCTTCTCACAAAGAGAGGAAACAGAATCCTTATGGCATTAGCACCTGGCACAATGATGGCACATGGCATTTTCCCACATCTGAGTATGTGACATGTACCATGCAAGGAGGAATTATAAAATCTGCAAGGTATGGGATGCTCTAAGAATTTTACACATTTGCCTTACAATTTCATTGACACTATTAATTTACCAAGAAAGACTAAATGTGATAACTCATTTTTAGTCAAAAAGCATTTGCTAAATAATAAAAACAACAACTAAGTACAACTTTACAAAAGGTTCCATTAAGTAAAATCTAAACCAAAAACTGAGAAATTCACTTATACACATTATAATCATAGTATTCATCAATTCTTTGGAAGTTTTTCTTAAATGGCAAAATCTTCTAATGGATTTGAATATGATCTGAAGTGTAACACTAATAATGGCAAGGAGGGCTTATTTCTAGCACAAGTGATTAGGCAAGCCTCAACTGGGAATCATCAATTATTTGGGAAGAAGTGACATGAATAATATTACAGCTTCTCACATAGGAAAAACAGTGTTCAGCGTTCTCCACTTTGTTTAAATCTTTTTTTATTGTCCAGCAAGAATTTGTAGATTTTCTGTAAGTGCATCCTGTACCTCTATTAGAATTATTCCTTGTTATCTGAATTATGTAAACAAAAAGAAAGTATTTAACATTTCTAAATATGTTAAGCAATTCAATTAAGTTATCCCATTTAAACCTTAAGGAGATCCTGAAGGAGGTAGGCTGCCTGAGCAAATAGTGGTGAATTTTGTATAATTAGCATGTTACTTTCATCATCTGTAAATATGAAATTACAAAACTCTTTCAGGTTACTTAAAAGAGTTCTATCAAGCCAGTTATGTAGTTGCTTTATAATCTTATTTACTCTATTAATTTGTACTACCAAGAAATACTGAGATAATACATTGCACAGCACTTAGAAGAATGACCCCTAAACATTCAACAAATGCTTGTTGTGACTGGGCGCGGTGGTGCACGCCTGTAAGCCCAGCAGCCCAGGAGGCTGAGGCAAGAGGATTGCCAAGTTCAAAGCCAGCCTCAGCAATTTAGTGAGGCCCTAAGCAACTCAGTGAGACCCTGTCTGCAAATAAAATTTATAAAAGGGCTGGGGATGTGATTTAACAGTTGAGTGCCCCAGGGTTCCATACCCACTACCCCTCCAAAAGTTTGTTGTTATTACATAGACTTAAAAAAAAATCCACCAGACTCCATTCTTGGCCACTAACTCTGAAGAGGTAAAGCTAAAATATATGAGGGATGTCTGATGACCTTGCATACAGGTCAGTCTTAGCACCTGGACAGCCTCAAGTCAGAGAACTCGGTGAGTGCCTCCAATGATCACAACAGAACATGGACTCCAGATCCCCAGGTAAACTTTCCACGGAGCCTGGCAATAAAACTGTTACTAATTAACTCATTATCTCCCACCTTTCTTCCCTAGGTCTCTTCGGTCCAGTTTACCCTATTCCAATGGGACATCCTGACATTCAGCCTGCTCTCGTGTTCCCTCTACTGGACAGTTCTGGTCCCAAAGTTGCTCACGCCTCTGCCTCAGGTCAGGCAAATGGGATGTCCTCCTCTGGACACAAGCTCAAGTGCTAATTTACTACCAAAGTTTGACTAGACAAAAGGGATTGTACTGTTTAATGCTAAGTCTGCATCAGAAAAGATTTCAAAATGTTCAGCGCAAGACAGTAAAATGTCAAGTCCTGAAATTCAGAAAATAGTCAAAACTACTAACTAGGAGTATAACTTGAAAAACTTACTTGAACTTCTTTGTAGCTCAGTTTCCTCCTCTGTACAGTAGAAAAAGCAGTACTTACCTAAAAGGGCGATGATTAAATAAACTATATATATATATATATATATATATATATATATATATATATATATATATTACTTAGAACAGTACCTAGCACAGAGCAGTGCTCTAAAAATATTTCTTGAATAAATTAATTAAAGAAAAAGAATGCTTTAAACCTTGAGAGGGATTGCAAAAAAAAAAAAAGCCATTTTTTAAAAGCAAAATTTTAGAATCAATTGCATCTTAAAAGTCATTACTAAAGATGAGATTGCTGCTACCCAGTCACTTGTATTGGATTATATAACCAGTGAAAAACTTATTCTCTTGGGAATTTCCAGAACTCTGTAGCAGAGCCAAAATACACTGACCTTGAATACATTGTTCTTGAACAAAGTGGATGTACTGCACATTGAATAGATGTTACTATTTTGTACTGAGCACATAGCACTGAATGCTCTCATGCTCAATTATCTGACAGTGATGCTAGTAAGAATAATACATAATTTTTAATCTTATTTAAAATGTATTATGCACTCCCAGTGACTTATGAGAAAATACTCTTCTGCTCTTCAGGGTTTGTTGTCTATTCATCAGAAGAAAGACAGCTGGTTTTAGGGCTGGTGATGGGTTTTTCCATTGTTTTCAAAAGACAGAGAACTATGCATATGCTAACTTTCAGAGAAGCTACAGTGATCAGTGGAAGCACATAAAAAAGTTCCCACCAGAGATCTCTGTGCAATCTACCAACTCTCGCCTTAAAGACACTATCAGGCTGCTGCTAAGCTCCTGAGAAGGTGGCCCAGTATGGGGCAGATGTGAGAGAGACTGCAGTAATGGGGCAGGCTCACCTCCTCACTTCACCAAAGGTAACATACTCAGCAGGCAAGGGAGGGTAACCACCCAGAGTCATGGTCAGTCAGAGACCAACATGTGGCCAGCCAGCTGAGGACCGCCCCATACCCCACTCTGCTCCTCAGTAAAGGCCCATCTGACTGCTCATTATCAAGGACTCTGTGGACTGCAGAGAATGAGACCACCACTGTGCCATGTTTCTATACCATTTTGCCAACACACATGTTCAGTAAATCACAACCCCTCTCTGGTCTCAGTGTTTTCACCTGCAAAGTGAAAGGGAAGGACCAGATGACCTCCAACGCAAACAGTGGTCATGAATTAGGAATAACAAATGAGTGACTATAAACCAGGTACACAACTTAAAGTGTCAAGGATTGTGTGGATTAAGCAAAAGGTGTCTGGACCATGAACTTTTCAAATAATGAAGTTAACAAATAGATGGAACATAGTTTCTCCACTTCCTTCAGTTGCCCTTGGGTAAAGGTCATGCTGTCCCCTAACTCTTCTGTGTTCTTAGGAAAATGGTACAATTGGCCATTTCTGTTCTGGTTCTCTCCCACCAAAATGGTCCAAAACCTGGTATTCTAAGCTCTACATTGCCCCTGGCAAATATTCTCACCTTTATTAAGTAGGTGCTCAATAAGTGACAGTACTGGCCCCCAAACACCTCCTAAACAGAAAAGCCTCTGATGGCAATTATACTATAAGGCTCTACTTTCTCACCCCCTATGATCTAGTCCTTTCACCTACATCATACCACAGTGGTCTACATTTGGGACCCTTATAGAGAACATCTGCTATTTGTCAGAAAACTCCTGCAGTTGCTTCAAGCTGTGCTCTCCAAGTCAAGGGGGAGTGTCTTTAGTCCCTGTCTTGCATTTATGTTCTTTTCTTTTCCTTTAGCTAAAATGCTACTCTCACAATCTGCTGTCAGGATGCAATTGGCCTGCCCTACTGTAAAGCTACACTCATGACCACCATGACTTCAGACAGGCCCCTGCAATGTGCACCATCTCTTATCTGCTCTTCCCATCACTGAGATGCAGTCTGAGATCCAGAGACACCTCTGAGATTCCCCTTTGATTATCATTCCTGACCTGGATAGGGCACTAATAATTTTGGAAGAGGACCCTGAGCTGTGTCCTTCACCAGCACTTCATTTCTTTGTCCCCTCACCACTTCCCACAGACTCCCAAACCCTGAAACTGAATTAAAGGTGTCTTCCCTCTTTGAAAGGTTATAGCAAACAGCTCCTAAACTCTCACCTTGGAAAACATATTTAGCTCACTGCCAAGCTCCAGGGTCACACGAATTAAGGGATGGCCCATTTAAAACAAACCACATGGAGTAGCACCAGGGAATGCCTCCCTTCTGGGGCATGTATGAAATTCAAGAAGGCCCTGACCAGCAATCCCCTGTACTTCAGAACATCATCCCCTCTCCTGCCCTATCCCCGCCCCCTGCAGCTGCACTGACACACGTGGGCTGACGCGGTACCCTGGGAAACAGACCGCAGCCTTCCCTGGCGCCCAGTGATTACAGGGCAAGTCTGAAAGCAGCAACAAAACTAAGAAACAAAGCCTTCCGTGAAACCAGAAACTGCACAAGGTCACAAAAACAGAAAGAACTTGTAAATCCTGATAGCCCTTCGGTGAGGAATTTTCCTAAGCACCTGTGTCCAGCTCTGAAACAGGCAGGCTTGACACATACCTGAGATGACAAGAACACAGATCCAGTCACCCCTTGGGAAAGACTATTCAAGGTCATGGGACTTTTAAGATATGGATCATTTTCAGGCTTATCTATGGATAACAGCCAAGGCACAGACTAAACAACCACTTTGAAAACATGCTTAAGACAAGACATGCCATATCCTCGCACACTTACGTGGCCTTAGGTAAATGGAGCCAGCATCAATGGCTGGGGGAGGAAAACCCCAACTCCGACTCTTCAAATAATGCTTATGAAATCTAGTACTTAGAATACAACTCTGCTAGTAACTAATAATAGGTCTCTATGTTTTGTTTTGTTTTTAAGAAATAAAAATCCATCTTGCACCACCCTCCCTCCCTCCTCAGGAGTTTGAGGAAAATCACCATAAAGAGAAAAACAAAGTCAGTCAAAAAGCTGCCTAAAGGATGTGCAATTATGTGTGATTTAGAAAGTCTGTATGATTAAAGCCAGAAGAACGGCTGTGTACTTGGCAAGTAATCGGCAGTGCATTTAAGCAAATACTTTCAACTATCTGTCCTCCTCCTTCCACTACACACCTCCCTAATTTGCAAAGATTTGTTCAACAGGCCCACGTTTCTCAAAGTGCATTGCCAGTCCAACATCAGGATCACCTCGAAGCTTGTTAGAAATGTAAATTCTCAGCACTCTACCTATCCCCAGACCTGAGAAATCAAAACCTTGAGGGTGGGGCTAAGTCCTGTGAGCTTGAACAAGTTCACAGGAGATACAAACCTGGGAGAACCTCAGCACTGAGGCCAGACCCCAGCAGGCCAGTGGGCTTCCTTCTCTACTACGCCAAATACTCTCTCCTTCTAGCAGCCATAGGACAGCCAAAGGCCCCTCCCCAAATGCTGCGCCCCCATGTGGGGCCTCATGACACTTCACAGGTGGGTGGTGGCAGGAATAAGAGATCTATCCTGAAATAGAAGAGAGGAAGAATGTCTAGGGCCTTGGACTCTGAGCTTGTTTGTACATTGTCCTGGAAGATAGCTTTAAAAATGCTGATGCCCTGTCCCACTCCCACAAAGGGTGGTTCCAGGCATCTGACTATTAGGAGAAAATGCCTTGGGTGACTATAATGTGCAAACATGTTTAAGTCTGCTTATTATTCTGCCACCACTAAAAGAGAGTTGATGCAGGAGTAAGAGATGGCTGAAATTTAGCATGATGGAGAACTTCCCCAAGGAAATCCGACCTAAGGTGTGGTGGTGGTGGTGCAGCGGATCTAGCTCTGAGGCCTCCCTCTTTAGAGGGACACCAGGGAGGGCTTGATGCAAATGACTAAGCATTATCAACCTGTTCTCCTTATAAGGATGCTGGTATTAAGGCAGGTCAATATTACTCAGTCATACAGGCCCTAGCTGGAGCTGGCTGGGACTCAAACTCAGGACTGCTCAGCTGGAATGTGAGCTCTAAAAGAAGCTCTAAAAATTGGCAAGTGAGACCTCACCTCTCATTTCCTGATGTAATAGTCAACAACTAGCTGAATACTATCCTCTTTTTTAATCCTCTCTTTCTTTTTAAATTTCTGTATTTCAATTGTAAAATATGGCCTAACAAAATTTACCATTTTAGCCATACACTGCAGCAGTATTTACTACATTTACACTATTATGCAATATTACCACCATTTCCAGAACTTTCCTCATCTGGCAGAATAAAAACTTCACATTTCTCCCACCCCATAACCCCTGGCAACCATCATTTCTTCTTTCTCTATGAATCTGATGACTCTAGGTACCTCCTGTAAGTGGAATCAAGTAGTATTTGTCCTTTTGTGACAGGTTCATTTCACCTCAAGGTTATCCACAATGTAGCATGTGTCAAAATTTCCTTCCTTTTTAAGGCTGAATAATATTCTACATTTCTTCTTCAACAAACAGTTCTCAGTTTTAAAGTCCAAACCCCAGAGTCAAGCTCTGCATTTCCCATGACTATAAAAATAAACACTGCAGTTTTCCTGCAATGATTGGCAATCACATACTTCAGTCTTTTGTCGGAAAAGCTGCAAGATGTTCCCATTATTTAATCTCTGCCTTGTATATTGGCCCCAAATCCCTCAGAGGGAAATAACTTAATCTGATCTGAGGGGACTGACGAAGAGCTCATGAAACTTAAGAGCCTTTCCTTTTTGTCATATCATGATGTCTAACCCATAGCCTAGTTCTTCAACCACTTCTGAAATACTGAGATTGACCAAAAATCAATTCCAAAGGAATAAAAACAATTGACTATAGCTGATTATATAGTAAAGGGGATTAATTTGCTCAAAACTGGAAAAAAAATACAGAAGTAGTGTGGGTTTGTGGGCTCTTCCTCTGGTGTTCACTGATTTCCCCCACACCTGATCCTCTTTCTCATACGTATTGGCTCTCTCCTCAGGCTGCCTTCCCTCCTGGTCACAAGATGGCTCAGACATCAGCAGGAGCTAAGTGCTTCTTATTCACTTTCAGTGTGAACACCACTTCCCAGAGCTACCAGACTGAAGTTCTTGGCAGTGTTCTAATGGATCAAGCTGAAATGGATTATTACCTGTGGCCAGGAAATACCTCTTCCTGATTATAGTATGGGGCATATTCTACCCTTTGGGGAGAAGAGGTGGTTTTGACTAATTTATACCAAGTTTGGGGTTACTCTCACTTAAAAGATATGGATGCTTTGCAGTATAGGTAGACAAGTCCTGGAGGAAAATCTGGGAACTGGGAGCAGAAGCAAATGGTTGCTGATCCAGATTCCTAATGGCACCTCACAGATTAAGTAACACTCAAAGTAATACTTGTGCCAAAATTTCATATACTTCTTGAAAACTCCTTATTAGAGGAATAGATAACCAATTTTTTTCTTTTCTTTGCTTTGCTTAATTGTGACCTTAATGATTCACAGACATTTATACATATTCATATATATATTTTCATTCTTTTCTCATTTCTAGCATTTTGAAACCAGTTATTTTTCATGGATTTGTTTTTTGAGGACTAAAAAGTTTGATTAATACATTTCTGTTTTGTTTTGTGGTTTTTTGTTAATTTAAAAAAATTTTACTTTATACATTTTCTCTATTTCCCTTGAATCTCTTTCTCTCTTCTCTTCTGCTAACAGCCAATCTCTATTGTTCTCTCTCACTCTTCCTATAATTTTTTACTTCTATCTTCTCTCCTCCTCCCTTAAAATCATTACATCCTACATCATTTCTGTTCTCTGCCTGTCCACCAATTGAAATTGTAAACCCTTTGCAAACTTACTGTTTTTATTGTAGGCAATAACTGATCATATCATTTGCTTATTAAGACAACCTTGTAGACGTCATAGCAGGAACTCTTTGGTTTAATGCTGTATATTGTTTGCATTGGTTGTTGTTATTATTTGTCTCCCTCTAGATGATGAAGTATTGGAAACCTTCAGGGACACTATAAGGCTACACAGTAGAAACTTGGTCTCAGGCCCATACTGTTATATGGGTAGACACACAAAATGAAAAAGGGAACAAATTACCACAAACAATCCAAGATAACAGAATCTATTGCCATCAGAGTAGAAGAAATGTTAGAGAAGAGTTTAGAATGTACATAACTAATCTACAATGTAACTAATTCTACAATGTAAGGAACCATATCAGAGAGAAAATAGAAGAATTGGAAAATAAAAGTGAAAACCAGCAAAGGGAGAAACTACATTAGAATAATAGTCAATCAAAGGAGGAACTAATTCTAATTAAAAACCAGAAATAAATCAAAATGGCAGGGAATAAAAATCAAACCTCAATAATAACATTGAATAAAAATGGCCTAAACTCATCAATCAAAAGATATAGACTGGTAGATTGGATTAAAAAACAAGACCCAACAATATGCTGTCTCCAAGAGACTCACTTCATAGGCAAAGACATCTACAGACTGAAGGAAAAAGGATGGGGAAAATCATATCATTCACATGGATCTCATAAATGAGCAAGGATTTCTGTCTTTGTACCAGATAAAGTAGACTTCAAGCCAAAGTTAATGAGAAGGGACAAAGAAGGACATTTCACATGGTTAAGGGATTGTATATCAACAAGACAGAATAATAGTAAATATTTACAAATCCTTCTCAATTTCAAAAAGCAAATAGAATACAACATAATAATACTAGGTGACTTTACCACACCTCTCACACCATTGATAGATCCTCCAAAAAAACCTAAATAAAGCAGTTTTGGAACTAAAAAATACAATTAATAATTTGAACTTAACAGACATATATAGAATATTTATTCCACCAATGACTGCATATGCTTTCTTCTCAGCAGCCCATGGATCCTTCTCTAAAATAGACCATATCTTAGGCTACAAAGCAACTCTTAGTAAATACAAAAAAGCAGAGATAATACTTTGCATTGTATCAGATAATAATAGAAAAAATTAGAAATCAATGAGAAAATAAAAAATAGAAGCCACTCCAAAGCCTGGAGATGAAATAATATATTATTGAATGACAAATGGATAGTAGAAGAAAACAGGGATGAAATTAAAAAATATTTAGAGGTAAATGAAAATGGCAATACAACATATCAAAATCTCTGGGTCACTATGAAGGCAGTGCTAAGAGGAAAGCTCATTGCATTAAGCTCACTCATTAAAAGAATAGAAAGTCAACAAATAAATACCCTAACATTATATCTCCCAAAGTCCTAGAAAAAGAAGAACAAATCAACACCAAAGGCAGAAGACAGGAAATAATGAAAATCAGAGCTGAAATCAATGGAATTGAAACAAGAGAAACAATCCAAAAAAAAAAAAAAGTCAACAAAAGAAAAATTTGGTTCTTTGAAAAAAATAAATAAAATCGATAAACCTTTAGCCAAGCTAACAAAGAGAAAAAACTTAATTAATAAAATTCATAATAAAAAAGGAAATACATAAAGACACTACTGAAAATACAGACAATAATCAGAAACTATTTTGAAAATTTATACTCCAATAAAATACTTGAATACATCAATAAATTTCTAGAGACATATGACCTAACCAAATTAAATCGAGAGGACAGAGAAAATTTAAACAGACCAATTTCAAGCAACGAAATCAAAAGCCTACCAAGAAAGAAAAGCCCAGGACCAGATGGATTCTCAGCTGAGTCCTAACAGACCTTCAAAGAACTAACACCAATACTTCTCAAATTATTCCATGAAATAGAAAAGGAGGGAATCCTTCCAAACTCATTCTATGAAGCTAATATCACCCTGATACCAAAACAAGACAAAGACACATCACATTCTAAATGGAGAAAAACTGAAAGCATTCCTTATAAAAACTGCAACAAGACAGGAGTGCCCTCTTTCACCACTTCTATTCCACATTGTCGTGCAAACTCTACCTAAAAAGAAAGGGATATGAGTAGGAAAAGAAGAGCTCAAACTCTCCCTATTTGCTGAAGACATAATTCTATATTTAGAAGATTAAAAAAACTCCACCAGAAAACTTCTAGAACTCATAAATGAATTCAGTAAAGTATAGGATATAAAATTAACATCCACAAATCAATTGCATTCCTATATATCAGTAGTGAATCAACTGAAAGAGAAATCAGGAAAACTATCCGATTCACAACAGCCTAAAAAAATAAACAAATAAAATACTTGGGAATCAATCTAGCAAAAGAAGTAAAAGATCTCTATAATGAAAACTACAGAACTCTAAAGAAAAAAAATGAAGAAAACCTTAGAAGATGGAAAGATCTCCCACGTTCTTGGATAGGAAGAATTAATAGTCAAAATGGCCACACTATCAAAAGTGCTATATAGATTTAATGCAATTCCTATTAAGGTTCTAATAACAATAGAAACAGAAAAAGCAGTAATGTAATTCACTTGGAAAAATAAAGGGTCCAAAATAGCCAAAGCAATCCTCAGCAAGAAAAGTGAAGCAAGAAGCACCACAATACCAGACCTTAAATCATATTATAGAACTAGAGTAACAAAAATGGCATAGTATTGGCACCAAAATAGACACAAAAACCTATGGTACAGAATAGAAGATACATAGACAAACCCACATAAATATAGCTACCTCATATTAGACAAAGGTGCCATAAACATACACTGGAGAAAAGATAGCCTCTTCAACCAATGGTGTTGGGAAAACACAATGGAATATTACTCAACTATCAAGAGAAATGAAAGTCTATCATTTGCCAGTAAATGGATGGAACTGGAGACTACTGTGCTAAGTAAAATAAGCCAATCCCAAAAAACCAAAGGCTAAAAGTTTTCCCTGATAGGTGATGCTGATTCACAATAGGGGTGGAGCTGGGGGTGGGGCTCACCAGATTAAACAGGGAAGAGTTGGGGGATGGGAATTGGAAAGACAGTATAATGAATCAGACTTAACTTTCCCATGTTCATATGTGAATATATGATCAGTGTAACCCCACATCATGTACAACTCACAAAAATGGGAAGTTATTCTCGGTGTATATATAATATGTCAAAATACATTCTACTGTCATGTGTAACTAAAAAGAACAAATTTTGTAAAGGTGGTGGGGAAGCCTGCTTCATGTTTTTAGAAACTCTGAGATTATTTCATGGATGTCATATGGTCACATCTTAAAGAAAAATTCACATGGTTAGTTTAAGCAAAATTCTGTTTATTCACAGTTTGGGGGTCTCACCAGAGATGATTCCCAGTGTGTATATGGGAACAGAAGTGATGTACTTATTCTCTTTTGAGCTCAGCTGTGCAAACTGGTCTTTCCTCATCTCAACTGCTCTACACACACCACTAGAGGGGGAACACTTAAGCTATTCTCATGCTGTTAAAAAAATAAATGCCTTCCTGCAATTTTTTTTTTTTTTAATTGTCAGTAGAGTAAGAGATGGAAGGAGGAAGACAGAGAGGAAGGGAAAATCAGCTTTAACATCAGAAACTTGATAAGTGTGGTGCTGGTAAACAAAGAACACTCTGGACTTTGTAACAATTGCCAGTAATGAAACAAATAAGCCCACAACCCAAGATTAACCTTGATCTTAATTTTTTTTAATCTTTTTTTTTTTGGTGGGGTTCTTTTTTTTTTTTTTTGTCTTTTTTGGTACTGGGGGCGAACCCAGGACTTTGTGAATGCAAGGCAGACGCTTTGCCACTGAGCTACATACCATCCCTTTGATCTTAATTTTTTTTTCCTTTCCTTTATCATCAATGTTCAAATTTCTAGCATAAGTCCTTGCTGATTCACAGATGAACTGCAGCAGGAAACTCAAGCCCTGATCTATGGTTTCCAAGGTACATGAGGCCCCATAGTCAATCTCACTGTAGGAACATCCTGACTCAGATCAACTGCCCATCTTCAACATCACATTTCTAGGCTTCATTAAATATAAAACTCTGACTTATTCCTTAAATCCCTATTCTTCTCCTCTTTCCTCATCAAATATACATGCCTGTGTCAGCACTACACCTACACAAGTTTATTCTATTCATATAAATTCAGAAACCCCTATGAAACAATAGACCATGAAGACAGAGACAGGACAAGACTGGTGCACAAAAAGGAAGAGACTAGGAGAATGGTGTACAGGGGGAAAAAAAATCTCAGAAGTTCTAATAAACACAATTCTCCAGAGAACTAAATACCATACAGGACAGCTGGAACAACAAGGTATGTATGTGAGTCATCCTTCTGATCTCCACACTGGGCATGTGGATGGAAGGATGAACAGATGGATGGACTACACACACATGGGGACACAACTGACTCCCCACTCTGGGGACCCCATCAAATTGCAAGTTACACTTAATCACACAATGATGATCTGAAGTTTATCAACAATGCCCAAAGCTTCATCCACAGAATTAAGTCATGAAAAACCATTCTCCAACTTTACACATTCCAATACAGTGCCCAGGGGTCAAGGATGACACACTGGGATCTTACTGACTGGGATTTCCAAGGCTTAGAGGCCAGAAATCTCTTTGAAAATGTAAGAGCACCTGGTAACCCTCTTGTCTCCAAAACATGCAAACAGTCAAATCTGACACAACTGTGAGGGACATCCTGAAACTATCCCTGGACTCCTCTGTTCAAAGGTCTTTGGGATAAAACTCTATGCCCAAATCTATCTCTTCCCCCTAATTTTTAATCCCAGAAGAGACAACCCACCAGCCCATGGCACCACTCATCATCACCTCCAAACTTGGAAGTCACACTGACATGGTGGAGATCCAGGACTCCACAGAACAAAGGAATTCTAAGGTTCCTGGACAATGAGCAGAACCAAGCAGAACTGGGAGGGAAGGGACAGAAGAGTTAGTGACTGCTGACTGTTGATAGCTAGAGGCTGATTTGCACCCAGAGATCTACTGAGCACAGGAGGCAACCCAAGACCGCAAAGAGAGGCAGAGATAAAGAAAGGAGATTAGCCCTTCTGGGAATAATCCACCAGACGGATAGGGATAGAACATCTCAAAAAAAATTTTTTTGCCTCGAAAAACCTTTGAGCATGTGCCATGTACAAGTTAAAAAATAAAAAGGAAGGGGGAAAAAAAAGACAAAATAGTTAAGGGTGATGAATGTAACACAGTGCTACTATTGGCATACTTGAAAAAGGTAGAATAGAATTATAAATTCTCAGGCAAAATGAAACAGAAAATAACCATATCAGCAATGTCTACATGAAAGCGCCAATAAGGCCCCTTCACATCCTGGTCTAATTAAAC
Organism: Marmota flaviventris; assembly: GCF_047511675.1. NCBI lineage: Eukaryota > Metazoa > Chordata > Mammalia > Rodentia > Sciuridae > Marmota > Marmota flaviventris. The sequence continues at coordinate 148,445,027 of NC_092499.1, forward strand.
CTTTTTCACAAACACCAGCAATCAATATAAAAAAAAAAATTTCTTATTCAATTTGGGCTTATTGGTTTAATTACTGGGATTACAACCTGCTGTGATTTGGAGAACATCTGATCTATTTGAATATACTTCTTACCAAGTCTTAGAAAGAAATGATGACTGTGTTCTTATTTTCCCTGTTTCTGCATAGCACTGTTGCTAGACCAAGGGCTTACAAGACCCCTGGGAACAGGCCAGTGCATATAGTACCATTGAATTTTTACAGAAAAGACTAAGAAAGCAAGTAGAAAAGACATTCATTTTTGAACACTTTAGACCACTCATTAGAGCAAAAATAGGTAAGTTTGCTTAAGGGCTTAAGTGATTTAAGTGACAACATGCAAAAATGTATTGCTTCATGAGTAGGTCAGCCACAAGATGCACAACAGAGAAATGCTAGTCTTTGATGCTGTTTGCTTACAAAGAAAATATGAAGAATATTCCTGTTGAAGAATTTTCACAAAACTGAGAGAAATATGTATGTAAACACTTTAAATTGTTGCTTTTATTTTGATATATAGAGTCTGTAGCAAAAGAGTTAAAATCACAGGATAGGTCATATAACCTGTTTTTTTTTTTTTTTGGCAACCAACATTAAAGGGGTTCATATTCACATTATCCAAATGTATTAATATGTAAGCTCTAAGGGGCCAGGGTTGTGCACTTTTACTTTAAAACTTGATCCCTCTTAAACAATGCCACAGTGTAGAAATTGGCATCAACGACTATTTTCCTCAGAGAGATTCTGTATCAATGGAAATCCAAGGTACATTAAAAAAAAAAAGTTAAAGACCAGCAGGGTGATGCACACTTCTGTAGTCCCAGCTACTGGGGAGATTGACACAGGAGGATTTGAGCACAGGAGTTCAAGGCCAGCATGAACCTGGGCAACACAGTGAGACACCCATCTTAAAAAAATAAAACAGTGCAGAAGGTATGAGGAGATGTCAGCCCAATTTCCTGGACACACAATTTCACCAAATTAACTGAAGAATGGTGTGTGAGGGAAGGACTTGTGAAGAAGGGTTTTTCATTTGGCAAGAGACATAGAGGGAGTCAACCATTTCCTCTAGCAATTTAGTTTACTAACTCACAACATCTGTCAGTCGTCTCATCACCCAGAATCTTACCTCATTTCTAGAAAGCACACAGGTCTGAGTGGCAGTCTGCAGAATGCTGAATTCTGGTAATTTCTGTTATTTAGCAACATCTCAGGAAAATACCACCCCCCATGTGAAGACACAAATATTCAAACAATGTTAAAGATATGACTTGGGAGGTAAGACATAGTGTTCCCACCTCTTCTGTATCCTAACAGCACCAGCGGGAAGCAAAACCCTCTACCTGCCAGGGACATTGTGCCCACTGGCAGAGGAAACAAAACAGACTAAGTGGAAAGTTTTGTGCTCTCTATCCCTGTAACATCCTATTTTAACCAAGAACCATGGAATTTAGTATATTCTATCACTTCTTAAAAACATATCAAGATAAAAACCTATGGATAAGATCATCGCATTTGCCCATTATTGAATATTGACAATAAAAATATTTTCTGGGATATTCAAAACTGATAAAACCCATTATATTTTTTAAAAAGTTTTTTTTTGTTGTTGTTTGTGTTTTGTACTGAGAATCAAACCCAGAGGATGCTTTACCAATGAACTACATTTTCAACCATTTTTTAGACAAGGTCTTGCTAAATTGCTGGGGTTAGCCTTAAACTTGTGATCCTCCTGCCTCAGGCAACGTACCACCATGCCCAGCTCAGAAAAAATATTTCATCTAGCCTATGAAAAATGATGACACTGAGGCGGTTCATCCTGCAGTTCACTGATTAGGAAATAACATGAAGGACCTAATAGATGCATGTAAAAAGTAACTATTTATAACTAATGATCCAGAGAGTACAAAGAAAATAAGTGAATATCAACCATGTGAAAATCCTAGCTGGGTTTCTAACAGCTCAAAAGGCATGAATGGGAGAATAGGCAACTAACTAGGGTAGAAGGGGTTGAGGGTATGCTGGCGGGGGCCTCACTCTGATCATGCAGCCCTGAGATACTGTACCTGGCTAGATCTGCTGGAGTTTTTCTACAAACAGATTTATCTATTTGTCACTTGAGAAGTAACCCCCTGTTGAGACTTTTCACAGTAACTTGAATTAACAAAGTAACTGACTTAGTACAGAATTATAGGTACAAGATGATCATGACAAAACAGCTTAAGGTGATATTGTTAATGCCTTCATTAATAATCAAGATGTTTGCTTCCTACCACCCACAATAGCTGTACCAACTTTGGCAGAGATTAACACTACAAGATGTTTTTAAAAAGACTAAAAAGGAACCACTGGGATACAAAGATGGGTCCCTACAAATTCAAAGTTAAATAATTAAAAAACACATTTTGGGCTGGGGATATAGCTCAGTTTTTAGAGTGCTTGCCTTGTATACATAAGGCCCTGGTTCAATCCCCAGCACCACACCAAAAAAAAAAAAAAAAAAAAAAAAAAAAAAATCACAATTTTCAGTCTCCACTCAAATCGTTCTGATATATTAACAATGGCAAGCCCACTGCTGAATTATTATATCAAAAAGAGTATTATTTACCTTGTTCAAAGAAATTGAAGCTCAAAGACATTAAACAGCTTTTTCAATGTATCCCATCTGGGAAATATCTACCACTGAAACCAGTGTTCCTTATACAGTACTGCAAGGCTGAAGTATACGGCAATTTTATACATGGAGCCAAAAGTACTAATGGCTGTAACTCTCTGTCTCTCTCAATCTGCTGACAGCAAATTTATTTTTAATCAAAGGTCAGGCTTTGTCTTGAGGTTTCTCAGTGCTACAGGAGACTCTTGTCCACACCCATTGTCAGAAATTAGATTTTTCATGGTTCTCAAATCTGTTCTGTGCACAAAAACCTAAAAGTTACAAGTGCATTCTTGTGTAATAAAAATGCAGCGTGGGTATACTTAACTTCCAACCATTAAGTATATAATTTTATGTCACACATAAATACACACACACACACATACCCCACATACAAAAAGACAAAAATAAGGAATGGCTTTGATATATGGAATATAATGGTTACTTTTCAATCTTTCAATGGATCAAAATTCTCATTGTTACCATTCATAAAATTAGAATTTTCAGATTACCTACTTCATCCTCATTTTGTTAAAGTGTAAATCCAATAAGCAGAAAACTCAGGAAAAGTGGGAGTGGGAATCAAAACAAAGATAACTAGAAATGGGAACTTGTGCTCAGTAAAACCAAGTGGGAGAGCAAAGGCATTTCCAGGGATCGGGAAAGTCTGTTTGGATTAAATTCATCACTTGGATGATGGACAGCTTATTATTATTGAATTTATTTAAGCCTCAGAATTAATGAATGAGGGGAATTCTGGTTCAGTGGGAAAACCCTTCAGGGATACCCCTAATAACTACAGAATGAAGTATACTTGCATGGCTCCCAAAGTGCTCTGCATCCTTGCAGTCCAGTCTCACTTTCCATCCCTGCTCTTTCCCTGATGTTGCCTCCAGTCCTGCAAGTTACACAGAACACTGTCCTCCTCCTGCACTGGTCCAGATCCCCAGCAAAATTTAGGCAGGTTCCACAGGCGCCACTGCAGAATACTGGAAGCCCTTGCTCTCCAATGTGTCATCAGCAGGCCCATCATGTGGCACCCATCACTAGCACAGCATCATTTACTCATTTGTCCTCTCCCCACTGGATTATGAATGTCTTGAGAATGGTCCTTGAAAGGAGAGCCTTGGAATACAGCTGAGTTGAGAAAGAGTTAGCTGTCCAAGCAAGGGAGGTGAATGCCTACAATGCTAGATGAAGTATTGCGAAGAATCTAGTAATTATTCTTTTTAAAATACATTCATTTCTTTTTAAAAAATATTTTTTAAGTGTTGATGGACCTTTATTTTATTCATTTATTTATATGTGGTGCTGAGAATTGAACCCAGTGCCTCACAGATGTGAGGCAAGCACTCTACCACTGAGCCACAACCCCAGCCCCTAAAATACATTCATTTCTATGGTTAGCATCCATCTCACCATATCTCTAGATAAAAAGTGTTGGCATGATTGCTGGACTTCAAAGAGAAAAGGGGAAAAACAAGGAGGTTAATCACACACTAACCTAGAACGTATCCTAGAACAAAGATTGTGATATCTGAAGTCCTGGATTTATGTAATAAAAAGCAAATCTTTTGGATAAACAAAATGTGGTATATCCACACAATGGAATATTACTCAGTCACGAAAAGGGATTAAGTACCCATACATGCTATGAAACAAACCTTGAAAACTTTGTATTAGGCAAAAGAAATCAGACATATTTTGTAAATGCATTCATATAAAACATCCAAAATAGGTGGTTGAATCTACAGAGACAGACTACAGATTGGTGGTTGTCAGGGACTGAAAGGAAGGGGGAATAGGTAGAGACTACAGAGAGGGGACAGGATTTCCTTTTGGGATGATGAAAATATTTATAGAGACAGATGGTGGTTGCACAGTAGTGTGACTATATTAAATTTCACTGAATTGTCCACTTTTAAATGGGCTGGTTTTATGTTACATGGACTTTACCTTAACAAAAAATTAAAAATACAAATCCACCATACACATCAGAAAGAAAGTCTAAAACAGATTTCCAATGCTCTGGACACATATGGGCCCAAAATAGAGCCAGAAATAGAATATTGTAAGTAATTATTATTTGAACACTTAGTATCATTAGGAAAAAAAAACTATAAAGTTTTTAAATGGTTTAGTATTTTCTGATATCCTACTATCTCTGAAAACTCTTCTCAATATTTATAAAGTGTTCCCATTCCCTATGCTGAAGTCTTCTTTTTATAATGAAATCTAATTTCTCTATTGGGTAAAAATCCCTGACATTCTTCCACATGTAATTTCTTTGCTGTAAATAGTACACCAACAATCTATGTGTGTTACTCATGAAGGCTCATGATTTTAGCACGTGAATAATTTATTGTACTTCAAAACATTCTGCTTTTCTTGTCTTGTGACAAAGGTAGTATAACAAAAAAAAACTACACAGAAAAAAACCTGCTAAAACTCATTTATGAATATACCTCCATTCCATTAAAAGTTACATTTTAGGTGACTTTTTGCTGGTTAATAAGGAGAAAAGTTATATTGCAGTAAAAACACAAAAGCCTCGAGTAATTAAAATCTCTACTAAGTAATGAAAAGCTAATCCTGTAGTGAAGAGGTGTGGGCTGAAGGAAGAAGGGGTGTTAAATATGCAAATGGAGTGTCTATTTATTGCTAATGCAGCCCTACAAGAACAAATCAGATGCAATGCACCAAGTGTTCTCATCAACATTTGCTTTCTCCAGAAAAATGGAAAAGCTAAACCCACCTGGCTCATACAAGGCACAGGGCTGCTCCCAAGTACCCAGGATGGGGAAAAATGCTCTAGAAACACAAACACCACCATTTTGTTAGAAGTGTAAGGCATTTGCAGCCACCTGTGACAACTCACCAACCTGAAAACACAGAAAAGAGAGGTGGGCCTTATCTAAACAGGGTCTCAAGTCTCACAAAGCCACTTGGTCTAGTTGTAGTAAGTAAACCTTGTTTAAGATTACAACTTGGATGAGAGTAGGATCCCTAAAGAGCCTTCCTAGGGTCCTCAGGATGCTGCATATTAATATGGTTTATGCTGCCTCACAAAGAAAGGTGACAGGAAAGATGGGAAAGTTACTAGTTCCACACCAGAAAAAATGAACAATTCTTTGTTCTTAAAAGAGAAAAAAGGGGGAAAAAAAGGGGGAAGTCTCACCATTTCAATTATACAATGTACAAAATCAAACTAAGGCCCTGAGGATCCTGTGCAACCCCCTTCATATCTTAAAGACCACCAGCAAATATTTTTTTTCTTGTCTTTTTTTTTGTATGGAGGATTGAACCCAGGGAAGCTTAACCATTGAGCTACATCCCCAGCTCTTTCTTTATAATTTATTTAGAGACAGGGTCTTGCTGAGTTGCTAAGTGCTTTGCTAAGTTTCTGAGGTTGGCTTTGAACTCATGATTCTCCTGCCTCAGCCTTCCGAGCTGCTAGGATTACAGGTGTGCGCCACCATGCTTGGCACCACCAAATATTGAGCAAACAAAGTTGAAGGACACAAACCGATGGAGAAAAACAAAGCTGGACCAGAAAAAAAAAAAAATCTTTCCCGAGTTAGACTATGTATGATGAATACCATATACAATGTCAATATTAAATAAGAGCCTAGCACAACTTCATTTATATACATTGCAATGTTTTAATTTTCTCTTAAAGTTTTCTTTATCCTTTATATTTAGTTTACATATTTGGATGCATACAATTTGTTTGAAATAATAGAATCACAGGGTTCAAAATCAAAAGATATTTATGTAAGAAGTAACAACTTTAATCAATTTCTTGCATATTCTTCTGATCTTTTTATGCAAATTAATGGTCACCATCTTATTCCACTTTCTGCTGCTATAAGTGAATATCACAAACTTGGTAATTTATGCAGTTTCCTTGACTCATGGTTCTGGAGGCTAGGAAGCCTAAGAGCATGGCACCCGCATCTGGTAAGGGCCTTGTTGCTACATTAGGACTGGCTGAGAGAATCACACAGCATGATAGAACAAGTGTGCTAGTTGGAGTCTCTCTTCCTCTTCTTATAAAGCCACTAATGCCATCATGGGACCCCACCCTCATGACTCATCTAATCCTAATTACCTCCCCAAAGTCCCATCTCCAATTATCATCAACATATGAATTTGGGGATTAAGTTTCGAACACATTAACTTTTGGGGAGCACATTCGAGCCCTAACAGTCACTCTACACATGCAGGAATTAATATTGTCAGAACAAGTTAAGTTGCATCATTGTAAGAGGTGGGGAAATGAATACTGCAGTCTCTATATGCAAAGGCCCTACACATAGTGTCTATATTAAAGGTCCCTGTGTATCATCTATGTTCCAAGACATGAAATAAATATGAGATGGCAAGATGGGTAGATGAAACAGATAAAGAGCAATAAAGGGCTGGTGTGTAATTAAGACACAAGATTTGCCTGTTTCTCCCAGTAGACCCAAAGCCAAGAACAGTAAACCTGTTCATCACTGTACTCCTCCATACTAGCACAGTGCATGACAGGTAACAGGTGGCCAATAAATGTTCACTGAAAGAATGTATCTACCAATGCTACATCATGGGGGAGGGATTTGGAGATACCCATGGAAGAAAAGAAAGCCTCTTCTTGTAGGGGCAAAGGTTTAAGCATAGGAATAAGGCTCTGCTCGACAGAAAGATCTGCTTCAACCCTGAGTAGAAGTGATATGCTCCCACAGAGGTATACATGTTTTCACATGGCTTTTCTTAGCCTGGGAAGAGTATAGGTGTCCTAATGTCATACCTAGAGCTCGGGTAGACTCAATCAGTAGCCAGTCTTGGACAAACTATGAAGTTTAACCTTTGTCACTGTCCTCTGTGAACTGTTACATGGAAATCATTTCCCCACCTTCCAAATGCTACTCTTTTCATATTCATCCCTTCTTCCTCCCTCTAATGACTTTGTAGAGCTTTCTTCATTTTCACTGTGCCTCTGTATCATTTTCTCTTTCTTTCTTTCTCTCTACCTGTCCCTGAAATTCATGTAGGACCCTGCAAGATCTCAAGGGCTATGCAATAACAGACAGCACTGACATTATAAGCATCAGTGATGTGTCTTCATGAAACAAGCCATCAAAGATAACACCAGTGAATAACTGAAGTGTACCAAGTGCCCCACTGTACCCTTGCAGATGCTCTCAAGGGAAAACCCAGGCTCACCTGAGACACAATGCTATAGAGTCCCTATAATATGGCTGCTCACCCATATACTTAGCACAGAGGCCAGGCAGTATTTAGGCCCAGACTCTAACAAGAGGGTCAGGATCCATACAACCCTGTGAAACTCATCTCTGGTTCTTTTACATTTGACAAGAAGCTGTTCAAAATATGTCAGTTTTAAGTGCTTTAATAAAGTAGGCCTCAAAAAACAAATAAAGAGTTGAACGATAGTTCCCTTCCCCTTTTTAATCACTGGAGTGTTCTTTGTTTGGTTTGTTTCAAAGAATGGGTAATCAGAAAGCACAAGAAATATGCCTTCTTATATAATACTCTCAAACTGGGCAGTGACTTGGAGTTCCCAAAACAGAATCTCCATTTTGCCAAAAAAGAAGATTCCCTAAAACCTCCTACATGGAAACAGAGCTGGACTAGACATACTCCAGTCATCAGAAGTGATGCTGATGTGGCCTCCCTCTCCAGACCAAGACAGCCGGTGGCAGACACCCCAGGGCAGAAGCCAGCATGCATACACCTCCGCAACGCCACAGCAGCATGCACTCAGCTCAGCTGGAGACACACAAGTACCCACGTAAATGGTCAAAGTGTTCAAGACTCACAGTAAATAATGGCACTTATATTACAGCTATCGTTATAAAGATCTGTAACACTTCAAGAGACCATTATGGGACTATTAAAAAGATTTTGCATTCAATTTTCAAGATGGCTTAGGCAGAATGCCATCACTACAGTAATTGCTTTATTTATCACTATGTAAACGGACTCTAATGCTTCATTAAAAAAGAGAAAAATGATGGTGCTCTGGTGCAACAGCCAAGCAAAACACTGTGGCAAAGGCAGTGGCCCCATCAGCAAATACTGGCCATCATGAATAAGAAGTTAAGTCTCAAAGTGCCTTGGGATGACAGGTGACTGGACCACTGGAGGAATTAAAAGGTAGCAAGGTTAAGTAACTCTGCAAGACAAACTATGTTTGAACCTCAGATGGCCACACAATTCTTTCATTAAGAGTTTGCAAGCATTAACTTTTAAATCTGATATACATAGATATCTTAAAACATATGCAATATAAACTATAAATGTCTTTAAAATACTCAACTGTATCCAACATATTGCCCCAGATTCCTAAGAACCTCAAAATAAAAGTCTTCCTCTACTCAGCACATAAGTGGTTAAGAAATCTTCTGACATATGTGCATAGCAACAATTTCCAGGTCCTTACTTGTGTTGGCAATTTTGCAAGGACATGGAGTTATTTCTATAGTACCTTGCTGCAATAATACATATGTTCAACAAATGGGCCCCAGGGTGGGGGTAGGTTCTTCTCCTATAATACACAAGATATTTGCCACATGAGATCAAGTCATAAAGGTAGTTTGCGACTTACATCCTGAGACACTGAAAAATGGGAAAATGTACTAAATAATTCCAAAGATAAGACTGTCATTAAAATTAAGAGTGAGCATGCATGTGCTTAGCCTAATGCTGCAGTCCTTTCTGGGGTATCCCAGTACCACCTTATATAAACAGACTGTGAATATAAGCCACAAACACCTGCACTGAGGTGCCGACAATAACACCCTCCAATTTGGCTAAGCTGGTTAAGCATTTTGCCCCACATTTTCCAGCTTTGAAGTGAGGAAATGCGACTTCTCCCTGTGTATGTGTGTGTGTGTACTCACTTACAGACATATAATGGAAGTTATTTTAAAAGATTATTCCATTGATAGAAGTATTATTCTCTATACTGACTGATGTTGGAGTGTAGGGAAGGGTGCTAAGGATAAGGGTAAGAAGCGGAGTCCTTTTTTTAGAAGAAACAGACCATATTATGCTGTGTAAGTATTATAATTTCCCTTTGTTAGGTTAAGGGCAATTTTTCCCCATCAATCTATCATCACTTTTGGTGCTATTTCGAAAGGTAGATATGCATACTATTTTTTTTCCCTATCTCCATCCCATAGTACAGAAAATAAAAATTCATTCTAATAAACGCTTTATGGGGAGAATGGTGGCCTATTTGGTCCTGGCTCCCATCTAGTCCCCTCTCTAGAGTAACAAGGATGACAAATTAAAGTTCTTAACACACAGTGTATGTGGTGGCAGGGATTCCAAATTTCTGAGCATTACCAATGCTCCATGGTTAATGGATCTGATGATAGTCCATCTGAAGGGAAGGCAGCTTTGGATTCTGGTCATTCTGCTAACATAGCTGATTCCAAAGGGAAGGGGTTTTGGTGGAAGGTGGAATAGTTCCCAAGCCTCATGAATCAAAAAGCCTGGGAACACAGCAACTTAGCAGTAGGGTATCCATTTCCTGGCCTGTCACCTACCACCTGCTAGTCATTATCTCCTATGACCTGCATGACTGCTGCAGGCAGCCACCAGCAGGCCACCACCCACTGAGGATGATACAGGAGCCTGAGGGAGGGCACACTGCTGAATTGCAGCAGGTTTTACTCACTGAAGAAGGACCAACATGAACAGTAAAGTAATAACACACACAGAAGTGTAATGGAGCCCACAAACTTTCTGACATTTTTACATTTTAAAAATTTTAAATTGAGCAGTACATATCTATTACTCTAGAGTACTGAATTAATGTTCTGAAGGATTAAGGAGACGAATTGTGACATCAAAGAGCAAGGAACAAGAATAAGGGATTCAAGCAAAAGACTCTCTTGGAGAAAAGATCCAAGGTGTGAGTCATGGGAAGGGCAGAAAAATGGGTAAATGAATGCACATCTTGGTGGTAGAACCTGTGAGCATGTTGCTGTAGCAGAATTAGAAATCACACCTTCCAATTAACAAGGGAATTATTAAATTAACATGAGGACTGAGAAAAATAAAACAAAGTAAAATACATGGCAGCCAAAGAGAAGACAAAAGAAATACAACAAAATGTATCCATTGTCAAGCAAACAGAGTTCAGCAGGATTTCCCTGTTGAAGGACAAAATTGTCAAACTGAGTTCTAAAAATCCAGCTCTTTTAAAAAACAAACCTGTAACCTACCCAAATCAAAGTGGCAGTTTAAAAATGAAGAGCTGAAGAAAGTTATATCAAGCAAAGGCAAATAAAAAGAAAGTAAAGGTGGTCATTTTAAAATCAAACCAAAAACTGAAGGTTAGAAGTGTTAAGCTAGACAAAAAGGGATATTACACATAATAAATGCAGAACCTGAGAATATAAAGATTACATGTTCCTGTATCAACCAAATGGCAGGTGAATCCTGTAAGTAAAAAGAAATGAGAGTTTAAAAATTACAAAATACCTTAATATACCTTTTACTTTTTAAAAAATTCTTTTAAAAAATATTTATTTTTTAGCTATAGGTGGACACAATATCTTTATTTTACATTTACGTGGTGTTGAGGATAGAACCCAGTGCCTCATGCATGCTAGGAGTGCTCCACCTCTGAGCCATATCCCCAGTCCCATGCCTTTCACTTTGACAGCTAAAAACACACATGAATTTGTACGATCTGAATATAACAATCCATAATTCTGACTTACTAAATATAGAAAATGAAACCTCTATATTTTACAAAGGATATAAGTCTCAATGGAAGACTGAAAATTAACCATTTACTCAGACAAGTAAACCTTAACAAGTCTCTATCTTGAGATTGATTTCAGAGCTGCATTCATAGACCATAACAAAATATCAAAAGATAATAAGCTAAAGAAAAATGCAGTGACATACTTCTAAATAATAATCAAAGGTCAAATAAATAATTTAATTGCAAACCATCTAGAAAATAACACAAAGAAGATCAATCATCTAAAGCCAAACATGCATAATCTAAAGCTGTTCTTAAAGAAAATGTAAGGCCTTAAATGTCATTATTTTAAGAAGATCAGAAAGCAAGTAAGACAGGCATTCAACTTAATAAACTTAAGTCAAATGGAACAGAAACATGGGTTAATAAAAGTTTACTGAGATTATTTTTTAAAAGATTTATAATTCTTTAAAAGTTTTTTGAAGAAAATAAAATATATAAATCTCTAACAAGCATCACTTAAAAAAGCAAAAATGTCTCGGTAATGAGTTAATTACTACTATGTATACCAAAGGTATAATAGTATTATATAAATTCTGTGCAATAATCCTAAATTTTAGACAAATTAAATGATCTTCCAGCAAGTACAAAATATCAAAACTCGGAAAAAAATTAAAAGAGCTGAACAGAACAACTAACCTATTCTGAAGGATACTTTCTTTAAATGGGATTAGGGTGGGGGGTCTCCAATTCCAGGTTGCTTTCTGTTTATTTTAAAATTTGAAAACTAAATATTTCCTACATTATGTAAATGCATCAAGACTCTTAAAAAAAAGATGAAAATTTTCTCATGTCATATAAAAAATATGCTCCTAATAACAATACCTTAGACACTACAAATAAAGAAAAAAACTAAAGACCTGTCTCAAGATTGCAGTTTATAAAACATTAAATATTAGCAAATAAAATTTAGCAACATATCAAAAATACTGTACCATAAAAAATTAGGGTTTATTCCAGGAATGCAAATATGATTCAGAATTAGGAAATCTAACCAACACAATTTATGACACTACAAAATAAAGGCAAAAGCTCACAATTACATCACACCAAAAAGGCATTTAATAAAAGTCAACAACCTCTTCCAATAAAAATTAAACACTAATGGAGATCTACAACTTTAACATGATGAATTATTTTTACCAAAACTTAACAAGAATATTCATTGCTCAAACACTGAAACATTTTTCTTTAAATTAGTAACATAGCAGTTCCCTTTTCTATAGAAACCAAAGTACCAGGAAACAAACAAGGATGAATATATACATGTATACAAGCAAATTTACTATTACCTTGTTTTAGTATCTAAAGAAAACACAGAAAGGAAAAGAAAAAAAAAATTAGCATGATTTTCCATCAACACAGGATGGATAAAAATGGATATTTTGAAGTGCTATAATTTTCACTTTTATTGCAATATCTGCAGTTATTTAAAGTGGTATCCATATACTAAGAAAAATAAAAATGCTAAAAAATACACAGCGAATATTCTTTATATTAATAGAAGATCTCATTTTTTAAAAAACTAAAACCATATTGGATGCATATATTTTTATATTTCTAGGGAAAGAATGGAGACTATGGTGGAGATTAAATTTTCCATCAAATTGCATTTTTTTAAATTTTTAATTGTAAATGGAAACTACACCTTTATTTATGTATTTTTTTATGTGGTGCTGCAGTTCGAACACAGGGCCTCACAATAAGCTAAAACTCCAGCCCTAATTGCATTTTAATCGTTTTTATTTTAATGATAATCTTAAAGAGACTAGATAGACAGGTACAGATACAGATATGTTTATTTTGATGATACAAAGGATCTCCCAAACATACAAAATGTAGAAAATAATTTTTCTCTGTGTTACTATTTCTTGGGAAGATAGGAAGAAAGTACACTGCTGCAGCTAGCTTCAGATAACTGAGATTTGAATACTAACTTCAAGCCCCTTAAACTCTAGAAGCCCCTGCTTCTCCATCTGTGAAAGGAGATATAATTCCCCATTAAATGTTAGCAGGATTGAGTGTTTACACCTAGCCCTGAAGGAGAGTCATTACTAGTATCCTTTTATTATTAGTCCATTACTCTCAAAAAGGAAGACAGAAAAAAAGGTCAAAACTGTCCTTCCTGAGCATTTCCAGGGGCTGCTGGCATCACCTAAATCCATGGCTCAATTACTTCTGAATTCTGTTTTGTGGGATTCCTTTTCAAAGTCACTGCATCAAAAGGTGAACTGAAAACATTGGTGGTCTTCAGCTGTCACATGGAGAGCTTATAGCAGCCATGCCAATCCACTTCTCAATTGCTATTTTAAAAGCAGCAGTTTCTCTCAAATACTCTCAGGCAGAAAGCTGGCAGGGGCTAGGGATTTCCTGGAGTTTCCTTAAGACTCTTCTGGACAATGAGAAAGGACAAAGGAAGCACCAACAGAGCCCTCTACTTCTAAATCCTCAGGTCCCTCCCTCCCACACCCAGAAATGCAGTAAGAAAACATCAGGGAGACTCACAGCCACAGCTTCCAACCTGCTTGGATTAATTAAGGGTCATTAATGACAAGCAGAAAAGAAAAAGGAAAATGTTGAAATTTGGTCACCTCCTAGTCCTCATACTGATCCAATTCAGTAAGATAGTATTAATTAGGAAGAAGAAAATAGGGAGAAGGAAAAAGCATTGACAGAGAAGGGAATGAAATTATGTGTTGAAAATATATTTAAATTTTCCCAAAAAGAAAAACAAGGCTTACCTGAGAAATGAAAGGGCTGACACGATGGCAAGAATACCACAACAACAAGGAGCAGAAACTGTCCCCAAGGAGGGAGAGTACAGAAAATTCTGGAAACTGAGTTCTTTAAAACAGGAGATACATCTTAGCATAACCTGAAAAAAATCCCTTCTCTACTACAGAAAGAACTCACAGGAGACACTGCCAGCTCACATCTACACATCTCACATTTTCCAAGATATCTGCTTCATGATCCAAATAATATCATACAAAGGAAATAAAACCATCTGTAAGAAACATTAATTCATCATGGTTTGGCTAACAGGGAATTCTTCACTATCTCCCCTCAGATAAGTTAAAAACTAAATGAAATGAGTCAAGAGCTTCTTTTGGTAAAATTCAATGAAATTTATAAATATACTTTTAGGGGAAAAAACCCACATTTCCTTTTAGAGCAGGAATTATCAAAATTAACCTAATTCTCAGTCCCAAACATATAGCTGATCTCACCTGAATAACAGTTTTACTAATATATTAGGTTTTTCTTCAGAAATATTTTATATTGATTGAAATAATACATTTTAATATTGAAGTATACATAACTTCTAATAACTCAAAATAAATTTAATATTACATCATGAACTTGAACTGTATTATTCACATATAAGATATATTTGGGGGATAAAACTTACATGGTTTCATTAGTAAACATTATTCCTTACAAATGGATTTCATTCGAAACAACTCCATAGAGAGCAAGACCTATTAGTTAGCATGGTCATGTACCCTGAGTTTTCACAGTTCTGTGCCCTGGTTTTATATAAAAATGACCTGGTTTGGGGTTCAGGAAATAGTTATAAATGGTAAGAGTCCACAAGTGAATGTTTTGTTCACAACCTCTGCTTTTCACTGACTCATTCATGGGGGTGGGGGTGGGGTCTGAAAGAGCAAATGCAGAGCCCAGGTATCTGTGCAGTTGGCTAAGTGGGTTTGGGACCACTTTGGTACCCAAAGAATAAAGTCTCTACACAAACCCACAGGAAAGATCCCTAAAAAGAGGACCTGGTAATCTAATTCCCATGTAATCAAGCCCCCAAGTAGACCAATAAAATTAATACATAATACAAACAGCAAAGAATTTATATAAGTTGTTTATACAGAATAATAATGACTTGGGTAGGGAAGGGAGGGAGGAGACACCCACATATACCACATACATATCCGAACAACTTATTTTTTCTTTCTGTGTTTTTCTTATTCCTGGGGAATTTCTCATAAAGCGAATGTAAACATCTCATACAAAAGATTTAGAAGCACCGGTCAGGGTACAAATTGCAATGAGTTGTCTGGGAATTAATATGGTCATATGAGTCAAGAACCTTAAATTCAGCCCTCTCCTCAGAAATGCTATTTCAAGGGATATTTTCTAGGGAAATAATGTGAAATAAAGGACACAGATTAAGGTACAATAATGTTGTGGCCTTCTTTATTTATAATTATGAAAAACTGAACCAATGCAAATGCCTAGTGTGGGGGAATGGTTGAATACACTGTTGCTGCAGTCTGGCTGGGCACAAATCACGAGCCACTCGAGCAGGAACAAACTTTATTTCTGAACTCTACCAGCACACTCCACATATGCTCCCCGGGAACTCTCCCGAACGCCACCCACACGGCTCCTTCAGGAACACACCAACCGGAAATTCCCTCCTCCGGCATTTCCCCAACCAATTCGAACTCTTCAGGAATCCCCGCGAGAGCTCAACCAGAACTCAACGGGAACTCTTCGAGAACTCAAAAGTCATCATCTTAATGGCTCGCTGGTGTCACCTCTCAACCACTACTTCTGGCAAAAATGCCATGTGTCATCCTGACTCAGCGGTGGCCCTCAACACACTGTGATATCTTCATCCATGTAACTTTTAACAAAGCCATTAAAAATAGAGTTATAACCAAGCACAATGGTGAACACCTGCAATCCCAGAAACTTGGGAGGCTAATGTGACTGGATTGACAGCTTGGGCAATTTAGCGAAACTGTCTCAAAACAAAAATAAAAGGTCTGGGGTGTAACTCAGTGGTAGAGTGTCCTGGGTTCAATCCCCAGTAAAATACACACACACACACACACACACACACACACACACACCACAAACTATAAGGTACTGAAAGGTTCAAAATGTCAGTAAATAAATACATAACTACCAGGATTATATGCTTTGTTAAAATGCATTTTAATGTGTTTTAAAAATCTAGAAGAAAATAAACCCCAGGGCTCTCCATGATGGAGTTGTAGAGGACTTGAGTTTTTCCCAAATTCTTTAGTTTAGAAACACACTTTAATCCCTACATGCTGAGTAGTTTTAGGGATTTTTTAAAAACAAAATAAAACTAAGGTATGATAGATACAATATCATACTAGCCTCAGGGGACTTGGTTGTGACCCTAGTTCTGCCGTGGACAAATCTCAAAACATCTCAGAGCATCCATTTTTGCAACTGGAAGATGAGAAGCTGGATTAGATGATTACAGGGACCCTCACAGGCAAAGCACACCTGGTCAGGGAAGCTAACCCCTCATGTCTGTGACCCACAAGGTCTGAGGCACAGGGGACCAGGCAGAACAACAGAGCAAGCCTTCCTGGGCCAAGAGAGCCACTGGAAGGGATGGCTAGGTGCTCCCATGTCACCTGATGAGATCTTGCTTGGTTTCATCAGTCCCTGTAGACATGCATCTGCTTTATATACTGGAGAAATGAATTCCTGGGGTCCACGTTTGAGGAATGACAAATGCCACAGTAAAAATGGTATTGTGATGCCAACAATTCACTCACAGCATCATGTCCCTTAGAGGTAAGGAAAAGGGAAAAGATGGCCCTCTGGGATTGAAATCAAGCTAATGTCTTTATTCACTTAAGTAACTAGGAGAATAAAATACCCACATAGACCAGGTTTTCAAAGCAGAAAAATCGGAAGCCTAAACATATTCTTTAAAATCTAAATTGGTCAAATGATGCTCCAAGTGACACTAGGAACCTTACGGTTAACTACCCCAACCAGAAAAGTGAGAAGTGTCACACCATGCTGTCACCTATCCAGGCAGCCTAGTCACAGCCAAATCTAATCTCTTAGGCAAAATATGGAATGATAGGATTACATAATTAATTTTCCTGTTAGGCATAATTGTTACTGACTTCAAGTCATTACAATGTCAAATCATCTGGTAGGCGATTGCTATCACATCCCAATTACAAAAACATACAAACAATTTGTAACCATTCATTATTAAATAACAAGCAAGGTCACAGTGGCTAAATGGAAACCTAGAAAAATGAAAATTAAAGGCAAAATGGACAAGAGGTGCTGAAGAAATTAATCAATTAATCCTGATGAAATTTCTTTTGTGTTATTAGGTATCTAGCTCTCAGTTTACCTGATAAACGTATTTTCTAAGAGCCACATTGTTTAACTTGATTAAATGTCAGAGTGACCCAGATCACTCTGTGTCACCAAGAACAGATAGCAATACAAATATTTAAAATACATCTATAATTGTCATGGCTGCACTAACAAGGATAGCATCCTTCCTTGGTTGTCTACAATAAGGAAACCACACAAACAAACAAAAATAGGCAAATTAAAGGATATGTATGTAATGAAAGACTTTATTCTGTAGTTCTCAGTGGATGGGTCTAAAGTTTATGAGGCATTAATTGAGGAGAGGGTCAAAGAATCACAAGCTGAAGTATGGGCACCTCTGCCAAATGTGAACTAGCCTAAAGAAGAAAGTGCACCATCTCTGAAATCAACTTGAGCTGTGCATTACCTGGTACTCAAACATGGGTGGGTCTGTAACAACTTAGCCAATTAGACAGGTGATATCAATCCCATCTCATAGATGGAGAGGCACTTCAAGGAGGTAGTAAATAGCCCATAAATTTCTTCTACTAACCCTACCTAATTGGAATTTTTTTAGACACAGAATAAAACTTATGATAGAATCTTCTAGGAACAGCAAAAACTTGTTGAATAATGGGGCCAAGAGGAAGGACTTAACTAATGCATATTTGGGGTCTCTCCTAAAGAAAAGAGATGCATTCTCACCCTGACCCCGTGGCACAAAACTCTTTTAAAAACTCACTATGCAATATGTGAGTGTCTAGCCAGGCCTAAATATAGTTTAAAAAGCATTTCTCTGGCTCTGAATTCTAATAAGTCCTGGAATACCACTGCTGCTGCTATTAAAAATCAAGTTTTAAGAGTAGAACAAGAATGGCTCCAGAATAAAAGCAATTAACTATATGTTTGCTGCAAAGATGTCAACACAGATTAGCTGCCAATGACCTGACTACTCGTGTTGCAAAAAGTTTTAAATCATTTGAAAAATTGCAAAAAAAAAAAAAAAAAATATATGAGTCCTACAAATGAAAATTAAGAGTCATAAATGGGAATTGTTTCAGACCCTATTCTTTTCAGATTTTAACAATAAAAGTCAATGAAAAAGAGTGATTTGCATACACATCTTCATTTTGCTGAAATGCTCACTTCCATTGCTAAAGAAAGTACCTAGAGGGTAAAAGATATTAAAAGCTGTACATGCAGAAGTTTAAACATGAATGCATATTCATGTAATGCAGAGCAATAACCAAATCAGAAATAAAGACTAAGGGAAGAATTTTTAGTCTTTTTAGTCTTAGGATTGCTTAGAAGTAAATGCTGATCTCTTTCAAATGGATTTCAAAATTCTTTGGCCTATCTAATCCACACCCCTTCAACATACATGCAGAATATGAGTGAACCATTTGCTACTAAAGCTAATGGTATAGACATTATCATCTAAAGCCAAAAAAGGAGGGAGGAATCCTCTAGATGGTTCTAGATGATAATATCTATACCAACAAATCCCTGATACCCATTATTATGCGCTAGAACACAGCCGAGGTGACTCAAATCTCATCATACTACCATTTCTGTAGAGCAACTGAGAGACACAGTAAAACATTATGGACTCCCTAAAAATTCCAACCACAGAATGACAATCCACTAGTTAATTTACTGTCCTGAGGCTATGGTTTGGTTTAACTTCTTTAAAAAATCTTCAAATCCCTTTCTAATCCACTACTGACTCCCGCAAAGACCACCCAACATAGTTCTCTCCCTCACATATCTGTTCTTGTAAGATTTGATCATCAGAAGGAATCTAAGATGCAAAATAACTCATATACAATTAATTGACTTAGCACCAAAAATGACTTAACATACCTGATTATAAACTGAGTAGGATAAAGGTTAGTCAGCTTTCCATCACTATAACAAAATACCTGAGATAATT
The DNA here is from genome assembly GCF_047511675.1 of Marmota flaviventris. NCBI lineage: Eukaryota > Metazoa > Chordata > Mammalia > Rodentia > Sciuridae > Marmota > Marmota flaviventris. Next base: position 148,464,555 of record NC_092499.1, read on the forward strand.
AACATTTAAATAAAAGGTTGATTTAGCTCATAGTTCTGAAAGTTCCAGTTCAAAATCAGGAGGACCCACTGCTTTGGGCTTCTGGTGAGGGTGTTGGATAGCAACAGTGCAGAGTACAGAGTGAAACACACTACTCACTTTAGGTAGCACAAGAGAAAGAAGAAGAACCAGAGCTCCACAATCTCCTTCAAGAGCACACCAATAACCTGAAGACCTCCCACTAGACCTTATCTCCTAAAGGCTCTACTACCTCCAACAGCACAACTCTAGGGACCACGTCTTTACTGCATGGACCTGTGGGGGACATTCAACATCCAAACATTAGCAGGGTGTAAATACATGGGAACTGACAGAACTATACTTTGAAGAGGAAATTGCTGGAGTCCCCAGCTTGAATTTCCATTACAGTGAATTTATATTATCTTCTGAACATTTGGCATTAAAGAGTTAAACAACTGATAGCTTGAAAGAATTAATCATAATGATCCACGCACCAGGTGAATTACAAGTTCATTTATCCATAGTGCACAGGTTCAACTCAAAAGAAAGAGAGTAAGAACAACACAGTTCCAAACTAATGTGCAAAGAGTTTCTTTGCCAACTCTAATTAGTGAAAAAACCAACACAATTCAAGTGCCAGAAGAGGTACAAAGAAATAACTAGCAAGACACACCCATTGAGCCCTTTGAATTCCTTACCACATGCACCTAGGGGCCTCAACTCTCAAAAGCAAAACACAACAACCAAAAAAGTGAGTTCTTTTAAAACCATGGGAGTATATTTGATCAGCAGACCTTGTGGGTTGAATGATGACAGGGAAAAAAGGAGACTGACAGGCACAGACAAACATGTGGTCTGAAAATGTTCCTTTCTGTACACTATAAGAAAACATCTAATCTCCCCATTCCTGATATGACTGATTCTAGAAAGATACAGGATTGTAGGTCTAATATGCAATGGAGCAGGGGCTGATTTCTCTGAAAAGCACCTGAATTAAAGGCATGTTAAATTACACAAAAAGGAAATCTATCCAAGAGGTATGCCCTCTCACCTTCTGCTTTGTTCCCGATTCCCCTGCACCTGAGCAGGAGAAAGTACAGCAATTACTTGGGGGTGGGGGATTAATACACAATATAAGCACAAACTTAAAGTAATGTTAAAATAATGATACAAAGATGTATACTGAGGCATGTGACTCTCAACTCTGTCTCCACCTACCCACATGTGTCATCACATTTATCAATTTCTTAATTTTTCTTCTAATGTCAGTCAATCTACCCAAGTATAAGCAAATGGAAATAAACAGTCTTATTTTCTCCTCTTCAACTTTTTTGCTTTGTCTTTTCTACTTAATATCCTAGAGATTTATTTAGATGGGGCATCAGGTGTTGTCGGGTTTTATTCAGTTTCAGAATATTCCATTTTTGTGTACCTATCTTAGAGAATTAACCAGTCTCTTACTGAAGAAAAAAAAATGGGTTGTTTCCAACCTGTTACTATCACAAACAATGTTTTAATTCATACATGTGCAGGTGTATTTATAAGATAGATCCCTAGATGTGGGACAACCAGGTTCAAAGGTTACATGTATTTATAGCTGAGAGAGACTGCTAATTTGCCTTCCATGAAGGTTACATCACTTCATATTCTCCACAGCAAAAATGTATGAGAGTTCTTGTTTCCTCAGAATCTTGAAAATAGAGGTTACTGACAAACCTGTAGGTTTTATAGAAGCTTCAAGTTCAAAACAGGAAAAGAAGAGAGAGAGAGAGGAAAAAATAATAATAAAGTGTTTCCAAAGATGAATGTAAGTAATTGCCAGGAGTTTCACCCTGCCATCTTTCATATAGCATCAGCAATTCCTCAAAGATGAGGGTGTGGTCCATTATCTTCAGGACACCAAAATAAAACCAGAAAAGCATACCGCTCCCCTGTACTAGACCCCTGCCCAGGCCAGTTCCTGTATCATTTCAAGCAAGAGAAAAAAAGGACCAGAGAGGGAACTCCTCACCTGGCCTCTGCATTTCCCAGCTTCCTCAACTGTAACAGGTAGTCCCATGATAACACACAAACCTCTTGAGGCCACAAGGGAGATCAAATGGAGTTATTCAGGCAAGTGCTTGGTGCAAGGAGTGGCATAAGGCATGAACTCTAAAAAAGAGTAACTAGGGCTATTTTATAATAAATGCATGGCCATCATTTTAGAATACCAAGAGTGTAACCAAGTATAAATTAACTCCTGTAATTTAGTAGAAAGCTCAATTGAGTAAATCAATACACAGATACTGCTACTTTAGAGTGTGTAATCTTCATTCTCCCTACACTAGTTAATATTACCTGAAAAAGAACTAATTATTAAAATAAATGCGACCATCCCCTAAAGCATTTAGTTCATATTAAATTTTACTTAACTTAAAAAAAATCATTTGATAGTTATTCTCAGGCTTCTGGGTACAAGGCTACATATAATTCAGCAGCTCTGGGAGGCAGCCAGCAAAGGAACCCAGTTCAGAGTTCGAGTCTCTGGCTTTCCTCTCTCCAAGATAGCCTTCCTCCTAGGCATATTCCCTAGATTCTCCAGGGTTACGTGTCTTCATCTACAGGGAGAAAAATAGTTTCTTCTCATAAGGTTTGGTAAAGATCAAATAAGGAAAACATATAAAGTTCACAGTTAATGCCAAAAAATGTTTTTAGAGGAAAAACACTGAGCAGGTTTCATTACTGTCATCTTTAGGAAACCATCTATCCTTTCTCTTTCTGCATCTGTGCTATGGTCTCTCCTGGTATCTCCTGATCCTTACTGGAGCTTTCCCCTGCTATCCCACAGACTTTCAGTACTGCTCCAGTCTGTGTTCAAGAAAAGAAGACGTGCACTCAGGCACTCAGCCTGATCCTGAAAAACTCATTTCTTGGGAGTTGCCTTTTCTCCACTTCAAGGGTTCCACAGTCCTCTTCCATTCCGCTGACACTTCTGGCCCTGTCACTCCATTGATCGGGTTTCAGGTGTGGTCCTCAAAGACCTTCCCATTGTAAGATCCAGTGCACATCTCCATTTTTCTTCAAGTTTGGCTTTTGGTCACTTCCTCCAAACCCCATCACCCAGAGTCCTGGCCATAACAATCCCCATTTGCACTCAGGCTCCTTTATAGCTCATATTCTTCTCCTTGGCCCTTGAAGGTTGGTGGTCCTTTGAGCTCCATCTGCAGCAGTCTTTGCACCTTTGTTTCTGCTTTCAGGTACCATTGCCACAGAAACAAATTCTTAAACTAAGTCATGTGCCCAGAATTCCCTCTGAGCACCAGAACAAGTTTCACCTTCACTCAGAATGCCTCAAAAAACAAACTCAGGCTCATGATCCCTGCCACCTGATCTCCATCCAGTATTGCGTAGCTCAGTGATGGCTCTGACCCCTAATCCAGAATCCTGGCTGGACATTATCTTTGACATCCTGCTCAACATTCAGCAGAGACCTGGTTGATCTTACCTCCCTACTTTTTCACTGCAGGCAACTTCTGATTATCTCCACCACCAGCCCAAGTTAACTTCATGCTTTGCCCTGCCTACTTAAATAGCTTCTGGAAGGCTTCCTATCTAATCTATTCTTCATGATGTGGCCAAGTGAATTTTTTCAAATATGAAGTCTCCCCCACCCCATGCAACATTTCTATTTAGTACTCTACACTGATTTCCCATTGTTCCTATAGTAAAGACAAAACCTCAACATGACTTCTGGGACCGTGGTGGGCCTGGCTTCTTTCCTTTCCACCACAGGCCCTTTACACACCCTTTTCTTTTCCCCTGGGGAAAAATTCCAGTTACTTAAAAAGTACACTATAACAACTTGATGATATACATGTGACATGGAAACAGCTTATTGTATTTACATTGCTAGATCTCATCAAAATCAAATGATTTTTAAAAAGTAATGCATTTACATCTTATTTCCCTTATATTTAAATTCATCTAGTTTTTACTTTGTTTTCATAAGTTGGAACAGAGTTTCAGGTCACTGGCAGAAGGGGAACAAAAGGAAAAAAATCTAAAAATAACTTATTTATTATGAAATCATGATTTACACAACTCATGTTTCCTTCGGGGATTCATTATGAGTGCAATTACATACAGGTAAGCCAATTTTTGTAACAAGTAAAAACAATATTACTTAGAAACAATTCAAAATAATCAGTATTTGTTTTTGTTTTTCAAGTATTATATCTAAAACATGAACTTTGGCAAATCATATGCTAATAATATAACATGAGAGTTCTTCTCTTCTGGCTGGGATGGGTTCAAATCAAGCTACATCAGCCCAGAGTTAAGGCTACAGAATTATTCTGATGCCTTCAGTAAGTCTTACAAACACCTCCACAGTGTCAGAGCTCCCCAGCCCGTGCAAAGATTTTGCAGAAGCTAGCCTCAGCCCATTTGCCCCCCATAAAGATTCCAACATCTTGGCCAAAACAGGAGTGGCCTTCTCTACTCCCGCTGGCTTTCACACACACACACACACACACACACATACACACACACACAAAAGTAGCACAAGTTATCTTGGATTTACTTTCAAATTTTATGAAATTCCTGGTATATCCATGAGCTGATCTGTTACAGACCTGGCTTCATGTTGTACTTTTTGCAAGATAGGCACCTGGGAGGGCTAGACCCACCCCCCTCAGGAAGATGTGATCTTTAAAGAGGTTTTTCCACACCCAACCCAAGGAAGAACAAACAATTTCAGGACCCAACTAAAGAAGAATGGCTTATAGTTTGGGCTTCACAGAAACAGAGCAATTCTGAAAGGCCTAGATAAAGTTCCCCTATCTCACACTAGGTATCTCAATCTTTTCCAATATGTGGGAAGTTTCTTTTGAATGCGCACACACACATGCACTTACTATATTCTACTGCACTACTAACCACATAAAAATCCATACACAGGAAGAGACCAACACAGAAATGCCTTTAAATCTACTTATTGAAACAAAGAACAAAACATGATTTCGTTTATTTTGTGTAGTTCTGGGGATGGAACACTGGACCTTGCGCTCTACCATGAAGCTACAACCCCAACTCCCTGAATTTATTTTCTGATGACAATGCTTCATAGTGTATACTGGCAAAATCCAACCGTTAATCATCTAGACTGTGAAGGACTCTACAGAAGAAGAAAATTCAGGCTAGAACACAGCACTGGACTAGTACCATTCGGCAGGTGTAAATGCACCCTGGCTCTCTAGTACTTGGAACTGCAACACCTGAAGTACCCATTCACAGCCTGGGAAACACCTGGAATATTATCTTCAGTGAGGGGATATTTCTGTTAAGAGTCTGCTATTTTGCAACATGACCCTCTGGAGACCTGGAAAAAGGTAACATGGAGCCACCAGATGCCTGCTGGAAAAGGCAAAGTACACACCAGGTAGCAGGCTGAATGGCACTCCTATCTAAATGGACACAGTTCACTTGACTACAGACGAAAGCCACTTGTACAAGTAGAATGTAGTTTCAGGAAATGATATAAACTGAAGAGGAAAGAGCAATGTCAGGAACTGTATTCAAACTATATCAAAAAACCAACATGGAGACAATTTAATTGAAAAGGAAAATGGACATGTTAACAAAGTTTCTGCTAATCACTTATCCAAGAGTTATATTACAATATTAAATTTAGAAATATAAAGTTAGTCTGAAATTTACAGAGTATATTATTAAAAATTTTTAACTGATGCACATAAATGTTTATGGGATACCATGTGATGTTTTAATACATATATACACTGTACAATGTTCAAGCCAGGGAAAACTTTTTTATCTCTTCAAACATCTGCATATCTTTATGGTAAAACATTCAGAATACTTATCCTCTAGCCTAAAACACACACACACACACACACACACACACACACATTACTTGTGCAATAGAATATCAGAACTTCCTACTAACTGTAATTAGTACCCATTAATAACCTTAGACTAAAGTTTACAGAGCATAAGCCTTTTTAAAAATCAAGATTTTAAGCATAAAAGTATCACTTTTCGATTTAGGAAGGACTTTTCAGTCAATCCTGAGATGTGATGGCCAGCAAGAACCTGCTCCAGGAATATTACACTTCTGACAAAGTGGGCTTTCCCTAGATAATTAAATTTCACTCTAGTTCTTTAAAGAGCCAATCTAAATTCATAACAGCAGGCTGGGGAATAGGCATGTGGGGAATGTCAAAGAATGGGAAAAGGTATTTCCTAAACTAACCACTTTGTTTAAACTGTATGATTTCTAAAATGTTTTTACATGTGCAGCCTTAAAACAAGCTACACGGTATGTTTTACTACTCTCCTTTCTCCTGCCTTCAAAACATGATCAACCAAATTTTTGCCCTACAGATATGGCAAGCCACACATTTATTATATATAAAACATTTTCCAGGCCAGGCTTGGTGGTACATACCTATAACCCCAGCAACTTGGAAGGCTGAGGCAGGAGGATCTCAAGTTCAAGAGCAGCCTCAGCAAGAGGCCCTACGCAACTTAGCCAAGACCGTGTCTCAAAAACCTACAATAAAAAGGGTTGGGAATATATGTAGCTCAAGAGTAAAGTGCCCCTGGGTTCAATGTAAAAAAAAAAAAAAAAAAAAAAAAAAAATCTTTGGTTCCTTAGTTGAATTATTTTTCCTCAAAGAGATCCTACTTCTCTCAAGCACATCCATCTCTTATGTCACACATAATCAACCACAAAAACTCTTTCAGCTTTTAGGATGTGGTGCCAGTGCTTTAGCAAATTCTGAACTCTGTTTCAATGGGCCTACTGCATGACTGTATTTTGGCTTTGTGTGCATTTCTTATTAATTGTTTTTTTTGTTGTTGTTGTTTTGTTTTGTTTTTTGTCTTAAAGCTTCAGATCCTTGACCTGTTCAATACTTTTTCAGGCTGCATTTACTCCTAGTCCCATTGGTCACATTATTAACCAGAGCCTTGACATTCTCTAAGGAAAAGATTGAAAAGAGGAGTTAATAAAGCCAAGAGAGTTCCATGGTGAATTAATCATTAATCGTGTACACAGGTGTATAAATTAGAGCAAAACCACATGGCAAGCAAAACAAATGCAGGAATACTAAGGCATTTAAAAACAAGATCACTAACTCAAAAGTTTTCATCTTAATGCTTTTACTTTCTGAAGTCAATAATGGGAGCCAAAATATTTTCTGTAGAAAGTGATACTAACTAAACATGCTCTCAAACGTATCCTCTAGGCTTGAGCAATGTTCGATATCCAGGGTTCCTTGAAGCAGTAATGTGAAAACTTGTCCCTCTGGTACAAACAAAAGGGGGTACTGGGCACAGTCTCAGGACTTCTATTCAGGTTACATTTCCTGTCCTGAGCTTAATATTTTTATACTTTCATAAAAATCTCAAGTAGGATTATAGTTTCAAAGACACATTTTTAAGACATAGTCCAATCAGCCATCAATGACTGGCCATTTGGAATCTAAAGACATAATGACAAATCAATTTGCAATTTCGTTTAGGGTAAATATCCAGTTATAGTTCAACTTTGAAAGAAACTTCAAAGTGCCACTTTGAGGAAAATGATGAAAAAATAGTATGCATATCAAAAAGTCAGAAACAAGGCTATACTAAACAGGAAAGCAGCAGATTAGATCAGACTTCAACAGAGCACCTTCAACAGAGGACCGAGATAAGGTTCAGGCACATGAGCCATCATTTCACAAAACAGAGTGGTCAAGATCAGCCATCACCATTTTCTTGAATGTTCTGCACAGTTCCTGAGTCATGCTTAACCCATTAACTGAGATGGATTCTAAGATGCGTGAAAAGAATACAGTCTCCAGAGAGTCACCTGCACCATAAAAATAGT